>NC_089843.1:29463076-29785130 GCF_035609145.1 Eleutherodactylus coqui | reverse complement strand
GGAGGCAGCCCGGTTAAAATAAAAATTGGTTCAGATGCAAATTTCAACGCTTTAATGAGCATTGAAACGTATAAAAATTGTTTACAAAAATTATATGACTGAGCCTTGTGGGCCTAAGAAAAATTGCCCGTTCGGCGTGATTACGTGAGGTTTCAGGAGGAGGAGCAGGAGGAGGAGGATGAATATAATACACAGATTGATGAAGCTAAAAGGTCCCCGTTTTTGATGGTCATAGAGAACAATGCTTCCATCCGCGGGTGCAGCCTACGTATTGTTTAGGTATCGCTGCTGTCCGCTGGTGGAGAAGAGAAGTCTGGGGAAATCCAGGCTTTGTTCATCTTTATGAGTGTAAGCCTGTCGGCACTGTCGGTTGACAGGCGTGTACGCTTATCCGTGATGATTCCCCCAGCCGCACTAAACACCCTCTCTGACAAGACGCTAGCCGCAGGACAAGCAAGCACCTCCAGGGCATACAGCGCGAGTTCAGGCCACGTGTCCAGCTTCAACACCCAGTAGTTGTAGGGGGCAGAGGCGTCACGGAGGACGGTCGTGCGATCGGCTAGGAACTCCCTCACCATCCTTTTACAGTGCTCCCGCCGACTCAGCCTTGACTGGGGAGCGGTGACACAGTCTTGCTGGGGAGCCAGAAAGTTGTCAAAGGCCTTGGAGAGTGTTCCTCTGCCTGTGCTGTACATGCTGCCTGATCTCTGCGCCCCCCCTGCTACCTGGCCCTCGGAACTGCGCCTTCTGCCACTAGCGCTGTCGGATGGGAATTTTACCATCAGTTTGTCCGCCAGGGTCCTGTGGTATAGCATCACTCTCGAACCCCTTTCCTCTTCGGGTATGAGAGTGGAAAGGTTCTCCTTATACCATGGGTCGAGCAGTGTGTACAACCAGTAATCCGTAGTGGCCAGAATGAGTGTAACGCGAGGGTCACGAGAAAGGCATCCTAACATGAAGTCAGCCATGTGTGACAGGGTACCTGTACGCAACACATGGCTATCCTCACTAGGAAGATCACTTTCAGGATCCTCCTCCTCCTCCTCCTCCTCAGGCCATGCACGCTGAAAGGATGACAGGCAAGCAGCATGGGTACCCTCAGCAGTGGGCCAAGCTGTCTCTTCCCCCTCCTCCTCATGCTCCTCCACCTCCTCCTCCTCCTCAACGCGCTGAGATATAGACAGGAGGGTGCTCTGACTATCCAGCGACATACTGTCTTCCCCCTCCTCCGTTTCCGAGCGCAAAACGTCTGCCTTTATGCTTTGCAGGGAACTTCTCAGCAGGCATAGCAGAGGAATGGTGACGCTAATGATTGCAGCATCGCCGCTCACCATCTGGGTAGACTCCTCAAAGTTTCCAAGGATCTGGCAGATGTCTGCCAACCAGGCCCACTCTTCTGTAAAGAATTGAGGAGGCTGACTCCCACTGCGCCGCCCATGTTGGAGTTGGTATTCCACTATAGCTCTACGCTGCTCATAGAGCCTGGCCAACATGTGGAGCGTAGAGTTCCACCGTGTGGGCACGTCGCACAGCAGTCAGTGCACTGGCAGATGAAACCGATGTTGCAGGGTCCGCAGGGTGGCAGCGTCCGTGTTGGACTTGCGGAAATGTGCGCTGAGCCGGCGCACCTTTCCAAGCAGGTCTGACAAGCGTAGGTAGCTTTTCAGAAACCGCTTAACCACCAAATTTAAGACATGGGCCAGGCATGGCACGTGCATGAGGCTGCCGAGCTGCAGAGCCGCCACCAGGTTACGGCCGTTGTCACACACGACCATGCCTGCTTGGAGGCTCAGCGGCGAAAGCCAGCGGTCGGTCTGCTCTGTCAGACCCTGCAGCAGTTCATGGGCCGTGTGCCTCTTCTCTCCTAAGCTGAGTAGTTTTAGCACGGCCTGCTGGTGCTTGCCCACCGTTGTGCTGCCACCCCGCGCGACACTGACTGCTGGCGACGTGCTGCTGCTGACACATCTTGATTGCGAGACAGAGGTTGCGTAGGAGGAGGAGGAGGGTGGTTTAGTGGAGGAAGCATACACCGCGGCAGATACCACCACCAAGCTCGGGCCCGCAATTCTGGGGGTGGGTAGGACGTGACCGGTCCCAGGCTCTGACTCGGTCCCAGCCTCCACTAAATGCACCCAATGTGCCGTCAGGGAGATATAGTGGCCCTGCCCGCCTGTGCTTGTCCACGTGTCCGTTGTTAAGCGGACCTTGGCAGTAACCGCGTTGGTGAGGGCGCGTACAATGTTGCGTGAGACGTGGTCGTGTAGGGCTGGGACGGCACATCGGGAAAAGTAGTGGCAACTGGGAACCGAGTAGCGCGGGGCCGCCGCCATCATGTTTTTGAAAGCCTGCGTTTCCACAAGCCTATACGGCAGCATCTTCAGGCTGATCTATTTGCTATGTGCACGTTTAACGCTTGAGCGTGAGGGTGCATGGCAGCGTACTTGCGCTCAAACAGTTGCGCTAGCGCCGGCTGGACGCTGCGCTGAGAGACATTGCTTGATGCGGCCAAGGACAGCGGAGGTGAGCGTGTGGGTGCAGACCGGGAGACGGTCGTGCCTGTGTCCTGAGAGGGGGATTGGATCTCAGTGGCAGGTTGGGGCACAGGGGAGAGGCAGTGGTGCAAACCGGAGACGATGAACGGCCTTCGTCCCACCTTGTGGGGTGCTTGGCCATCATATGCCTGCGCATGCTGGTGGTGGTGGCTCCCCGGCTGATCTTGGCGCAACAAACCTTGCACACCACAGTTCGTCGGTCGTCTGCACTCTCAGTGAAAAACTGCCGCACCTTTGAGCACCTCGGCCTCTGCAGGGTGGCATGGCGCGAGGGGGCGCTTTGGGAAACAGTTGGTGGATTATTCGGTCTGGCCCTGCCTCTACCCCTGGCCACCCCACTGCCTCTTCCAACCTGTCCTGCGGCTGCAATTGCCTCCCCCTCTGAAGACCTGTCCTCAGTTGGCTTATCACACCAGGTGGGGTCAGTCACCTCATCGTTCAGCGGCTCTTCCTCCGAATCCTCTGTGCGCTCCTCCCTGGGATTTACTGCCCCACTGATAGACAACTGTGTCTTATCGTCATCGTCCTCCTCACCCACTGAAAGCTCTTGAGACAGTTGCCGGAAGTCCCCAGCCTTATCCCCCGGACCCCGGGAACTTTCCAAAGGTTGGGCATCGGTCACAACAAACTCCTCCGGTGGGAGAGGAACCATTGCTGCCCAATCTGGGCAGGGGCCCGAGAACAGTTCCTGGGAGTCTGCCTGCTCCTCAGAATGTGTCATTTTCATGGAGTAAGGAGGCTGGGAGGAAGGAGGAGCAGCAGCCAGAGGACTCAGAGTTGCAGCTGTGGACGGCGTAGAAGACTGGGTGGTTGATAGAGTGCTGGATGCACTTTCTGCCATCCACGACAGGACCTGCTCACACCGCTCAGTTTCTAATAAAGGTCTACCGCGTGGACCCATTAATAGTGAGATGAATCTGGGGACCCCAGAAACTTGCCTCTCTCCTAATCCCGCAGCAGTCGGCTGCGATACACCTGGACCAGGAGCTCGGCTTGTGCCCACACCCTCACTTGGGCCTCCGTGTCCTCGCCCGCGTCCACATCCTCTAGGCCTACCCCTACCCCTCAGCATGGTGTATTATGAGTAGAGCAGAAACAGAACGCTGTAATTAAATGTGCCGCTTATTGGTCTGTGTTTGGAGGCTGACTTTGCTTACGGAACGCACAGCGGAGCCAGGAAACAATTATGCGTAAGCCTGTAGTGAGACCTAGGTGCGTATGACTGAGCTGCTGCAATTCACAGCGCAGAACCAGGGAAGTGGACAAAACCCAGTAGTAGGCCTTAAGTATTTTGCCTCAATTTTTTAAAATGGTGAGGTGAAAAACCAGAGACACCGCATGCAGCGGATATAATGTGTACTGTTTCCCTGTGGCGGGATGACGACAATGATGTTACGGAATGCACAGCGGAGCCAGGAAATAATTATGCGCAAGCCTGTAGTGAGACCTAGGTGCGTATGACTGAGCTGCTGCAATTCACAGTGCAGAACCAGTGAAGTGGACAAAGCCCAGTGGTAGGCTTTCAGTATTTTGCCTCAATTTTTTAAAATGGTGAGGTGAAAAACCAGAGACACCGCATGCAGCGGATATAATGTGTACTGTTTCCCTGTGGCGGAATGACGACAATGATGTTACGGAACGCACAGCGGAGCCAGGAAACAATTATGTGCAAGCCTGCTGTAACACTTAGCTGGGTATTAATTAGCGACTACTACCCCCAGCAGACACGCAGTAAACTGAAGACGGTCACAGGCACCCCAAATATAGTATGTTTTTGAAAAAGCCCACCGCCTATAAAGCCAGTATACCTCTTTCCCTGTACCACTGACCCTGCCTCACCAGTACTGCCCCTATGCTCTGTAAAATGACTGCAGACTGAGGACGCTATGGTCTGCACGCCCGATATACCAAAAAAAAAAAAAAGTGCAACACTGCTAAAAGCAGCCTCAACAGTACTGCACACGGTCAGATGTGGCCCTAAAAAGGACTGTTGGGGTTCTTGAAGACTGAAATTAAACCTAACACTCTCCCTATAGCAGCAGCAGCATCAGCAGCACTGTCCCTGATCTCTGTCAGAATGCATCTGTGGCGAGCCGCGGGCGGGGCAGATTTAAATACTCGGGTGTCATCTGATCTCCCCAGCCACTCACTGCAGAGGGGTGGTATAGGGCTGGAACGTCACAGGAGGAAGTTGTAATGCCTTCCCTGTGCTTCTATTGGCCAGAAAAGCGCGCACATTTCTCAGGGAAAGAAATGTAATAGAGTCGAGCACCGCGTGGTGCTCGTCTCGAGTAACGAGCATCTCGAACACCCTAATACTCGAGCGAGCATCAAGCTCGGACGAGTACGCTCGCTCATCTCTAATTACTATCCATACTAGTCGATCCAACGGTTCAATATGAAATGCATAGTTTATTTTTTATTTTTTATCTTCTGTTTCACATACAATTAATTGTCTTATGAATTTACAGAGTGGAACATTCATAACTAAGAAAAAAATGTATTTACACTGGTAATAAATATGTAACAATAGGATCCCTCACATAAAAGTGTCAGTGTGGAATACTAATATGTTGAATCGGCACCTGTTGCATAGCATCGAGGATAAAGTAAATGAGAGAACTTGACATACACTCCTCACATACATTATGGGAAAGGAATAGATCACACCATGAAATAGGAATATAAGGTCTAAGATTAATTTGTGAATATGAAAATAGCTTCAAACATTTAAGATTAATTATAACACAAAGCAATATGGTCCAAATATATAGTTTTTCGCTAATGACTAGACATAAGCGAGCATACTCGTCCGAGCTTGATGCTCGTTCGAGTATTTGGGTGCACAAGATGCTCGTTACTCGAGATGAGCACCACGCGGTACTCGTCTCGATTAAACGAGTACTGACCATTGAATTCAATGAAGCCGGCAATACAGCCGGCTCCATTGAAAGCAATGGCCTGCCGGCGAGCGCGGGATGAATTGTCGGGAAGGGCTTAAATATATAAGCCCTTCCCTGCAATTCATCCAGAAATGTGTAAAAAAAAAATATATATATATATACTCACCTTGTCCCGGCAGAACGATGTTAGCCCATTGAATTCAATGGAGCCGGCAATACAGCCGGCTCCATTGAAAGCAATGGCCTGCCGGCGAGCGCGAGATGAATTGTCGGGAAGGGCTTAAATATATATGCCCTTCCCTGCAATTCATCCAGAAATGTGTAAAAAAAAAAATATATATATATATATATACTCACCTGGTCCCCGCAGACGGAGTTCAGCGCGGCCAGCGGCAGTCCTCCTGAACTGCTCTGAGTAGTATTCAGCAGCCGGGGATTTAAAATCCCCACCTGCTGAATGAGCTGCCTCTAATTGGTCACAGCCTGACCAATCAGAGGCAGATTCCACTCACACACCCATTCATGAATTTATGAATGGGTGTGTGACTGCTGCCTCTGATTGGCTCAGCGGGACCAATCAGATGAGAGGCAGCAGTCACTCACCCATTCATAAATTCATGAATGGGTGTGTGAGTGGAATCTGCCTCTGATTGGTCAGGCTGTGACCAATTAGAGGCAGCTCATTCAGCAGGCGGGGATTTTAAATCCCCGGCTGCTGAATACTACTCACAGCTGTTCAGAGCAGTTCAGGAGGACTGCCGCTGGCCGCGCTGAACTCCATCTGCCGGGACCAGGTGAGTATATATATATTTTTTATTTTTACACATTTCTGGATGAATTGCAGGGAAGGGCTTATATATTTAACCCCTTCTCGACAATTCATCCCGCGATCACCGGCAGCGCATTGCTTTCAATGGAGCCAGCAGTATTGCCGGCTCCATTGAATTCAATGGGCTAACATCGTTCTTCTCTGCCACAGCTGTTACAGCTGTGGCAGAGGAGAACGATCTTAATGCTGACAGTGCGGTGGGGGGGGGGGTCTCACTCTTGCCACTATTGTGGCTTAATAGTCAGACCTGGGAACTTGAGATGCAGCCCAACATGTAGCCCCACGCCTGCCCTATCCGTTTCTGTGTCGTTCTCATCACTTTCTTGAATTTCTCCGGTTTTCACAAATGAAAACCTTAGCGAGCATCGGCGATATCCAAAAATGCTCGAGTCGCCCATTGACTTCAATGGGGTTCGTTACTCGGAACGAACTCTCGAGCATCACTGAAAGTTCGACTCGAGTAACGAGCACCCGAGCATTTTGGTGCTCGCTCATCTCTACTAATGACACATCGTAAATTAATCATTTTTTATCCCCATAAATATTATATACTACATAAACTTTATTACAAGAAAAAAAACATACAATGTATGATATATCATGATTTATGTTAGTATAATGCATATTGCGGGTTATTATAAAACATACAAGAATTATCATTATGTTTGTTATATGCAAATAATTGTATAAAAACGCATATAAAAAATCAATTGGATATTTTTGCAGACATTATGTCATGTGCAATTATGGTTCATACTATGCAATGCTGTGATTTCGCTATGTAATGACCATGTCAAACATTTAGTATTAAAAGATAAAAGGGTCTGTGAAATTTAAAGGGTTAAGATGAACGTCCTAAGGGAATGGGATAGACATCTAACAATGTACTGAAAAGGGGTTAATGAGTCAGTTGTTTTTAATGATTGGTAATAAATTTTAGCATTTAAAGGAGTGGGCAGGGGTATTCAGATCAAGGTGAATGTTGCGTCCTACGGACATGCAACCTGAAAAGCACAAACAAAAGGCACAACTGTGCAAAAGGAAACAAAAGCTAAGGGGAATTCTCTCCCTATCATCCCCTAACCCGGGAGGGGGCCCTGCCTACTTGGCGGACCCACCGCACTGACAAGTGCGAGCCCGCATGCGTGCCTGGGCCACTGACCAGTCCCTGTCAGGGAGCCCTAGCACAACAGAAAGGAAAAAAAACGAAAACCAAACAAAGCATAAAAGGACTTAGCTAGGAGCTTCAGCCAAGGTGTGTTCCTCCGTCGCTGTCCAAAGGTAATTGAAGGATTGACCAGCACAGGAGATCATGCTGGCACTGTTTAAGTAGGAGCCAAGCTACTCAGCACCAGGTGCTGACTGACTTACTCCTGCAACTACCACACCCATCAGCTCCAGGAGAAGCAAGGGCACACCCAAAACCTGGTCTGGCCTGCAAGCAAAGTGCAGGCCTCAGAACGGCTGCAACAGTGAACAAGGCTGTTTAAGCTGAAGCACGTTCTCCCTCTACTGTCTGACCGTATGAAGCATAAATAAAATATAAAGCAAAGAATATACTCCATGTGTCCGTATTCCCATGTATCTACTTTTCTTAATTCATAGCAATATAAGGGCGTACTTGAATAATTCTGATTGTATAACACAGTATTTTATGATAGGCAAATTGGTTCTTACATGAACTGTAGCAATAGTTATTTTTGAGCAGCCATTAAGTTGAGGCATGTGATGCACATATGATATAGTAATGGTGTGAGGACATATAGGGTGCCTTCTGGGGGCTAAATATAGTCTTTCCCCCAAGTAGATACTGTGTAGGGGACTCTGCACTGGTGCCACCTTTAGATTGAAGGTACAGGATGGACAGACATGCGCACTGAACATTTTGACGCCGGAGGGAACAGGGCTCGTGAGCATTTGACATCATAAGGCTAATACAGAGGCCTGCGCATGCTCAGTACGCATCTCTGACAGCGGGGTGCTGGGGACATGCGCAGAGGAATGTCAGGATACCGTTAGAGATACTGACACTGTCCACACATACCTGGATGTCGTATGGAGACTTATATCATTACAGATATGGTACTGATTACATTATGCACACACATTTGTGGGATGAGCTGTAAGGGGAGAAGCTGTGACAGCAACCATGCAATTGGTGGTGGTGTCTAATGGTTTTAGTATTTAAGAGATGCATTTAACTTTGTATGCTAGGCTTGAAAAAAACTGTATGACAGTCGAAACGTTGCATGTTATCATGGAGGAATAAAGATCTTTTTGTATTTTTTTTCCATGCTGCTGCTGCTGAAGTTTGTTGTCTTAGATTGCTGAATGGGGATTTACTGTCCAAGGTCTCTGCAGCGGCTTGGCAGATATAGTGCCTCCCCTGGTAAGAGTGCTGCAATTGATTGCTGCTGATAACCTAATTGTAGCATCCAGGGGTTTCACATTCAATGAAATCCCTGTTGCGGCTGTTACAGTCGCAGCAGGGGATAGTGATCCACTCCCATTGCTTTCAATGGGGCGGCATCAATTGAAAGCAATGGGATAGCATCATAGTCCTCTGCCACAGGTGTCACAGCTGTGGCATGGGATCTTACGCTTTATTAAAACCTTACCAAACTCTTATAAATAACCAACACAGACACCAATATTGGATAAAGAAGGCCGCGGTGTTTATTATCGGGGTTACAAACATTTGGGGAGAAATGTAACCAATAATAACCATAACACTTCCTGTAAACTCCGTTTTACAGGCCCAAGTTTATTAACCAATCAATAACCATAACAGTTCCTGTAAACTCTGTCTTACAGACACGAGTTTACTGCCACCAAACTCTCCCCAAGTTTACCTGCCCACCTGCCAAATGCGGGCGACAATCCCCCATTAATTACACCGCGACAAACCTAAGGGAGGGAGGGCGAGATGCTGCTTCCTTTCCAGATGATGATGGCCCACATCTCTGCACCTCCATATCTCACTGCTGCTCCTCTCAGCTTGTTCCTTTGGGTCAATCACCTGCCGCTGTCAGGCCACCAGATTCTGCCTGACAACCACAGGCATTTTCCACCATTTTTCTACAGCCAATCATCTGCTGCTGCCAACCAGTCCATCACTGGGCAGAACTCACTCTGTGCCATCTCATCTGACCCAGTAATGACCTTTGTAACATATCAGGATTAACCAGAAAACCTCCTCCATAGAAGGTGACATATCATCCATCCATCATGTACATAAAGCTCCGAGATCCCATGAGGCTTTCCCTCCTAATTGTCCCTCACGCCTTACATGGAATCTTACGCTTTATTAAAACCTTACCAAACTCTTATAAATAACCAACACAGACACCAATATTGGATAAAGAAGACCGCGGTGTTTATTAACGGGGTTACAAACATTTGGGGAGAAATGTAACCAATAATAACCATAACACTTGCTGTAAACTCTGTTTTACAGACCCAAGTTTATTAACCAATCAATAACCATAACACTCCATGTAAACTCTGTCTTACAGACACAAGTTTACCACCACCAACGTCTCCCCAAGTTCACCTGCCCACCTGCCTAATGCGGGCGACAATCCCCCACCAGGCCATGGCATCCACTAATGACATGCCCCCCCCCCCCCCCCCAACACCTGCAGCCTCCTCAATCATCTACACAAATCCATATTAAAAATATCCAACTCAATCTCTGACAAGTATACTAGATCATTCCTATGGAAGCCTGGAACAAAACCTTCCAAATCAGCATATCTAAAAAGAAAAAATCCACTCCTGGCCTGAGCTCTACCACCAGGTTAACCCTTCTCTGAATTCTCACGCTATATACAGACCTTGGCAAAGACCATAATAATCAAGGAACAATATCTGAAAAAACCATCACTATATCTGGAACCTTGTTTAATGTTCCACATCTCCCTTTCAATTTCCCATGACATATCAATGTGTTCTCTTCTATGTCATTAACCCCTAAGTGTAAAATGAAAACATCTGGACAGGGCCCATGTGACGCTCCAAGCCCACGTGACTCTTTATACATCAGTTTAGCCATTAATCCACTCCACCTCATACATCTATTACGGCACCAAGAATTTCAAACTGTGATCTGTACAATCCCAAATTTTCGGAATAGCAGCGATCTGCTGCCCTTCTCCAAGCCCAGTAAACAAAGGAGGGTCCAACAATCCACACAATACTTTTCCTAATTCCTAAAATGAAAAAAGAATTAGTACACCATATTATTCAGGCACATGTACAACTTACACCGAGATGAACCCCATCTGTCTACTTGTTCTTCAATAAAACCGCACCTGTAAACAATTTAAGCACAATTATACATTAAAAGCAAGCTAATGACTGCCCATCAACCCTGTTTCCCCGAAAACAAGACAGGGTCTTCTACTAATTGCTCCATAAGACTTACTTTTGCCATGTATAGCTGCCTAGACACTATTTACATTGACTTTTTTTTATTAACTGCAACTAGTGCTCATTTTTGGAATAGGGCTTAAAGTTCAGGCATCCTCAAAAATCCTGCTAGTGTTTATTTCCGGGGTAGGTTTTATCTCCAGGGAAACAGGGTACATGGATCAACAAAGAACCTGGTGCTTGCGGGCATAGACACAAACGCCTGCAAATTCCTAAGCAAGCATATGTTCTCATGAAAATGAGCAAACAAGGGAATCAACACCCCTTTACCCATTTTGTCTTTTTTTTTAATTATTATAAAGCTCCCATGGTTGGACACATCCTTAAGGCCCCAAAGTCACATCTAAACAGCTGGACCTCATATGCTGATCTACACACTTCAGGCAATACTTTTACCAACTTCTGTAGTAAGCTAAATGTGATAGCAGAGCGTTGATCAGCGGCATCAGCTACTGCCTTACAGCTACTGATCAATCACTCTACCTGAAAAACAGAATTAATAGGTACGAGGTTATACCATCTTTGAAATAAAGCCATACCCGACAATACCTTCCAAACTGAGCTATATGAGCTGCATCCTAAATGTTGGGCTCTTCTTCCCTGAATTGCTGCATCCGCAAACAAGACTATGAAATAACAGCTGCATTAATCTCACACCGACCAGCTCTAGCCCTCAATAAGAGGTTATATGTTAGACATAATCTGACTAGCATACGAACTAACTCCTGCCAACCAGCTCTTACCAACAATCACTCAATAACCATTATCCACTGATGTCAGCACCTAATGATAACTCATCCGCTTCCACAAGCTCCCATCACCAAGCTGACTGACCATTAAAGTCACAGATACCAACCATACCACTAAATCCTGCTTTAGCTCCCTTGACATTCGCACATGCGATGTATGGGACTTCCAACCGCACATCACTACACATGACCTGCGGGAATACCTGCGACCAATAATAATCACCCGTGAAGCAAAGAAGAACTGACCTGCTAACCGCTGCCACTCCCTCCATGTAATCGTCCTTTACACATAATGTCTGACTAATTAAACCCATAAACTCTACACCCCTGACATTGGCAATTAGAATAACCATCACAATGCTATCAATTGAATACCTAAAAACTCCAACCGAGTACATGGCCATACCATTTCTCCCGTCTGCCAGCGGCACCCAAAAATCCTCCATCCTGACCACATGCCCTCTAAACCTTGTGCACCCCTCCTTACCCTGATGCCCCATAAACAAAAATCATCTAAGTAGTGTATTACATCTACATCAGGAGATTCCTTCCTCCCACCTACTCTAACAATGAGGATAGTCCTAAATAATAGGAGGATGCCTTAGATCCCATCGGTAACGCCAAACCGGAAACCCAAAGAATTAACACCCCAACCAATAAGAAGTTATCCGAATACTGCATCACATGACCGAAGTGCCATAATAAAGCCAATGTAGTCACATGATGCATATCTTAAATGCCAGCAGCTCCAGAGCGCCTCAACATTCAGAGACAACTGCTTGGGGTAAGATAGATGATAAATCACAGAGAGGAGATAAACTACTTCTGTGGCATCACCCTTAAAGGGGACAACCTCAAATTGAAGAAAGGGGGGGATCAAAATGACCGGCAACTCTGCCCTCAGCTATGTGATTAGCAATTTAACTAGATCAGGATCATAAATAACTGAAATTAACTTATTAACCCCTTCACAGCTGAGTCCCTTTAACTCATGCACATATAGGCCGTACTGGGAGTCTCCTTTAATGAGCCGGGCCTACGTCCAATATGATGGCCTCACTGGTATCTTGCCCTATTGCAGGAAACTCTCTATTTCCTGGATGCAAGGAATTTGTACTGATTTCTGACTAAAATAACCATAAATGGATGAGAGCGGCACAATATGAGCCCTCATGTCAGTACCCACACCGCCCATAAATGTAACCACACATCCAGGCAGTGAGGAACCCAAGGATGTCTAACAACCACCTCACTAGTTACACTGAGGAAACACCAACATCCCGGTAGCCATTATTAACCATCTCTGTTCCTCCGGTCATCATTAGATTCTGCTTCTTTATATGAAAGTAACAGTTATAAAACAACAAGTAATTATAAACCAAATCTGATTAACAGCAGCAGCCGCCTCAACCACAGTCTGCATATAGTGGTTACCTCACAGCTGACTGCCAGCATACAGTGGTTACCTCACAGCTGACTGCCTGCATACAGTGGTTACCTCACAGCTGACAGTCTGCATACAGTGGTTACCTCACAGCTGACTGCCAGCATACAGTGGTTATCTCACAGCTGACTGCCAGCATACAGTGGTTACCTCACAGCTGACAGCCTGCATACAGTGGTTACCTCACAGCTGACTGCCTGCATACAGTGGTTACCTCACATCTGACTGCCTGCCTCAGTGGTTACCTCACAGCTGACAGTCTGTATAGAGTGGTTACCTCACAGCTGACAGTCTGCATGCGGCGGTTACCTCACAGCTGACTGCCTGCATATAGTGGTTACCTCACAGCTGATAGTCTGCATACAGTGGTTACCTCACAGCTGACAGTCTGCATACAGTGGTTACCTCACAGCTGACAGCCTGCATACAGTGATTACCTCACAGCTGACAGTCTGCATACAGTGGTTACCTCACAGCTGACAGTCTGCATACAGTGGTTACCTCACAGCTGACTGCCTGCATATAGTGGTTACCTCACAGCTGACAGCCTGCATACAGTGGTTACCTCACAGCTGACTGCCAGCATACAGTAGTTACCTCACAGCTGACTGCCAGCATACAGTAGTTACCTCACAGCTCACTGCCTGCATATAGTGGTTATCTCACAGCTGACTGCCTGCATACAGTGGTTACCTCACAGCTGACTGCCTGCATACAGTGGTTACCCCACAGCTCACTGCCTGCATACAGTGGTTACCTCACAGCTGACAGTCTGCATACAGTGGTTACCTCACAGCTGACTGCCTGCATACAGTGGTTACCTCACATCTGACTGCCTGCCTCAGTGGTTACCTCACAGCTGACAGTCTGCATACAGTGGTTACCTCACATCTGACTGCCTGCCTCAGTGGTTAGCTCACAGCTGACAGTCTGTATAGAGTGGTTACCTCACAGCTGACAGTCTGCATGCGGCGGTTACCTCACAGCTGACTGTCTGCATACAGTGGTTACCTCACAGCTGACTGCCTGCATATAGTGGTTACCTCACAGCTGACAGTCTGCATACAGTGGTTACCTCACAGCTGACAGTCTGTATACAGTGGTTACCTCACAGCTGACAGTCTGCATACAGTGGTTACCTCACAGCTGACTGCCTGCATATAGTGGTTACCTCACAGCTGACAGCCTGCATACAGTGGTTACCTCACAGCTGGCAGTCTGCATACAGTGGTTACCTCACAGCTGACAGTCTGCATACAGTGGTTACCTCACAGCTGACTGCCAGCATACAGTAGTTACCCCACAGCTCACTGCCTGCATATAGTGGTTATCTCACAGCTGACTGCCTGCATACAGTGGTTACCTCACAGCTGACAGCCTGCATACAGTGGTTACCTCACAGCTGACTGCCTGCATACAGTGGTTACCCCACAGCTCACTGCCTGCATATAGTGGTTATCTCACAGCTGACTGCCTGCATACAGTGGTTACCTCAAAGCTGACTGCCTGCATATAGTGGTTACCTCACAGTTGACAGGCTGCATACAGTGGTTACCTCACAGCTGACAGCCTGCATACAGTGGTTACCTCACAGCTGACAGTCTGCATACAGTGGTTACCTCACAGCTGACAGTCTGCATACAGTGGTTACCTCACAGCTGACTGCCTGCATACAGTGGTTACCTCATAGCTGACAGCCTGCATACAGTGGTTACCTCACAGCTGACAGCCTGCATACAGTGGTTACCTCACAGCTGACTGTCTGCATACAGTGGTTACCTCACAGCTGACAGCCTGCATACAGTGGTTAGCTCACAGCTGACAGTCTGCATACAGTAGTTACCTCACAGCTGACTGCCTGCATACAGTGGTTACCTCACAGCTGACAGTCTGCATACAGTGGTTACCTCACAGCTGACTGCCTGCATACAGTGGTTAGCTCACAGCTGACAGTCTGCATACAGTAGTTACCTCACAGCTGACAGCCTGCATACAGTGGTTAGCTCACAGCTGACAGTCTGCATACAGTAGTTACCTCACAGCTGACAGTCTGCATACAGTAGTTACCTCACAGCTGACTGCCTGCATACAGTGGTTACCTCACAGCTGACAGTCTGCATACAGTGGTTAGCTCACAGCTGACAGTCTGCATACAGTAGTTACCTCACAGCTGACTGCCTGCATACAGTGGTTACCTCACAGCTGACAGCCTGCATACAGTGGTTACCTCACAGCTGACAGCCTGCATACAGTGGTTACCTCACAGCTGACTGCCTGCATACAGTGGTTACCTCACAGCTGACAGCCTGCATACAGTGGTTACCTCACAGCTGACTGCCTGCATACAGTGGTTACCTCACAGCTGACAGTCTGCATACAGTAGTTACCTCACAGCTGACTGGCAGCATACAGTGGTTACCTCACAGCTGACAGTCTGCATACAGTGGTTAGCTCACAGCTGACAGTCTGCATACAGTAGTTACCTCACAGCTGACTGCCTGCATACAGTGGTTACCTCACAGCTGACAGTCTGCATACAGTGGTTACCTCACAGCTGACAGTCTGCATACCCCCCACCCCCACTCCCCCCTGCTCACCTCTCACCCGCGCCGGCAGCCGAACCTTTTCTTCTGAGCGGGCAGGTACTCGCTAAGGACAATGCTCAATCGAGTAATTGTCCTTAGTGAGTATGCTCGCTCATCTCTATTTACAATGCATCAGTTCAGATGGGTGTGCTCCCGTGGTGCAAAAGTGCCCGCTCAGCCAAGATAGCGCATAGGAGTGCATTTTGTCCAGGCACTATGGGAGCTTATGGTAGTTGCCGGAGAAGGGAGATGGGAGGGAGTTTAGCAGCTCCCACCGCATCCCGCCCACTCCCATTGCTTGTAGAGGACAAGGGGCGGAAATAGGGTGGGAGCTTAGCACTCTAGCTCCGCCTGTCCTGCCCCCTTCCCTTGCCGAGAGTCGGCAAAGGGGTGGAAAGAGCTAAACTGTCTTCCCCTGCCCAATGGCAATCTGGGCTCAGCGTATATGAGCCAAACCCAGGTTGTCTTTCTGTTGCACTGTTGCCATGACACAGCCGACCAAAAATAGCTACGCTCGTGTGAAAGAGCGCTGAGTGTAATAAATATGACAGACTTTGAGCCGTGACGACCTCTAACGCTAAGCCCTGTCCACTGTTGGAAAAATACAACTTGGAAAATAAATCATAATTTTTTGGCACTAAAGTGCAACTTATTTACCTCACAATTAAAGATGAGCGAACGTACTCGGTAAGGGCGATTTTGCAATCGAGCACCGCGATTTTCGAGTACTTCACTACTCGGGTGAAAAGTACTCGGGTGCGCTGTTGGTGAGCGAGGGGTTGCAGCGGGGAGTGGGGGGGAGAGGGAGAGAGGGCTCCCCCCTGTTCCCCGCTGCTACCCCCCACTCCCCTCTGCAACCCCCCGCCTCACAGCGCACCCAAGTACTTTTCACCCGAGTAGTGAAGTACTCGAAAATCGCGGTGCTCGATTGCGAAATCGCCCTTACCGAGTACGTTCGCTCATCTCTAATCACAATCCTACACAATCCAGATGATAAATGTGCCCCAATGCCTAGAGTATATAATACCTGAGGATATCCATATAGGCCAAGGACTTGTGCTGCTGGAATAGTGGTAGATGAGTGGCGATCTCCGATGACACCAGCCAGCTGGCCACGGCCTGTACATGAGTAATTAGGTATCATCTTATTAGGGCCAGACAGAAGATGTAAAACATAGCGTACTGCCAATTGTCCATCCGAGCATGTGTCATAAAGATGGTATCCCAGTGTAATATTGGGTAAGATGTCAGGATTCTGGTTAATATTATAAATGGCGAAGAGAAAAATCAGAGATTGTATGGATCCCTCAAACACGTCACTGTAAACAAATAAATGTACAGGTGAGTAAGGCTGGCATTATACACAATCGTAGGTATATTCATACACAGAGTAATAAGTGATTTCATAGAATGAATCATGTGACCTGCTAGAGTGCAGAGCACTCATGCTCCAGCAGAGGCAAAGATGAGCATATTGAGTGCCAGCAGCCAGATTACACATCATGTGACCAGAAGTTTGAGGCAGATATAAGTTATTGTGAATTATGTGTTCAATAATAGAAACAAGCTGAACATTAATGTTCAATTGCTAAGTTAAAAAATACTTTACGTTCTACATGCTTTTACCATCAGTCTATACATGTTTCTAAATAGTCAACAGGCCGTGAAGTAGCTTCTGACTGCTACATCCGTGCATTCACTTCAGAGTTGCACAACTGTCTGCACAGGATATATTGGTTCAGATCTATTGCAGGTGATGCCACCATTTTGATGTTCTGCTTTCAATCCTGCTATTGGAGGGAGCATAGCTGGGACGCCATGAGTATGCTCTCTGGAGTGTTCTCCAGTAATGATGAACAGCCAGAGCATGTGCTCTAGAGTTGTTCCTGGCAATCATGAACAGGCACAAAATGTTTTCTACATTCCCAGCATGGGGAGTGCAATGATAAATATGTCTCTGCAGATAACAGATGAGCCATCTATGTGCGAAAAAGGATGGCTTTTTATGGATGAAGTTCATCAGGTGGGGAGGAAACTAAAGTATTCTAAGAGTGACACATATGCGGCCAGTCGGTAAAAGTTTGTGTCAATCCCATTTTAAGTTTCAAGTTGTCTAATTAAAAGATGGTAAGCTCAAAATATTCTAATTTTTTCATCAGTGTGGCTGAATAAGATATTGTATTTTGCAGGATGAGTTCTAGTTTTCATAGGATCCAATTTGGGGTTCATATAATGTATTTAATAACTTTCATTATTTTATTAATTTTTTTTGCTGTGAGGGAGGTACTGGGGGGGGGAGGGATCAATTTTTGCATTATTTTTTGGGGATTATTTATATGATGTTCACCATATGGTATACATAATCTGTTAATTTTATTCTACGGGTCAATATGATTTAATCAACACCAAATTAAGGTTTTATTATCCTTAATTACTTTCCCAGATTAAAAACACTTTTTATATAAAGACTTTTTGGGTCACCACATTCCAAGACCAGAATATTTTATTTTTCATTTAACATAGCTCTATGTGGGCTTAATTTTTGCAAGATTACTTATAATTTTGAGGTATTTACGACTTTTTGAGTACCTCTTACTCATGCTTTGAAGAAGCAAAATGTACAGAAAAGTGCTTTTTTGGCATTTTTGATGGATAAGTAATGTAATCCAGGGTGAACCACAGAAAAGTAACCCACCTACAAACCCTGCACGACACTCTTATAAAAGCTGTCTAAAAGAAAACCTGTCTTCATCGCCTCTAGAATCCAATCACAGCTTCCATTTTACCTCCGCAATATGAAAAATGAAAGCTGCACTGTGATTGGTTGCTATGGGCAACAAAGAGATTTTTTTTTAGACAGCTTTCCCAAGAGTGTGGAGCTAATAGTGAAGGCGGGCTACTTATATGTGACCCACTATGTATTTTAAAATACGTGTTGTTATGGATATGTAATACCAATTACGTGTATTTTTTTATCTTTGTTCTTTTCAATTTTCAATATCTTAAGGAACGTGTGAGGGGAAAATACTATTATTTTTCTGTAAAACCATTTAGATGTCACAGTCAGCAAAGACAATGAGAGAGCAAATATGTCCTCTAGTTAATGGGGAGGGTGGTATCATTAAGAAAAGTATACATTTTTTCTCCCCAGACTAGGAGAATAGACAGAAGAATCACAGATATATGTGCTGCTGCCTGCTTGTCCCCCACTACCACTCTGCTCTGCACACAGACATGGCATCTGTAAATTCATTATTCCGGGCCCCACTTCAAATGGCTGTAACTCCAGTTCTATCAGTGCTGATGTGATGGTGTAATTTGTTACTGTGATGGTCTTTTAAAGCTAAGAATCTGATCTACATTTGTGTTGATCTACAGAATGAGCCCAGTTCTTCCAAAACTATACTGTCCTTTTCCTGAATCGGGTGATTTCACAGAATGTGAAATTATTCTGCAAGAGGTACCTAGAGACACAGAAAATTCAGCATGAAAATCTGCATGTATATATATGGCTATCAAACAGAAATCTACAGTAGCAAATTAAGCTGTGTCTATAGCTGCGTCTTGTGGGACAATTCTGCACTGTGTGAAAGTACTTTTAGAAGAACATATGGATATATAGACACTTTCATCACCTACTGTCATCCCTGTTACTTCAGGGTGTGCCTAGACAGATGCAGGCCTGACTAGTATAGCCTGTCTACCTACCTCCTCCTAAGCTACTGAACATCAGCATTGGATATTTATGTGATGATAGCCTCCAGCTTCCATCTTCTCTAAGAAACTGCTTGCCATGGTGTATGACCTGTGACATGACACTGCCTTCGAGATCCTCTACTTTGTGGCAGAATTTGGTTTTTCCTTAGCCAATTTAAAGTCTCCTATACAGCTGTTTCTTTATCCGTATAAGGGCTTGTACCACAATTACAAATTATCCCCTATCCACAGGATGAGGAATAACTTGCTAATCGGTAGGATCTTGCTGTGTCCTCATCACTGTGAGGCTACTGCACCCCTGCAGTAAGCAGGAGACAGAATGTAGTGCTACTAGTGCTTCATTAACATTCAAGAGAACTATAGAGACACCCAAACGTCAGCCAATAAAGCTTCTTTGAATTTTGAATCTCACTGTTTCATCCTTAGTATATTCACAGTGCCAAAGCTAAACTCCTCTGTCTTCATTAAACCTTCTCTGAGATCAGACCCATCAGGGCGTCAGACTGAAGTTTTTCTTTTACTGGTCAAATAGAACAAAAATCAGAAACTCCCCAACATTTTAATAGACAAATTGGTAAACCATAATGAGAGGTAAAGACCTTAAGTAATATGTGTCTATGTCTCAGAATAGTGATATAAATACAATAGCAGTATTTAGTATGACCTATAATATGATAATAATCACAAAAACCGGTACAAGCTCCTCACACTTCAAATAAATCATAGATGCATCAGTTTTTATGCACACTGGAAAACTCCCCTATTTTTATGGATTTTCTTGACATTTACAAATATTTGACAACTCTGGACCCTCATAACCCTCATCATTACTTACAGTACAGGCTTCTTTGTATGCTATTCCCAGGATCAGTGGATTGTTACTCTGCACAGTCATGCTATTCTCACCCCTCTTCTCATGTACAATATGTAGATGAAACTATGACTTACGTTGCACAGTCTATAGTTGTGGAATTGTTCTCTGAGTTTTTTATATGCTCTGCATTTGCGAACCATGTCAACAAGCCACCAATGATGACGTCTCCTTCCTGGTAAGTTGATTTTAACTCTGTGTAATGGAATTCTATTATCTTGAGATTACAGAATGATTGTGTTACAGGAAGCCATGGAAAACCCAATATAATGAGACTAAACATCTCCTTCTAGGAATGGGATAGCAATTAAGAATAAGTAGATACTGTTATAAGTCATACATGATAAATGGAAGCAGCAAGAACAGCAGCGACACAGAGAGCGCACAGGATCAGTGGCATTATGCTGACTGCTATCATCTCCCCTCTTTTTATACAGTATGATGGGATATATTTCACATTGTCTGCTCTCATCACACATCATTCTGGATCTGCTCCCCAGTGATTGCGGCCTGAACCGGCTTTACATTGGAAAACAAGATGAAGAAACAGAAATAACCATTATTAGCCTTCCTTGTGTTATACAGATTTAATTCTTTCCTGTTACATTACAACACAAACATATTCCGCAGTTCTGTACAAAGGCTGTCATCATTCACAATAATCCATGTCCCCTGCAAAGCTGATAATCTAATGTTCACTCTGAGGGCGCCCACCCACTGGCGATTTTTTTCCCTGCAAAATTCGCAGCATTTTTTTCTCTGCAGGGGTCTATGGGACTTGTAATGTTAAAATCGCGATCGCGCAAAATCGCAATTTTAACATTACAAGTCCCATAGACCCCTGCAGAGAAAAAAATGCTGCGAATTTTGCAGGGAAAAAAAACGCCAGTGGGTGGGCGCCCTAAAAGACACACATAAACACCAGGGCAATCTATAAATGTAAAGGCGTACATCCTCACTGACTGACTGATTTGCCACTAATTCTTTAACTTCCCGGAGTCGTACAAATGTGAAATTTTGCACAACCATTCTTTAGGTCCTAAATAGGGAAAGCTAAGGGATCACAACTTGATTATTCAATTCTAAGTACAAAAGTAAGTGACCCCTTATGTTATTTGACTTCCCGGTGTTGTACAAATGTGAAATTTGGCACAAGCATTCTTTCAGTTGTAGATAGCAAAAGTAAAGGGGTCACAACTTGTGTATTTATTTCTAATAGGAAAGGTAAATGGATCCCTTTGTTATGTAACTTCTAGAGATGACCGAGCACACTGGTCTGAGCTTGATGCTCGTTCGAGCATTAGGGTACTCAAGATGCTCGGTACTCGAGACGAACACCACGTGGTACTCGAGTCAATTGTATTTCCTTCCTTGCATGTTTAGCGCCATTTTCTAGCCAACAGACGTGCGGGGAGGGTATTACCACTTCCTGCTGTGACGTGCCAGCCCTATCCCACTCCACAGTAGTGAGTGGCATGGCCGATCAGGTGACCGTCAAGTACTTAAACTGGTGCTGCCTGCGGCTCGCCTCAGATGCATGCAGGCAGAGGTTAGGGAAAGAGCTGCAGCTGAGATGGGGAAAGTATTAGAGTTGGGATCCTCTGTTCTAGAACCCCAACGGTCCTTCTTACGGCTACTCCTCAATGTGTGCATTACTTTTGTGGCTGGCTGGGAGCAGTAGTGCACCATTTTTTTTAAAAGCATCTAGACCTGTGCAGAGGATTTCACCTATACCATTTTCTGTGTGCAGTGCATTAAGCAGAGTTCTCATTGCTAAACAGTACGCTAATTTTTTTCCTGGGCCACTGCAGAGCATTTCAGCTATACTGTTATTTGTGTACAGTGCATTCAGCAAAGTTTTCATCGCTAAACAGTACGCTGATATTCCCTGGGCCCCTGCAGAGCATTGCACAGCTGCCGTTCCCTCTGTGCAGTGCATTCGGCAGAGTTCTTATTGC
Source organism: Eleutherodactylus coqui (assembly GCF_035609145.1). Taxonomy (NCBI): domain Eukaryota; kingdom Metazoa; phylum Chordata; class Amphibia; order Anura; family Eleutherodactylidae; genus Eleutherodactylus; species Eleutherodactylus coqui. The sequence goes on along the minus strand of NC_089843.1, from coordinate 29,763,091 downwards.
TAAACAGTATGCTAATATTTCCTGGGCCCCTACAGAGCATTTCAGCTATACCATTCCCTGTGTGCAGTGCATTCGGCAAAGTTCTCATCGCTAAACAGTACGCTAATATTCCCTGGGCCCCTCACAGATACCATTCTCTGTGTTGGGTGAAGTAGCTGCAGTTATCAGCACTATCCACTGGCTCTATAGTTTTCTGCCCCTGTGCAGAGCGTCTTACAATACCCTTTCCTTGGGTGCGGGGAAGTAGCCGTAGTTATTAGCACTGTCCACTGGCTTTATAGTTTTCTGCCCCTGTGCAGAACATCTCACAATACCCTTTCCTTGGGAGGGGTTGAGTTAGCCGCAGTTATCAGCATTATCCACTGGCTTTATAGTTTTCTGCCCCTATGCAGAGCGTCTCACAATACACATTCCTTGGGGGGGGGGGGGGGGTTGAGGTAGCCGCAGTTATCAGCACTATACACTGGGTTAATAGTTTTCTGCCACTCCATACTGCCTCTCTTATCTACAAGTCTCTGTGAGTGGTACATGACCCCTAGGTATCAGCGCAAGACAGCGGTTTAACTTTTTTAGGTCACAGCATAGAGCCTTCCGTATCTACAAGTCTCTGTGTGCGGTGAATTAGCCACAGTTTTCAGCGCTATACAGTGGGGTAATTTATTTGAGCCCTGCTCTATTCTTAATCCGACATGATGAGAAATAGGGGTAAGGATCGAGCACGTGGACGCAGGCGTCCAAGTGAGGGTGTGGGCACAGCCGGCTGCTGAGGGATTAGGAGAGCGCCAAGCCTCTATGCTCCCCAGCTTCATATCAAAATTTGCGGGTCCGTTTGGTAGAACTTTATTACAAGCAGGTCCTGTCGTGGATCGCAGCTAACGCATCCAGCAATGTATTGAACCCCCAGTCTTCTACGCAGTCCACTACTCCCGGCATAGGGACTGCACCTCTGAATCCTCTGGCTGCTCCTCCTTCCTCCCAGCCTCCTCACTCCATGAAAATGACATCTTCTGAGCAGGCCGACTCCCAGGAACTGTTCTCGGGTCCCTGCCATGAGTGGGAAAAAACGGTTCCTCTCTCATCTGAGGAGTTTGTCGTGACCAATGCCCAACCTTTGAAAAGTTCCCAGAGTCTGGGTGATGAGGCTGGGGACTTCCGGCAACTGTCTCAACAGCTTTTTGTGGATGAGGATGATGAGACAGAGTTGTCTCTCAGTGAGGTCATTGTAAGGGCAGTAAGTCCGAGTGAGGAGCGCACAGAGGATCCAGAGGAAGAGTTGCTGGACGATGAGGTGACTGACCCCCACCTGGCTTGCTAAGCCTACTGAAGACAGGGCTTCAGAGGGGGAGGCAAGTGCAGCAGCAGGATGGGTTGGAAGAGGCAGTGGGGTGACCAGGGGGAGAGGCAGGGCAAGAGCAAAGAATCCCCCAACTGTTTCCCACAGCACCCCCTCGCGGCAAGCCTCCGTGCAGAGGGCTAGGTGTTCAAAGGTGTGGATGTTTTTAGTGACAGAGCGGATGACCGACCCTGGTGTGCAACCTGTCCTGCACCAAGATCAGCCGGGGAGCCACCACCACCAGCCTCACCACCACCAGCATGCGCAGGCATATGATGGCCAAGCACCCCACAAGGTGAGTCGAAGGCCATTCACCGCCTCCGGGTCACACCATTGCCTCTTCCCCTGTCCCACAACCTGCCACACAGTTCCAATTCCACTTCCAGGATGCAGGCAAGAGCGCCTCCCGGCATGCACCCAGACCCTCACCTCCACGGTACTCCACTCCATCCAGCAATGGCTGTCAGCGCAGCGTTCAGCTGTCGCTAACACGTGTTGGAGCAAAAGCGGAAATACGCCTCCACCCACCTGCATGCACAAGCTTTAAACGTGCTCATTGCCAAATGAATCAGCCTGGAGATGCTACCGTACAAGCTACTCGGTCCCAAGTCGCCACTATTTTTCCAGGTGTGCCGTCCTCGTCCTGCACCAGCACGTCCCCCGTTACATAAATCGTGGCCTCACCAATGCGGTTACTGGGAAGGTCCACTTAACCATGGACATGTGGACAAGTACTGGCGGATAGGGACACTATATCTTCCTGACGGCACATTGGGTAAAGTTGGTGGAGGCTGGGACCGAGTCTGAGCCTGGGACTGCTCACATGCTACCCACACCGAGGATAGCGGGTCCTACCTTGTTGATGGTTTCTCCGGTGTATTATGCCTCCTCCTCCTCCACCACCTCCACCTCTCAATTAAGAAGTGTGAGCACGTCGCCAGCAGTCGGTAGTGGGCGCGTGGGAGCACAGCGGTGGGCAAGCGTCAGCAAGCCGTGCTGAAACTAATCAGCTTAGGTGACAAGAGGCACACGACCCCTGAACTGTTACAGGGTCTTACAGAGCAGACCAACCTCTGGCTTTCGGCACTGAGCCTCCAACGGGGCATGGTCATGTGTGACAATGGGCATAACCTGGTGGAGGCTCTGCAGCTTGGTAGCCTCACACACGTGCCATGCCTGGCCCACGTGTTCAATCTGGTGGTTCAGCGGTTTCTGAAAAACTACCCCCTCTTGTCTGACCTGCTCTGCACATTTCCGCAAGTCCACCACGGATGCTGCCACCCTGAGGACACATGGCCTACTTCATGTTAGGCTGCCTTTCCTGTGACCCTCACGTTAGACACATTCTGGCCAACACAGATTACTGAGTGCATACCCTTCTCGACCCATGGTATAAGGAGAACCTTTGCACTCTCATTCCCGAAGAGGAAAGGGATGCGAGAGTGATGCAATACCACATGGCCCTGGTGGAAAAAGTGATGCTAAACTTTCCATTTGACAGTGCTAGCGGTAGAAGACGCAGTTCAGAGGGCCAACTAGCAGGGGAGGCACGGGAATCAGACAGCATGTCCATCACAAGCAGGGGAACACTCTCCAAGGCTTTTGCCAGTTTTATGGCTCCCCAGCAAGACTGTGTCACCACTCCCCAGTCAAGGCTGAGTCTGTGGTGTTTCCATGACTTTCTCATGTTTTCAGATGTTTCACACAACCTCCCCCATGCGGAGCATCAATCAGCTTGAAAAAAGCTCGAGTACCCAATGGACTTCAATGGGGTTTGTTACTCGAAACGAGATCTCGAGCATTACGAAAAGTTCGACTCGAGTAACAAGCACCCGAGTATTTTGGTGCTCGCTCATCTCTAGCAACTTCCCAATGTAGTGTGAAATTTGTCATGATCTTTCTTTAGTTGCAACATAGGAAACGTAAAGGGTTCGCAACTTGATTATTCAATTCTACTTGCAAAAGTACATGACTCCCTATGTTATGTAACTTCCGGGTGTTTGTACAAACGAGAAATTTGGCACAACCATTCTTTAGGTCCTAAATAGGAAAAGTAAAGGGGTCGCAGCTTGATTATTCAATTCTAAGTGCAAGAGTAAGTGACCCCCTGTGTTATGTAACTTTCCACTGTTGTACAAACTTGAAATGTGGCACGACCATTCTTCAGGTCATACATAAAATAAAGTAAAACGGTCGCAACGTGTCATTCAATGCTTTGTGCAAGAGTAAGTGACCCCCTATGTTTTTTTTAACTTTGCGGTGTTGTGCAAGCTTGAAATTTGGCACAATTATTGTTTAGGTCCTACATAGAAAAAGTAAAGGGGTCGCAACTTGATTATTCAATGCTAAGTGCAAAAATAAGTGACCACCTTTGTTATGTAACTTCCCGGTGTCAAACAAAGGTGAAATATGGCATGACCATTTTTTAGGTCCTACATAGGAAAAGTAAAGGGGTCGCAACCTCATTATACAATTCTAAGTTCAAAAGTAAGTGACCCACTATGTTATGTACCTAATCTAATTATCTAACTTCCCGGTTTCGTACAAATGTAAAATTTGGCCCAGCCATTCTTTAGGTCATACATTGCAAAAGTAAATGTGTCGCAACTTGATTATTCAATTTTAATTGCAAAAGTAAGTGACCCCCTATGTTATGTAACTTCCCAATGTCCTACAAGTGTGAAATTTAGCATAATCAATCTTTAGTTTCTACATAAGAAAAGTAAAGAGGTTACAACCTGATTATACAGCTCTAAGTGCAAAAGTAAGTGATTGCCTATGTAATGTCAATAATAACACACATTTGTACTGCACAAACACGAAACTTGCCCTGACCATTTTATATATATATATATATATATATATATATATATATATATATATATATATATATATATATACATCAGTAATGATTAATGGCTACAAAATAGCCTTAAAGAATATTTCCATTGCACAACCCCTTTACTTTTGCTATTAGGACATAAAAAATGGTCATGGCAAGTTTCGTGTTTGTGCAGTACAAATGTGTGTTATTATTGACATTACATAGGCAATCACTTACTTTTGCACTTAGAACTGTATAATCAGGTTGTAACCTCTTTACTTTTCTTATGTAGAAACAAAAGATTGATTGTGCTAAATTTCACACTTATAGAACCTGGGGGGAAGAATGAACAGCGGCAGGTTTGGCCTGTGGAACTTCTTGGTGGTCCATCCAATCTTTGGAGCTGTGAAAGCAACCGTAACTGATTTATGAGACGTTCACAGCTATACTAGCATCCGAGGCCGAGGTCCTTGGCGGGGTGAAACTGCCATGTTTGGGCACTCTGATTTCTTTATGTGTAATACCATCTTTGAGTTTCATGGGCTCGTCTATGCTGTTTGTGCACAAATACTTCCCATTGCGTTGGTTTCCCTGTCTGGCACAAATACACTGAATAACTAGGGCAGAAGTGTGGGCTGAGTTCCTGGGCGGGATGAAACTGCCATGTTTGGGCGCTCTGGTATTCTTATGTGTAATACCGTCTTTGAGTTTCATGGGCTCGCCTACGCTGTGGGTGCACAAAGGCTTCCCCATTGCGTTGTTCAGCTATCTGACACATACAAAGAATGAATTGGGCAGAATCGTGGGCCGAGGCAGAGGTCCTTGGTGGGGTGAAACTCTGCCATGTTTGGGTACTGTGATTTCTTTATGTGTAATACCGTCTTTGAGTTTCATGGGCTCGCGCATGCTGTGGGTGAACAAAGACTTCCCATTGCGTTGTTTTAGCTAACCGGCAAAAATACACTGAATGACTTGGGTAGGATGCAGAGTGCCACCTCTTCCTCCTGCTTGGGATCTGGGGATCAGCGTTGGTCGACATGTATTTGCTCTCGTGTTACCACAGTCATCTGAAACACTGGTTTAGACCAATCAAAAGAAGCGTAAGGAGACGTTCACAGCTGTACTAGCATCCAAGTCTGCTTTATGCCCACGATTGCTGAGGGTGTGCACAGAGACTGAAGTCCAGAGGGTGAAGGCAACTGTGCCAGGTGTGGCCTGTGGATCTTTGGGGTTCATCTAGTCTTTGGACCGATGGAAGCAACCATAACTGATTTAACGAGACGTTCACAGCTGTACTAGCATCCGAGTCCACTTTATGCCCACGATTACTGAGGGTGTGAGCCAAGGTCGAGGTCCTAGGCGGGGTGAAACTCTGCCATGTGTGGGCACTCTGATTTCTTCATGTGTAATACTGTCTTTGAGTTTCATGGGCTCGCCTGTGCTGTCGGTGTACAAAGATTTCCCATTGCAGTGTTTAATCAAATAGGTAGAGTACAGAAAATTGACCAGCGCTCCAGTGTTTGGAAAGTAATAAGCAAAGGGTATAACGATGTATTGTGAGATCTGGTTGTACAATATATATCACTTACTTCACAGGGGTGCTTATTGAAAAGCACCCCTGGATCCAGGAAGGCAGGCAGAATTCAAACGATGTAATCGGAAATCTTTATTTGCGACGCGTTTCGGCCGAGCTGTCGGCCTTTCTCAAGCATAAAACACATAAAACATGCTAGCAATTTATAGTACATACATCTTTGAAGTTAAGGACAATAGGTCATGGCCCCCTTAGATGACGCCGTAGCGTGTGAGCTGCAATACATGGGAAGGATCGTGTGCCAGAAATAGAGCTAGGTAGCTCACCAATATGTGCATTAAATCCGCTACGTAGTTTATAGCATAGCGTTCAGGGAATCCCAAAAGGGGGCGTTGTAATTTGGCGTCACCAGTGACGTGGCACATTGGGCGTCACTTGAATAAATAATACCGTCACATGATTGCGGACGTCAATGTTGGCGCCGCAGTTCATTGTAGGCGTGTCTAAAGACGTCAGTTCAAGATGGGTGTGTCCGAAGACGTCAATCGTGACATCGCAGTCTGTAGGGCAGTATCACGTGATCGCGATCGCGTCACCGGTTACTCGATATAGCGCGGGTCATGTGACTCAGCTTTCTGTGTATGTAGAGCGATAACACGTATATCGCAGGTCACGTCGCTCACCCAGCTAGAGCGTCACCTGATGGAAGACGTCTAGAGATGAGCGAGCACCAAAATGCTCGGGTGCTCTTTACTCGGGACGAAATTATCGCGATGCTCGAGGGTTCGTTTCGAGTAACGAACCCCATTGAAGTCAATGGGCGACCCGAGCATTTTTGTATATCGCCGATGCTCGCTAAGGTTTCCATTTGTGAAAATCTGGGCAATTCAAGAAAGTGATGGGAATGACACAGCAACGGATAGGGCAGGCGAGGGGCTACATGTTGGGCTGCATCTCAAGTTCCCAGGTCCCACTATTAAGCCACAATAGCGGCAAAAGTGCCCCCCCCCCCCAACAATTTTTACTTCTGAAAAGCCCTCATTAGCACTGCATACCTTAGCTAAGCACCACACTACCTCCAACAAAGCACAATCACTGCCTGCGTGACACTCCGCTGCCACTTCTCCTGGGTTACATGCTGCCCAACCCCCCCCACCACCACCACCACCACAACGCAGTGTCCACAGCGCACACCAAAGTGTCCCTGCGCAGCCTTCAGCTGCACTCATGCCACACCACCCTCATGTCTATTTATAAGTGCGTCTGCCATGAGGAGGAACCGCAGGCACACACTGCAGAGGGTTGGCACGGCTACGCAGCGACCCTCTTTAAAAGGGGCGGGGCGATAGTCCACAATGCTGTACAGAAGCAATGAGAAATCCAATCCTGTGCCACCTCCATCTGGAGCTGCACACGTGGGCATAGCAATGGGGAACCTATGTGCCACACACTATTCATTCTGTCAAGGTGTCTGCATGCCCCAGTCAGACCGCGTTTTTTTATAAATAGTCACAGGCAGGTACAACTCCGCAATGGGAATTCCGTGTGCACCCACAGCATGGGTGGCTCCCTGGAACCCACCGGCAGTACATAAATGTATCCCATTGCAGTGCCCTGGACAGCAGAGCTAACGTCAGATTAAATACAGGTGGGCTTCGGCCCACACTGCTGCCCCAACCTGACCGGGGTTTTTAATTCATAGACACAGGCAGGTACAACTCCCTGTGGACCCACAGCATTGGTGGGTGCCAGGAAGCCACCGGCGGTACATAAATATATCCCATTGCATTGCCCATCACAGCTGAGATAATGTCATGTTTAATGCAGGTGGGCTTCGGCCCACACTGCATGCCCCAGTCAGACTGGGGTTCTTTAGAAGTAGACACATGCAGTTACAACTCCCTGTGGACCCACAGCATGGGTGGCTCCCTGAAACCCACCGGCGGTACATAAATATATCCCATTGCAGTGCCCAGCATAGCTGATGTAACGTCAGCTTTAATGCAGGTGGGCACAAAATTAATTGGATTACACTGTAGGCGAGGGCCCCAAAAAATTGGTGTACCAACAGTACTAATGTACGTCAGAAAAATTGCCCATGCCCAACCAAGAGGGCAGGTGAAACCCATTAATCGCTTTGGTTAATGTGGCTTAATTGGTAACTAGGCCTGGAGGCAGCCCAGTTAAAATAAAAATTGGTTCAGGTGAAAGTTTCAACGCTTTAATGAGCATTGAAACGCATAAAAATTGTTTACAAAAATTATATGACTGAGCCTTGTGGGCCTAAGAAAAATTGCCCGTTCGGCGAGATTACGTCAGGTTTCAGGAGGAGGAGCAGGAGGAGGAGGATTGATGAAGCTAAAAGGTCCACATTTTTTATGGTGATAGAGAACAATGCTTCCATCCGCAGGTGCAGCCTACGTATTGCTTAGGTATCGCTGCTGTCTGCTGGTGGAGAAGAGAAGTCTGGGGAAATCCAGGCTTTGTTCATCTTGATGAGTGTAAGCCTGTCGGCACTGTCGATTGACAGGCGGGTACGCTAATCCGTGATGATTCCCGAGCCGCACTAAACACCCTCTCTGACAAGACGCTAGCCGCAGGACAAGCAAGCACCTCCAGGGCATACAGCGCGAGTTCAGGCCACGTGTCCAGCTTCGACACCCAGTAGTTGTAGGGGGAAGAGGCGTCACGGAGGACGGTCGTGCGATCGGCTACGTACTCCCTCACCATCCTTTTACAGTGCTCCCGCCGACTCAGCCTTCACTGGGGAGCGGTGACACAGTCTTGCTGGGGAGCCAGAAAGCTGTCAAAGGCCTTAGAGAGTGTTCGCCTGCCTGTGCTGTACATGCTGCCTGATCTCTGTGCCTCCCCTGCTACCTGGCCCTCGGAACTGCGCCTTCGGCCACTAGCGCTGTAGGATGGGAATTTTACCATCAGCTTGTCCGCCAGGGTCCTGTGGTATAGCATCACTCTCGAACCCCTTTCCTCTTCGGGTATGAGAGTGGAAAGGTTCTCCTTATACCGTGGGTCAAGCAGTGTGTACACCTAGTAATCCGTAGTGGCCAGAATGCGTGTAACGCGAGGGTCACGAGAAAGGCATCCTAACATGAAGTCAGCCATGTGTGCCAGGGTACCTGTACGCAACACATGGCTGTCCGCACTAGGAAGATCACTTTCAGGATCCTCCTCCTCCTCCTCCTCAGGCCATACACGCTGAAAGGATGACAGGCAAGCAGCATGGGTACCCTCAGCATTGGGCCAAGCTGTCCCTTTCCCCTCCTCCTCATCCTCCTCATGCTCCTCCTTCTCCTCCTCAACGCGCTGAGATATAGACAGGAGGGTGCTCTGACTATCCAGCGACATACTGTCTTCCCCCGACTCTGTTTCCGAGCGCAAAGCATCTGCCTTTATGCTTTGCAGGGAACTTCTCAAGAGGCATGGCAGAGGAATGGAGACGCTAATGATTGCAGCATCGCTGCTCACCATCTGGGTAGACTCCTCAAAGTTTCCAAGGACCTGGCAGATGTCTGCCAACCAGTCCCACTCTTCTGTAAAGAGTTGTGGAGGCTGACTCCCACTGCGCCGCCCATGTTGGAGTTGGTATTCCACTATAGCTCTACGCTGCTCATAGAGCCTGGCCAACATGTGGAGCGTAGAGTTCCACCGTGTGGGCACGTCGCACAGCAGTCGGTGCACTGGCAGATGAAACCGATGATGCAGGGTGCGCAGGGTGGCAGCGTCCGTGTGGGATTTGCGGAAATGTGCGCAGAGCGTGGGTAGCTTTTCAGAAAGCGCTGAACCACCAAATTAAAGACGTGGGCCAGGCATGGTACGTGCGTGAGGCTGTCGAGCTGCAGAGCCGCAACCAGGTTACGGCCGTTGTCACACACGACCATGCCCGGTTGGAGGCTCAGCGGCGCAAGCCAGCGGTCGGTCTGCTCTGTCAGACCCTGCAGCAGTTCGTGGGCCATGTGCCTCTTCTCTCCTAAGCTGAGTAGTTTCAGCACGGCCTGCTGACGCTTGCCCACCGCTGTGCTGCCACGCCGCGCGACACCGACTGCTGGCGACGTGCTGCTGCTGACACATCTTGATTGCGGGACAGAGGTTGCGTAGGAGGAGGAGGAGGAGGAGGAGGAGGGTGGTTTAGTGGAGGAAGCATACACCGCCGCAGATACCACCACCGAGCTGGGGCCCGCAATTCTGGGGGTGGGTAGGACGTGACAGGTCCCAGGCTCTGACTCTGTCCCAGCCTCCACTAAATTCACCCAATGTGCCATCAGGGAGATATAGTGCCCCTGCCCGCCTGTGCTTGTCCACGTGTCCGTTGTTAAGTGGACCTTGGCAGTAACCGCGTTGGTGAGGGTGCGTACAATGTTGCGGGAGACGTGGTCGTGCAGGGCTGGGACGGCACATCGGGAAAAGTAGTGGCGACTGGGAACTGACTAGCGCGGGGCCGCCGCCGCCATCATACCTTTGAAAGCCTCCGTTTCCACAACCCTATACGGCAGCATCTCCTGGCTGATAAATTTGGCTATGTGCACGTTTAACGCTTGAGCGTGCGGGTGCGTGGCGGCGTATTTGCGCTTGCGCTCCAACACTTGCGCTAGCGACGGCTGGACGGTGCGCTGAGAGACATTAGTGGATGGGGCCGAGCACAGCGGAGGTGAGGGTGTGGGTGCAGGCCAGGAGACGGTAGTGCCTGTGTCCTGAGAGGGGGGTTGGATCTCAGTGGCAGGTTGGGGCACAGGGTGAGAGGCAGCAGTGCAAACCGGAGGCGGTGAACGGCCTTCGTCCCACCTTGTGGGGTGCTTGGCCATCATATGTCTGCGCATGCTGGTGGTGGTGAGGCTGGTGGTGGTGGCTCCCCGGCTGATCTTGGCGCGACAAAGGTTGCACACCACTGTTGGTCGGTCGTCTGCACTCTCAGTGAAAAACTGCCAGACCTTTGAGTACCTTGGCCTCTGCACGGTGGCATGGCGCGAGGGGGCGCTTTGGGAAACGGTGGATTATTCGGTCTGGCCCTGCCTCTACCCCTGGCCATCGCACTGCCTCTTCCAACCTGCCCTGCTGCTGCACTTGCCTCCCCCTCTGAAGACCTGTCCTCAGTAGGCGTAGCAAACCAGGTGGGGTCAGTCACCTCATCGTCCTGCTGCTCTTCCTCCGAATCTTCTGTGCGCTCCTCCCTCGGACTTACTCCAATTACTACTACCTGAGTGATAGACAACTGTGTCTCATCGTCATTGTCCTCCTCACCCACTGAAAGCTATTGAGACAGTTGCCAGACGTCCCCAGCCTCATCCCCCGGACCCCGGGAACTTTCCAAAGGTTGGGCATCGGTCACGACAAACTCCTCCGGTGGGAGAGGAACCATTGCTGGCCATTCTGGGCAGGGGCCCGGGAACAGTTCCTGGGAGTCTGCCTGCTCCTCAGAATGTGTCATTGTAATGGAGTGAGGAGGCTGGGAGGAAGGAGGAGCAGCAGCCAGAGGATTCAGAGTTGCAGCAGTGGACGGCGTAGAACTCTGGGTGGTCGATAGATTGCTGGATGCACTTTCTGCCATCCACGACAGGACCTGCTCACACTGCTCATTTTCTAATAAAGGTCTACCGCGTGGACCCATTAATTGTGAGATGAATGGGGGACGCCAGAGACGAGCCTCTCTCCTAATCCCGCAGCAGTCGGCTGCGATACACCTGGATCAGGAGCTCGGCCTGTGCCCACACCCTGACTTGGGCCTCCGCGTCCTCGCCCGCGTCCACATCCTCTAGGCCTACCCCTACCCCTCAGCATGGTGTATTACCAGTAGTGCAGAAACAGAACGCTGTAATTAAATGTGCCGCTTATTGGCCTGTGGTTGGAGGCTGACTTCGCTTACGGAACGCACAGCAAAGGCAGGAAAGAATTTTGCGCAAGCCTGCTGTAACACTTAGCTGGCTGCGTATGAATTAGGACAACTACCCCCAGCAGAGACCCAGTACATAGAGGACGGTCACAGGCAGCCCAAATAGATTTTTTTCCCAAATGTTTTTGGAAAGGCCAACTGCCTATATACACTAAATATGTCTTCTGTCCCTGCCTCACCACTACTGGCCCTGGACAATGTAAAATTACTGCAGACTGTTTCACTGTGAACAGGAATACAGCGGTGATGTAAGAGGCAACACAGAGGCAGGAAAGCATTTTGCGCAAGCCTGCTGTAACACTTAGCTGACTGCGTATGAATTAGGAGAACTACCCCCAGCAGAGACCCAGTACACAGAGGACGGTCACAGGCAGCCCAAATAGATTTTTTTTCCCAAATGTTTTTGGAAAGGCCCACTGCCTATATACACTAAATATGTCTTCTGTCCCTGCCTCACCACTACTGGCCCTGGACAATGTAAAATTACTGCAGACTGTTTCACTGTGGACAGGAATACAGCGGTGATGTAAGAAGCAACACAGAGGCAGGAAAGAATTTTGCGCAAGCCTGCTGTAACACTCAGCTGGCTGCGTATGAATTAGGACAACTACCCCCAGCGGAGACCCAGTACACTTGTGGACAGGAATACAGCGGTGATGTAAGAGGCAACACAGAGGCAGGAAAGAATTTTGCGCAAGCCTGCTGTAACACTTAGCTGGCTGCGTATGAATTAGGACAACTACCCCCAGCAGAGACCCAGTACACTTGTGGACAGGAATACAGTGGTGATGTAAGAGGCAAAACAGAGGCAGGAAAGAATTTTGCGCAAGCCTGCTGTAGCACTTAGCTGGCTGCGTATGAATTAGGACAACTACCCCCAGCAGAGACCCAGTACACTTGTGGACAGGAATACAGCGGTGATGTAAGAGGCAACACAGAGGCAGGAAAGAATTTTGCGCAAGCCTGCTGTAACACTTAGCTGGCTGCGTATGAATTAGGACAACTACCCCCAGCAGAGACCCAGTACACTTGTGGACAGGAATACAGCGGTGATGTAAGAGGCAACACAGAGACAGGAAAGAATTTTGCACAAGCTTGCTATAACACTTAGCTGGCTGCGTATGAATTAGGACAACTACCCCCAGCAGAGACCCAGTACACTTGTGGACAGGAATACAGCGGTGATGTAAGAGGCAACACAGAGGCAGGAATGAATTTTGCGCAAGCCTGCTGTAACACTTAGCTGGCTGCGTATGAATTAGGAGAACTACCCCCAGCACAGACCCAGTACACTGATCACGGTCACAGGCAGCCCAAATAAAAAAATTTTCCCAAATGTTTTTGGAAAGGCCCACTGCCTATATACACTAAATATGTCTTCTGTCCCTGCCTCACCACTACTGGCCCTGGACAATGTAAAATTACTGCAGACTGTTTCACTGTGGACAGGAATACAGCGGTGATGTAAGAGGCAACACAGAGGCAGGAAAGAATTTTGCGCAAGCCTGCTTTAACACTTAGCTGGCTGCGTATGAATTAGGACAACTACCCCCAGAAGAGACCCAGTACACTTGTGGACAGGAATACAGCGGTGATGTAAGAGGCAACACAGAGGCTGGAAAGAATTTTGCGCAAGCCTGCTGTAACACTTAGCTGGCTGCGTATGAATTAGGAGAACTACCCCCAGCAGAGACCCAGTACACTGAGCACGGTCACAGGCAGCCCAAATAGATTTTTTTCCCCAAATGTTTTTGGAAAGGCCCACTGCCTATATACACTAAATATGTCTTCTGTCCCTGCCTCACCACTACTGGCCCTGGACAATGTAAAATTACTGCAGACTGTTTCACTGTGGACAGGAATACAGCGGTGATGTAAGAGGCAACACAGAGGCAGGAAAGAATTTTGCGCAAGCCTGCTGTAACACTTAGCTGGCTGCGTATAAATTAGGACAACTACCCCCAGCAGAGACCCAGTACTCTTGTGGACAGGAATACAGCGGTGATGTAAGAGGCAACACAGAGGCAGGAAAGAATTTTGCGCAAGCTTGCTGTAACACTTAGCTGGCTGCGTATGAATTAGGACAACTACCCCCAGCAGAGACCCAGTACACTTGTGGACAGGAATACAGTGGTGATGTAAGAGGCAACACAGAGGCAGGAAAGAATTTTGTGCAAGCCTGCTGTAACACTTAGCTGGCTGCGTATGAATTAGGAGAACTACCCCCAGCAGAGACCCAGTACACTGAGCACGGTCACAGGCAGCCCAAATAGATTTTTTTTCCCAAATGTTTTTGGAAAGGCCCACTGCCTATATACACTAAATATGTCTTCTGTCCCTGCCTCACCACTACTGGCCCTGGACAATGTAGAATTACTGCAGGACGCAATGCTCTGCACGGCCGATATACAAAAAAAAAAAAAATGTGCAACACTGCAAAAAGCAGCCTCCACACTGCTGCACACGGTTAGATGTGGCCCTAAGAAGGACCGTTGGGGTTCTTGAAGCCTAAAATAGCTCCTAACGCTCTCCCTATAGCAGCTCCTGCACCAGCAGCACTGTCCCTGATCTCTGTCAGAATGCATCTGTGGCGAGCCGCGGGTGGGGCCGACTTATATACTCGGGTGACACCTGATCTCGCCAGCCACTCACTGCAGGGGGGTGGTATAGGGCTTGAACTTCGCAGGGGGAAGTTGTAATGCCTTCCCTGTCTTTCTATTGGCCAGAAAAGCGCGCTAACGTCTCAGAGATGAAAGTGAAAGTAACTCGAACATCGCGTGGTACTCGTCTCGAGTAACGAGCATCTCGAACACGCTAATACTCGAACGAGTATCAAGCTTGGACGAGTACGTTCGCTCATCTCTAAAGACGTCACAGATGGTACAACAGCACTGTCTGCCTGAAAGCAGTAGCCTGCCATACTCAGCAGGAAGTGAATATCAGAGAAAGATGCCTAGGTAAGATAGATGTACACTGCATAATTGTTCATTGTAACTAATGTGGTTACATGTGAATAACTGTCTAATAAAACACATATTAATAATTGTGTGGTATATATATAAATAGCATATAAAAGATATATATATATAGACATGGGCAAATATATGTATATAAATAAGTGAATGTATATAATTTCATGTTCCTAATCTGCATATCCTATTGTATCTGAAAACATATATACGTGTTATCGCTCTACATACACAGAAAGCTGAGTCACATGACCCGCGCTATATCGCGTCACTGGTGACACGATCGCGATCACGTGATACTGCCCTACAGACTGCGACGTCACGATTGACGTCTTCGGACACACCGAAACGCGTCGCAAATAAAGATTTCCGATTACATTGTTTGAATTCTGCCTGCCTTCCTGGATCCAGGGGTGCTTTTCAATAAGCACCCCTGTGAAGTAAGTGATATATATTGTACAACCAGATCTCGCAATACATCCTTATACCCTCTGCTTATTACTTTCCAAACACTGGAGCGCTGGTTAATTTTCTGTACTCTACCTATTTGCTTTGTCTATCCCGTGGTGTGCTTTTTCGCTTCTGGGATTAACCATGACGCTCTCTTCGAGATGTCTCCTATGACCAGTGCAAGGAAGCCTTTCTATATTGTGGGTTGATGCGCAATTCCGGATCTTGACGTACCGGGGCCCATCAAACGGGCCCGGCGTCATGGGGTGAGTCTTCTCTCCACAGTATCCTATACCTTTTATTTAATACCATACTCTCTATCCATTTCTTGGAGCGCTACCCATTTTTTCCATTGCAGTGTTTTAGCTATCCGGCACAAATACACTGACTGACTTGGGTAAGTCTTTTCCATTGGGTGTTCAGCTATCTGACACCTACACAGAATGAGTTGTGTGAGGACACATGGATTTCTTATTGCTATGTAACTCGCGGTACCTTGGATTCACATAAGGTGGAGGCTGGGACCAAGCCTGACCCTGGGCCCGGTGATGTGCTTCCCACACAGAGTATTGCGGGTCCTACCTCGGTTATGGTTTCTCGGGCTTATTATGCCACCTCATCCTCCTGCTTGGGGTCTGGGAATTAGGGTAACCACAGTTCTCCGAGATACTGGATTGAAGCATTCACAGGAAGCATTAGTGATTTCATGAGACTTTCACAGGGTCACTGTATACCTGTGGTGGCTACTTTTGCGACACCTCCTGCTTCAAACCAATCTTTGTTTTTAGTATGTGCTGCTGCATTGTGGAGATATGTAGAAGTTCTGGCACCTGAGTCCCCTTTATGCCCACGTTTTGCACAGGATTGGAATGATGATCGTACGTTAATTTATCATCAATTGTCATCAGCATTGTGGGCTATCACCCACACTTTCAAAGAGGGTCGCTGCCTGGCCCTGCCAACCCTCTGCAGTGTGTGCCTCTGGCTCCTCCTCCTCGCAGACGCACTTATAAATCGACATGAGGGTGGTCTGGCTATGAAGCGAGCGTGTGGCATGAGGCCAGCTGAACGCTGTGTAGGGAAAATTTTGGGTGCGCTGTGGACGCAGGGTCATGCGGTGGTTGGACAGCAATGCCAGCATGTAACCTAGGAGAAGAGGCACCAGTGTCACCCACAGGTGGTAATTGTCCTTGGTTGTAGCTAGTGTGGTGCTTAGCTAAGATGTGCCAGCACATCTGCTTTGCTAATGAGGTTCTGTCCCAAGTAAATAGTTAGGTGGGTGACCGCCAGGCTCTTGCCCCAATTTTTGCTTAGATACAGCCATGCATGCTGCCCCTGCCGTTCCCTATCTGTTTCTGTGGTGTTTCCATGACTTTCCGATGTTTTCAGGTGTTTTGCAAACCATCCCCTATGCGGAGCATCGGTCATATACAAAAATGCTCGAGTCCCCCATTGACTTCAATGGGGTTCATTACTCAAAACGAGCTCTCGAGCATTACGTAAAGTTTGATTCAAGTAGTGAGCATTTCGGTGCTTGCTCATCTCTAGTTAGAACTTCCCACACACTCCATACTTCGTGACAAGAGGACCAGACTACACAACTCTGGTGCTATCAGCAGTGTACCACATGAGAAGGCCATTTTACAGAATTCCCATGAGAAATAGCTCCTTTTGGACTGAGAGAAGTCTGCCTGACAATTAAGATGACACTGGTCTTGTTTAGTTAATAATCAATGATAATAAATGTATTGCAATAAATTATAATTATTACAAGTGAGGCGACTTCTAGCCTAATTGCGAATGTCTTTGTAGATATATATTTCTGTTTCCTAATGGAATAACTAAATAGCTTCCAACCACATCCCATGTGTTGATTTTCAGGGAAGGGCTTATATTTCAAGCCCTTCATCAAAAATCCCGGCGGGGCTCACCTTCATCCCATTTTTTTCAATGGGGTGGCATCAGCGCCGGCCCCATTGAAAGCAATGGGATAGCATCACGGTCCTCTGCCACAGCTGTGACAGCTGTGGCAGGTGATTCTTTCATCCCTGCGGGGAGTCCCATCATCACTGAACACTGTGACAGTGCTGTCACAGTGTTCAGTGATGAGGGGACCTTCGTGAAGCAACTGCTCCATTGAATGGGCATATGAACCTTTGCACGTTTACACGTTTTCCGTTCATGCGAGCAGTCCTTTTTTTCGTGCACATAGCTGCGCAAAAAAGCACGCTCATTTATATGAGGCCTAAAGGAGTAGAACATAATCTGAAGTCTACACCCAGATGGGTGATGAATTTTCAACCCACAGGCAGAGATAATGGAAAACGCAAAAACTGCAGCATGGTCTGTTATAACTGCAGTATGTCAGGAGGTACTGTCAAGCCCCCCGCACTCACGGGATGTTCCTTTTCCTCTGCCTGATGCTCCCCTTCCTCCATCATTCTCAAATTATGCAAAGGGAGTTGGCAACCCTGCATGTGGTTTGTACACAGTGTCTGCCCCATCATTTGTAGGGCCTGCGCCTATGGTCAAAGTCGTCTTACAGGACAGGATACTTGATTTTCCAGTAGATACTGGGGCAGCAAAATCTGTAATACTTCCACAGAAGCTGACCTTTGTACCACAGAAACAACTTGGTTGCTGAGGGTACCTGACTCCTTATGGTAATATAATAAACCACAGTTGTATCCCCACAACCATGAGCACGCGCTCTGCCACACAATCAATCAAAAAAATGGGTCAGCAAGAAAAGCTTACATAAAACAGCTTTACTATATTTATTTATTACAATTAAATACCATTGAAAACATATTCCAGTACAACAGAGATGAGTCTCCAACGTCCAGCAGCCAGGCGCAAGGAAGGCATTCAGCATATCAAATTCATAGAAATATATGTAGGGCTCATGTCCACGGGGAAAAGAAGAATTAAAATCCGCAGCAGATTTTAACTCTTCTCCCGCGCGCGGATCCGCACCCCATAGGGATGCATTGACCACCCGCGGGTAGATAAATACCCGCAGATCGTCAATAAAAGTGATTTTAAAAAAAATGGAGCATGAAAAAATCTGGACCATGCTCCATTTTCATGCGGGTCTCCCGCGGGGACGGCTCCCGCGGGCTTCTATTGAAGCCTATGGAAGCCGTCCGGATCCGCGGGACACAAAAATCACATTTTACTTACCCGCTCCGGTTCTTCTCTTCGGCGCCGCGCCATCCTCTCTCAGCCGCGGCCGGATCCTTTTTGCTTCGGCCCGGCGCATGCGCGGGGCACGTCACCGACGTCATCGTGCACATCCGCCGAGCCGAAGAATGAAGATCCGGCCGCGACGAGAGAAGATGACGCCGCCGCGAAGAGAAGAAACGGAGCGGATGGGAGGTGAGTTTATTCTCATTTATTTGTATTTTCAGCGCTCATGTCCGCGGGGCAGGAGGGACCCGCTGCAGATTCTACATGTAGAATCCGTAGCGGGCCCGATTTTCCCCGTGGACATGAGGCCGTATGCTCTATGTGCATGTATACAAAAATATATATCAACAATAATACAATTGTATAAAATGATACATCAAGTATACTAATAACTATATCTTATCTTATACAAAACAATAACATAGTGTATAGAGCCCCCCATACACCTGCACCCCCACACATGTTTTGCCCCAAGCTTCCTCAGGGGGTACTATTCATAAATGAAATGGTTGTTCTTCAATAGCAGCTGATTAGATCACATGATTATGCGGACACTTCCTTATGAACACATGATTAGAATGGTAAATCCTCCCCCGGGTGGTCAATTTTTATTGTGTCTCAAATGTAAAAACCACAAGCAAGATGGAGTTACGCGAATCACATTCAACCTAAGGGTGCATTCAGACGACTGTATATCGGCTGGGTTTTCATGCCCAGCTGATATACGGCGTCCCTCTCTGCAGGGGGAGGAAACTGGAAGAGTCGGGAGCAGTGCACTGAGCTCCCGCCTCCTCTCCACCCCCACCACTGTTTGCAATGGGAGGGGCGGGACGGGGGTGGAGCTATGTCTTATAGTCTATATGTCTATATTAGGATCTCAACTTTTTGTTCTGCTGCTAATGGATACAGCCTAAATTCAGCTCCCATCTTTCCTTTGAAATCTCTTAGAGTATGCTTCTCTCCGCTATACTTTGGCAGCCATAGAGCACCTAGACAGTATGAAATGGTTAATGGCGTGACAACAGATGTGCTAGGGATTATCTGAGCAGCATCTGCAGACGCTGTGGCAACTGGAGTGGCAGCAAGCGCAAGGTCTGGGGCAACTAACGGAGCATTAGCAGGCGTTTGTTGGTTGCTGGGTTGGTTTAGTTCTTTGTCTGACATTTTTAAACAATCTTTTACTTTAGGATGTGGTTCCTTTAAATTTTTGCTTTACCGCAACCACGTCTGTGGGGCACAGAGCCATTTTTATATCCTGTTGCTAAAGCACGTATGCAGCGTTCGAGCAGGGTGCGCCAATATGGGGGAGACCACGGGAAAGCAAGATGGATGTCATGGGTGGCTCTGTGATCTCTCCCGGCAATGGCGGCAAAAGTGCCTGACTTGGTTGCTGCACAGTGGCAAAAAGGTTTTTGCAGTCTTTAAATACTAACGGTGGTTTGTCACCTGATGCCAGCACCTCATCAGGGACTTCTATGGTTATCGATGAAATAACTGACATGAGTCCTGGTAGCTTTGATTAGTTAGCTGGAGATTCACAGTTTTAGTTCAGCTCAATTTTGTAATCACAACTACAACAATGGCAATTTTGTAGGCCACTACATTAGTAGGTAAACCAGCTCCTGAGGTGACAGCTACGCTGATTCACATCTCTTACATAAAAGAAGCATGCTGAGCTCTTCAGATTGACATCTCGGGCAGTTATGCAAATGATTAAAGTTCTAGCACAATTGAATAGTCTTGCCAACTGAGGCCTTAAAAGTTCTGCCCTTTGCCTATAAAAGAACTCGCATAGTTACTTGTGTGTACTGGACCTCTTTTTACACTTCTGGGAGTTACACATCCACATTTTTATGCCGGACAGCATCACGCAAAGTCCTCTATGCAATATTTGGGTTTACCAGCATTCAGCTAGAAAGGGTAAAAAGGGATGACAGCATCCAAGATTATGAAGAACACATTATGGCGATGAAATCGCGTGTTGTTTTACAGCATATCAATGTTACCATGGTTGCTGGTCCCCTGGGACGGCGGTGTACGTAGTCGCGCGATCGCGGCGAGTCCCCCCGGCTTGTTGTCCGGCTGCCAGGGGCGAGGGTGCCCGGCCGGCGTGGGAGGCGTGGTGCTGGTGGCGCACGGCACCATGCACGCGTGCACCGGTGAGTGCAGCTGCCGTGCACAAGCTCCCTTTTATTATCTTCTGTTGGGAGTTGGATGTCTCCATCTCTCCGCCCCTGGGTGGAGGCTTTTGTTTAAAAGCCTGGAAGAGACTTGCAATCACTGCCAGTTATTGGTTTCCCTCAGTGTGCTAATTAGTCTGACTCTGTTGGTCTCCTTCTCCTGTCATCTTGTCTGCTATAGTTTGCTATTATCCGCCAGGTTTTTCCATCTGCCTCAGTTCTGCTTAGTATTGTTCATGTTGGTTATTTACATCTGCCTTTTCTGTTGGTATTCTACCCTTTCCATCCAGGTACGCCAGTGTCCCTTTTCGGTCCCTACTGAGAGTGAGGACCACCGCCCAGTTGCCCTCCTGGGGTTACCCAGGAGTGGAGGCAAGCAGGCAGGGACAGGGGTTGTGGGTGAGAACTTGGGCAACCGGGCTGGCGTATCAAAGGTAGTATACCGCAACAATCAACTTACCACACTGTTCCAAAAAACAGACTGTTCCAGAGCAGAAATATTACAACATGGAATGATTAAAGCAATTTTATTTACAAGTGCGCTCCTATTCCCAGATCTAACATGCTGTAATGGGTACATAATACAAATCAAAGCCACAGTCGGGCCAAAACTATCTAAATATGAATATTATATGATGTTTGCATATAAATTCTAGCCACTACATCGTTCAAAATAAAACACATATTTTTGTGCGTAATTCCATGTGCTTGTTGTATACTTGTGATTGTTCAATAAATACTTTAAACTTTTTAACAAAGTTCTGCGTAAATTTTCATACTGCAGCTACTATAATAGCAATTGAGGATGGTGGAGAGAATAGGGAAGGCCTCCAGTGTGGGAAATAAGTAACTCCTGTGTCAGGAGAATCTTGGTAAGTTGTAGGGTTGAGCGATTACTACTCCATTGATTGTGGCGGGTTGATGAGTTTAAGGATGGGGCCATCAGCACTACTACAGGTAGGGGGGGTGTAGACGAGATGTGATAAGTGGTTGGGCAGCTTTCACTTTCCCAGAAGTGGGCAGTTTGACGAGACATGTACACGCTCTACTGCTCTTTATTATTAGGGGGTAAAATTTTGCAAACATTACTTCCTTTTACCCAGCAGATCAGTTTTTCTATTCATTTCAGATTTGAACAAAATGATAAAACATTTTGGTAAAAACACACAACCTAAAAGTCCAGCATTGGACACTATTACTGCAAATATCTCCACCGCCACCATGTATTTCCCTCTGGTACTCAGATAAGCCGGGATCATGAAGATCCAGACACTGCAGAACAGCAGCATGCTGAATGTGATGTACTTGGCCTCATTAAAGCTGTCCGGTAATGTCCTCACCATGAAAGCCAGAAAAAAGCTCACCGCTGCGAGGAGCCCCATATAACCCAACATGGAGTAGAAGCAGATATCTGATCCTCCATTACACTGAATGATGATCTTCCCAGGATAAGACTGAGTGTCCAGGTTCTGGAATGGGGGAGAAATACACAACCAGAAAACACAGATGACAACTTGTATAGATGAGCACAACAGCACTATGGTATAGGGCAGCTTCACACTAAGCCATTTTCTCCAGGGGCTTCCAGGCTTGGTGGACTTAAAAGCAACACAAACCATAACAGTCTTGGCGAGAATTGAAGAGATGGCTACTGAGAAAAAAATCCCAAAACTGGTTTCCCGTAATCTACAAGTTACATCACTGGGACAACCAAGAAACAAGAAGATAGAGAGGAAGCTGAGGATGATGGAGATCAGGAGAAGATAACTCAGGTTCCGGTTATTAGCTTTAACAATAGGAGTGTCCTGATAGAAGATAAATATTCCAAATATGAAGCCAGTCACAAGACATCCGAAGACCGAGACACAGGAAAATACAGCAGCCATTGTGTCATTCTGGTAAGAGATGAATTCTAGGACTTTTGGCAGGCATCGGTCTCTCTTCTCATTTGGCCATTCATCATTTTTGCATTTATTGCAGCTCTCAGCATCTGTAGGAATATTTCATAACATATTAAATGTTACATCTATCTATCTATCTATCTATCTATCTATCTATCTATCTATCTATCTATCTATCTATCTATCTATCTATCTATCTATCATATACATCTAACAGTGCTGAAACTACCACTGGGTAGAAGTATACAGGTGCAAAGGTTTCGCTTACCCCCCCCCCCCTTCCAGTCCCCTTACTCCACTCCTCCTGTACCCATACCCCTATCTGCTGCATACAGCTGTACAACAGATTTTAATACATAATATAATCCTTTGGAATAAGCTTTTCCAGCATGACTCATTTCCTGAGCAACGTGAAAAGTAATCTGTAGACCTTAAGGCTGTTTTCATGGTTGTTGTTACATTTTTGAACCACAAGTAAAGACACATCACAAAACTGCATATTTTTTATACATTTTTTAATCATATATAAAGTGTGAAATCAAATACAGAAGATCCCCAGCGTATACTAACATAGTCCATATCACTATATACAAGGGGATGTATAACTTATACCACCTGTGCATATATAATTATATAGAGGAGATATCTACGTTATAACAGCATGGTCCATATAGCTATATACAAGGAGATATATATAGTAATTTGCATATAGCACATATTAGCATGGTCTATATCACTGTATACAATATAACCAGTTTATTCTCCTTATAGTATAGTTTCTGGGTTAATCAAGTAAATGCAGTAGATATAGTATATCTTGCTCTTTTCCTCCACTCCCCAACACTGACAGTGCACCACCGGCCAGAACAATCACACGGCCAGCAGTCCACTGATAGACTGTGGTTGTGACCAATCATAACTGCAATCTCTCAGTGGAAGTGAGGACCACATGCTGGGGAACTCTGCAGCCTGTTATTAGGTAACTCCCAATAATTTATATATCTATATGTAGAGCTAGTGTACATATATAGACATCCTGTGTATAGTGTTATAGAACATGCTGATATACCCTGGGTATATACTATATATAATTATATATTTCAAGCTGGTATAAGCTATACATCCCATATATACAGTGATATGGATTATGCTGCTACGACCTGGTATCTCCTGTATATAATTATATATGTACACCTGGTACAAATTATACACCATATATAGTGGTATAACCTGGCTATTTCCTGCAAAAGAATGCACACTTTAGGGCTCAGTCAGATGTGCATTTTAAAGTGGAAGTTTTTGTGCGCCGAACGCAACAGTACAAAAAATTTGCTTAACTAAAGCAGGCATCGCGCTGAAAAAAAACGCACTTGGCTGCATTTATTCGCACATAAAGTACACTGCCCGCTGATTTCTTGGAGGTGAAACCCCTGGATGCTGTCACATCCAGGGGTTTCACCTTTGATCAATTGGGCCGGCGGCAGCGGCGGTGGTTACATTGACATACAGAGAAGATTGCGATCCTCTGCCACAGCTGTGACAGCTGTGCAGAGGATTTCTTCATCTCTGCGGGGAGTTACTTTGTCACTGGACACTGTGACAGCATTGTCACAGTATACAGTGGCAAGGGGACTCCCCACGGAGATGAAGAAATCCTTTGTCATAGATGTCACAGCTGTGGCAGAGGACCGCAATGCTACCCCTTTGAATTCAATGGAGCTGTCCCTACAGCCGGCTCTGTTGAAAGCAGCGAGATGCTGGCAGCCCCTGCAGCGATTTTCAGGGAAGTGTTTTAAATATAAGCCCTTCCCTGAAAACCATCCCTAAAATGTGTAAAAAACAAAACAAAAAAAAATATATATATATACTCACCTCTCCCAGCTGCCGGGGCTCGGGTGCATCCAGCCGGGTCTTCTTCCTGCACTGCTCTAAAGTGCTTTCACCAGGTGGGGATTTAAAATCCCCGGCTGCTGAAAATGCTGCCTCTGATTGCCTGAGCACTGCGACCTATCAGAGGCAGCACTTAGCTGTCATTCAATGGCTGAGTGCTGCCTCTGATTGGCCACAGTGGTCAGGCAATCAGAGGCAACTCTTTCAGCAGGCAGGAATCTTAAATTCCTGCCTGCTGAAAGTACCTCAGAGCAGTGCAGGGGAAAGACCTGGCTGGATGCGCCTGAGGACCAGCAGCTGTGGAGAGGTGAGTATATATATATATTATTTTTCAAACACCTTAGGGATGATTTTCATGGAAGGGCTTATATTTAAAGCCCTTCCCCGAAAATCACTGCAGGGCTTGCCGGCAGCCCATTGCTTTCAATGGAGCAAGCTATAGTGCCTGCTCCATTGAATTCAGTCGGACAACATCGTGCTCCTGTGCCACTGCTGTCACAGCTGTGCCAGAGGATTGCGATCTTCACTGTATGTTCTTAATGTGGTCGGCACTGCTGCCACCAGCCCCACTGAGCACAAGGTTAAACCTCTGGATGTTTCACATCCAAAAAATACGGATGCCACAGTTACCTGCGTTTTAAAATCTGCTGCCCTATATGTACCACTGCACATTTTTGTGCGCAGGTAAATATCAGGCATGTGACTGTTGCCATTGAAAAGCATTAGTTCTTAATAGATGCAGATCGCAAACACAAGTAACATGCGCACATAAAACACCTGTCTGACTGAGGCCTTACACAGAATTAAAAAACGCATCTACCCTAGAATTCCCCCATGTCCCCATATACACTCTTCACAGCCCCCTGTGTCTGGCTATGGCCTCTACAAATCAGCCTGCAGGCTTAACCCCTCCTATCCTGGAGGTCTTGATTTATACTGAAATGCTGAGCCTGACTTGTGTTCTCAGGATGACGTATATGAGTGCCAGATCAACAAAATATATCATTGAGTCTGCTGGCCGCTGACTGCAGAATTAACAGCTTCTTACCTGTGAGGCCAGCAGAATGGAAGGAGAGCTAACAGGCAGTTAGAAAAGTGTAGTGTTGAATTTGTTAGTTTCCCTTCAGCCTCACTGCAAGTCATGTCGGCGCTGGGACCACTGGGTAGCATTAGGCCTCATGTCCACTAGGAAATTCGGGCCCGCGCGGATTCTCCATGCAGAATCCCGCAGCGGGTCCTCCTTTCCTGGCGACATGAGGCCTGAAAATTTGAATTTTTCTTACCTGTCCAAGCGCAGCGGATCTTCCCTCCGTCGCGGCCGGATCTTCTTTCTTCAGCCCGGCGGATGTGCTCGGCACTCAGAAGCGTGCTGCGCACATGCGCCGTGCCCTTTTTTTTTTTTAACTCCTGGTCTCCCGCACTCCCGCGCCGGAGAGCAGAAATTCAGCTGCGGGTATGCCGCGGATACCGACGGCTTCCATAGCCGTCCACGCGGGAGACCCGCAAAAAATGGAGCATGCTGTAGATGTTTTCCCGCATGTGCGATCCGTGCGGCAGGGAAAATTGACATCCGCAGGTATTTACTTACCTGCGGGTGTCCAATGCATCCCTATGGGCGGGGATCACGTGTGTGGGACACCCGCGCGGATTTGGTAATTCAATTTATTAAGTGGACATGAGGCCTTAGAGGTCCAAGGTACAGCTGCTGATTGACTGGATGTGTCTATAATCTCTAATGCTACCCTGCGGTCCTGGCACCAACATGACATGCAGTGTGGCTGAAAGGAAACTTAGCAAATGCAATATTTCACATTATCACTCATGCATCCTGTTGAGCGACCGCAGATTTTACTAACACTGGGCCCTCTCCAGCCTTCATCCCCTGCTGGTTGTCCAGCATATTCTAGTGTGCCGTCCAAGGCGGAAAATCACTAGCCAACTAATAGGCCAGTCCAAGCTGGACCTTGTTCCTGACCGTGCCCTTAACATCTGCCTGGCATCTATAGCCCTACTCCGGGATTAGTTCAGATCTTGTCTTTTTCCTGACTACACTCCAGACTCATACTCTGGTTTGTCTGCCTAATGCCTGTAGTTCCACTCCAAGCAATGACCCTTTACTAAGTTCTATTTTTTTCACTGTTCTACACCCTCTATAGTGGCTGGTGACTATTCCGCAGATAGTAACCTGAGGAAAACCATGCAGAAAGCTCTGTACCCCCTGAGATGTCAATAATGTCAATTGTGCATTGGTTAACTTATTATATTGCTTTCACTAGTTGTAATTAAAATCACCTTACATAGAACCAATTTATTGACTGCAGTCGGGAAATATATAATCCCATCACTACTATGTTTATCACATCTAGGTTGTGGATTACTCTCTATTGTTCCTTTGGTATTTTGTCATGGCTAATGCACATGTCTAGTAAGGGTGACTTTAGATGGAACGATTATCGTTTGAAAAAATCATTCAAACAAGCAGTAGTGAACAATAATCGTTGGGTCTAAGTGCAATCCAATGACTGACCGATGTACGAGAATCCTGCACTTTTCCTTTGTCATTCATTTTATGCAGCCATAAAAACCATTGTTGGCTCGTTCACTTAACGTTTCATTTAAACAGCAATCGTTCAGTCCGTCTCATATGCTTACACAACAAATGTGCCAGACTGAACAATTCTGAAAGGATTCCTATGTGAACCGACCAATGATGCATCAACCTGTATAAACAGGCTGCACGAGAGCGAACGACTTAGCTGTAACGTCACTCGCTAGTTCGCTCCTTCAAATGAGAATCGGCTTGTCTAAAAGGACCCTAACAAAATTAATAGTACAAATACAGTTGAACTCTTCATATTTTTTTAAGAGTCTATTAACCCCTTAGGGACCAAGCCAGTTTACAACTTAATGACCAGGACACATTTTGGAAATCTGACACGTGTCACTTTAACTTAGAATAACTCTGTAAAGGTTTTGAATTTCCAAGTGATTCTGGCACTTTTTGGGTGTGCTCCTTAAGGAGACACAACACAGCTTCTGACCCACATCAAAGGCACCTCACAGATTAAGCCAGAAGTCTGCTGCACACTGATAAGAGGAATCACCCCAAGACAGTCTGTCTGTGCATGGTTTTCTGGTTTGGTTTCTTATTCACGATCATTGATAAGACTTATAAAGTCACTTTGATCTGCAGAAATGCTGCCATCCAATAAAAAGCGATGTAGTGGTATTTTTTCATCTTTCTTATTTGCATAAATTTCCCAGAGGAGCACTGCCTTATAAAGTCTCCTTACTCATCTTTTAGGTGTCCTCACACCCTTCTTGGTGCTCTTCTTGGGGAAAGACTATACCATTCCTTGACCCATTCACCCCTAGGTGTCTCCAAACACTTTTTGGGTGCTCTCCTTAAAGAGACATTAGACAGCTTCTGTTTCACATCATAGGCCACTCACAGATTAAGCTAGAAGCCTGCTGCACACTGATGAGGGGCAATCACCCTGAAACAGTCTGTTTGAGCATGGTTTTCTGGCTTGCTTTATTATTTCCAGTCATTGATATGACTTATAAAGTCACTTTGATCTGAAGAAATGCTGCCATCCAATAGATAGCGCTGTAGAGGTATTTTCCCATCTTTCTTATTTGCATAGGACTGTGGGTCACATCTACTACATCATCTGTCCTCAGCGTTATCACTGTGTTCTCTATGCTGTTACATAGGACTGCAGGTGACATCTGCTGTACTGCAGTATATCATCTGTTTTGAGCATTATTACTGTTTTCTGTGGTGTTACATAAGACTGCAGGTGACATCAGTATTTGTCCTCAGCGTTATCACTGTGTTCTCTGTGCTGTTGCATTGGAGTGCAATTGTACAGTACTGTATTGTACTAGTGTATTACCCATTGCCGATGATGGAGAATATGGGGTTGCATTAGCAGCAGGAGGAGGAGAGGCTAAGCAGGAGATTACGTAGGTTCAGCAGCAAGGTCACGTGGGCCGGCACATGCCAGTGTTATTAGAGGCAATCTATGTTACTAGAGACAAAAGTTTGGCTAAAAAAACAGCCTGACTCAAAATTGAACTTAGTAGATGTCAGTGCTAGTGAAGGTTTTACTGTACTTTGGTCTAGTAGCACTTTTAAAATTTTTTTTTTTTAAACCTTTTAGGAGACATTCAAATTTAACATTGGTTATTAACATTAACCCTTTCCAATCCACTGTCTGACCTCTGAAGACATTATGATTTAAGGCTGTACAGCTCCGATGTTGGAAGACGTCCGTTGGGGTTCCCTTACTGTATATTGCCAGCCTCTCTGCTGTCGGAGCCTATCCAACGTGTCACTTTATGCAGTACTGGCTTTAGCCAGCATATAGCGCCTTTGTATAATAGCAGAAAAAGAGTAAGCCCCCTAGGAAAACCAGGATACAAATTGGATTGGAAAGGGTTAATGGGGTGTTATGAGTATTTTGACACAATAGTTTTTTGCAAATGTCATTTTAAAAACTGTTCTTTTTCTCTATAATGCACTTGAAAATGAAGACTTGCAACACAAAATGGATACCAGTGTTTGTTCTGTTTTCAGAAACATATCCATTGTGGCCCTAATATTATATCTGAATGCACAACGGGGGCCCAGAACAGAAGGAACAGCCGGTGCTTTCAGAAAATAAATTTTGCTTGAAAGTGTTTCAGGCCCCATTGCAGACTTGTAGAAGACTGCCAAAACGATAGAGGACTCCCACAATGACCCTATTTAAAAAAAAAAACAACTATACACCTTATCAAATTCACCAAGGGATTTACTATATGTTTTGACCCAATAGTTTTTTAATGAATCTAAGCCAAGCAGATGGAAAAATAATTATGATTTTAATTTTTTGGCAATTGTGTCATTTTAAAAACAGTTTTCTTTGTACAGCACACAAATGAATGAAGACTTGTGACCTAAAATGGATACCCTTGTTTTCCTGTATTAAAATATATACATTGTAGCCCCAATCTGCTTACTGGATACATGACAAGGTCGGTAATGGAGGGAACACCCTTTGGCTTTCAGGGCACAACTGAATAAATTCAAGGCCCCATTTTTCACTTGTAGAACCATCAAACTGCCAAAACGATAGAACGCCCCCCACTAATTATGCCATTTTGATATCTCGACCTCTTAGCCCATTTATCTAGGTGTGTACTGAGCATTCAAATCCCACAGATTTTTGCAAACATTTTTATAAAGCAGGTGAAAAATAAATATTTCATTTTTTTCCACAAATATGTAACTTCCAAGGCCTTTTTAAATTTTTCAAGCAGGAAAAACTGACGCAGATTGTATTCTGTGTTCATAAATATCCCATTGTATCCCAAATCTGCTGACAGGACACAATGCTAGGCCTACAATGGAGGGAACACAAATTGGTTTTCAGGGCACCACTGAATGAATTCCACACCACAAAGCAGCTGGAAGAGCTCCATTGCTGGGAGAGAATAGCAGCATTATCCCAGGATCCTGGAGGGTTGCCAGGACTTCATAACCCCAGCACTGCTCTTCCCGGACCTGGAGGAAAAGATTCAGACCCTCCACGTTAAGCTGAATGCTAGAGAGAGGTTGGGGCCTACCTGGTACTGAGCATTGCCAAGTTGGAGTTCTGGACGCGGGTTCCCGGAAGTGGAGGAGGATTGCCTGCCACATTCGGCTCCTGTGGAAGTCAGCGTGGAGCCCCGAGTTGGAAGACAGGAGTGGTGCTAACTGCTAAGTAAGACGCCATCGCCGAGAAGGAGGTGAGCGGGTCTCAGGAGTGCCAGCACCGGAAGTGAAGAGGCCACTGTACACAGCATCACCAGATGCAGCTGCTTCTGTGCCTGGAAGCAGAGGTGCCTCTTCTCCCCGTTATAAGGGACTACATAAGTAAAGCCTCTCTTAGGGAGCAGAAAAGACTCATGGGGTGGCAAGGCCAGGGCAGGCCGGGAAGTCCTTGACATAGAGGCACAGAGAGATCCAGGGAGGAAGTTGAGGAATCTCCCACTGCTTCTGGCTGGCAGCCAAGAGTGTGTCTGACAGAACAGTTTGCACAGTCTCCTGGGGAGGGGGGGGGGGGGGGGTGCAGATTTATAGGAAAACCCCACTAATGAATAAATCTTTCTTCTATTACATGAGTGGCATACATCACTAGTTTGGTGGACTGTACGGAGTTGGCTGGATTACAGTTTTTTGCAAGTCTCCTACATTTTTCTATGGGGTTCTGCTGCCACCTACTGTCTATACAGTGCAGAGTTTTGGTTCCACTGCTAAGAAAGTAGACACCACTAAGGTGCTTGAACAGAATAGGATGGATTGGAGAATATATCCTTAATTTCTGCTCCATCAGGACATAATCACTCTGATATGTTATAAAATTAAATTCAACACATACTAGCACCCTTTGGTGGATTTTCAGAATTCAACATATCTATGACCAAAAACAAAAACAAAACACTAAGCATCTATCAGACCCCATCTAGGACTACGCTGCCCGAAATGTTCACCTCTCAATCTTAGACAGACCTTCCCTCCCCAATTTCTCAGAGCTCACTGAAACCTGAGGTCAATACATAGGGCCCTCAAAAGGGACTTAGCTATGGCAACAAGTCATGTCCCCAATGACCTTTCCACTCTGCTAGATCAGATAGAGGCAATCTTTAAGACTAAATTATCAGCCGCAGTAAACAAATTTTTGGAGCAGATCCAGGACTTGGGTCAGAGGATGGACAAGTTAAAAGGAAAGGCAGATGATATTGTCGACACTATGGAGGCAGATCAAAGCCATGTGGCAAATCTGGAAGCTAAAATCGAGTTCTTGGAGACCAAATATGAGGACTTGGAGAACAGGTCTCGTCGCTCCAATATACATATATGGGAATTACCGGAATCAATCATAGCCCTCAAAGAGACAGCAATCAATTTAATTTCTGCTCTATTGCTGCAAATTAATCAAGCATCTCTGAGGATTGACCTGATCCATAGAGCATTGGCCTGTCCTACTAATCCGGACCTCCCAAGAGATGTAGTCCTAAAATTGCATTATTACAAGGTCTGAGACCAGCCGCTGTGGGCTTCCAGGGATTTTTCAACACTTCTGGGACTGCCTACCTTGGTTCAGCTGTTCGTGGATGCAGCCCCATCAACCTTGGCTAAACGGAGAGCCTTCTGGCCAATTACGCAGGCTCTGGATTCAGCCAATGTTATATACAAATGGGGCTTCCTCTTCAACACTCCACTTCCAGCTTCACCGAAGATTGTAATTGGTCAAATCACTTGAGAAAGCATATGGAGCACTCAGGAGGGTGAAAATCCAGGTGGAGAAGCCTCAGGTAGCAGGCCCTTCATGTCCTCGCCCTAGACGCGCGTGGAACATGCCACATTACCCATAAAATCTGATGAAACCTTTTACTTAGGACTCTAAAGCGAGACAATCCAGTCCATCTTAAAGGATGCTGAAGTATAGCTCTTTCCTTGATCAGTCACAGAATCTTGAGCGAAAGAGGATGATTGGGATTGAAGGGATGTTCAGTTCACTTTATTCTCAGCTATCATTTAAAAATTCAATTATAGCAGTTTTAGAGGTGGTGTGAGTCCTGTAGACTAGTCTATAGTGGCTTTTGAATGTTGAAATGCATTAGCCAGTGTGGTAAAAGTGCTAGTACGGTTATGAATGGATAGCTGCCTTGAATTTCAAAGATTGTTGGCTTTAGAGATTTGTGAGCACGCTCGTTTAAGGCTGCTACTCGATCGAGTAGCAGTCTTATTGAGTAACTGTGTACTCGCCCGAGCAGCATGTGGGGGGGGGGGGGGGGGGGCAGCGTGGGCCACCTGGGGGAAAGTGGGGAGGGGGGGAGAGAGATCTCTTACTCTCCTCCTGCTCCCTCTGGCTCCCCCTGCTCCCCACCCCCACTGCATGCTACTCGGGCCAATACACAGTTACTCAATAAGACCGCTACTCGATCAAGTAGCAGCCTTAAACAAGCATGCTCACTCATCTCTATTGGCTTTCTTTTCATTTTTGTTTTCTTTTTTAGGTGTGATGTCTCTCCCCATAAGAAATAGAGGAGTTGCATCATTTTTTGTCTATTATTACTTCATCTTCATGGCTACAGGAGTACTTAAACTAGGGGCTGGGGGAAGGCAAAAAGAGCAATAGGGACGAAGACAATGTAGACAGTGACCTGCGACCAAGGAATGGGAATGGGTAGGTTGAGCGGGGGGTGGGGTTAGTACAGTTAGAACTCATAGAACAGCTAATAAGACCGTAAGTAACATAATGAATATAAATACAAAGAACAACTGTATAAATGGTATGGTAACGAATACAAGAAGTCTGATCTGTAAAGTGAAAGAGAATGTCTTATCAAAATTAAGACACAATAGAAATAACAGAAACTTTGCTTGATGATAAGTGCGATTGGGCAGTGAATTTATAGAGTTTCAATCTCTTCAGAAAAAAACATGGAACTCAGGAAGGGGAAGAGGGGTGTCGGTATGTTAAATCCTACTTAATGCCAAGGCTAGAAGAATAAATACATGTTAAGATTGTGCGTCTGGGACCTGTGGTTCTACAGGTTTCCTTGTGCACACCATCACAGGTAGGGGTTAATTGAGCTGGCTGGGTGTGGTATTCTCCACCAGTCAATCCCCCTCACCTGCGACAGATAAATACCAGCAAACTCTTGTGAAAGATTGCTGGTCATTTTAGTGCTTTACTCTGTGTTGAGCCCACTTAGAGCTGGTGGTGCATGCTTGTCTGTAATGTCCCTCTCTCTTCCCTTAAAGTCAGTTTGGACACCTGCTGTCCGTCCCCTCTTTGCGTTCTGGGGTGCATGCATTGAGTAGTGTGTTGTATGATGACTTAACAGAAGCACACATTCACAGGTTTCTCCCTACCCCTTGGCAGGTGCGGCCTCCAGACGTCTTATGTCTTATGTGTGTGTCAGATGGGTGATGTCTGACACTGTTCCCTATGTCAGCACGCTGGCTGACTTTCTATTCACTTGGAGTGAGGACACTTGGACTGGCTATGGTTCACCATCTGTATGCATGTGAGCGCTGGGTTCCTGTTATATGTTGTATGCACAACCTGATATGTAGGTGTGAACAGTGACGTGTGTGGTATGTCTGTGCGAGTGGCCAG
This sequence comes from Eleutherodactylus coqui, assembly GCF_035609145.1. Taxonomy (NCBI): domain Eukaryota; kingdom Metazoa; phylum Chordata; class Amphibia; order Anura; family Eleutherodactylidae; genus Eleutherodactylus; species Eleutherodactylus coqui. The sequence goes on along the minus strand of NC_089843.1, from coordinate 29,729,761 downwards.
ACATGTGCTTTATGTGCAGTTCTATTCTGTGTGGGTTGTGTTACTCTGTATGTTGGTGTGAACAGTGACGTGTTATGTCTGTGCAAGGTGGCCAGACATATCCAGTCCTGTTCTGTATTCAGTGAGTGTGAACAGTGTTGTGTCCTTTGTGTGTTTTTAGTTCATCTCTCCAAGCTCCTAATCAGGGATAGCCAGGTCCCAGATGAAGACAGTGGGGCTGACCTTATCAGGACGATTACCTTGCTTTTAGGCAGAGATTCCCCACTTTCCCTGATTAGTAAGGGACAGGGGTCCTTCCATCATCACCTGGAGAGGTGTAATTGGTCCTTGCAAATACTATAAAAGTATATTTGCGGGTTTTAAAAAGACACAGTCCTGCATCCGTACATCATGGCGTGGTGCTTTAGTGGATAGAATGGAGGTAGGAAGATAGGGGTAGGTGATAAACATGTGGAATATCTGTGGGTAGAGATTCAGGGAGCGAAAATTAACAAAATTCTGATATGGGTTTTCTATAGACCACCAAAAACAAAAGAAGAAACTAAAAAGTTATTACTAAGATAAATAAAAGGGTTGTTAATAGAGATGAACGAACGTACTCGTCCAAGCTTGATGCTCGCTCGAGTATTGGGGTACTCGAGATGCTCGTTACTCGAGACGAGCACCACGCGGTACTCGAGTCAATTCCATTTCCTTCCCTGCATGTTTTGCGCCATTTTCTGGCCAATAGACATGCAGGGAAGGCATTACAACTTCCTCCTGTGACGTCCCAGCCCTATCCCACCCCCCTGCAATGAGTGGCTGGTGAGATCAAGTGACCGCTGAGTATTTAAAGCAGTCCCGCCCACTGCTCGCCTCAGACACATACTGGCAGAGATTAGGGAGAGTGCTGTTCCTGCTGTTCCTGCTATAGGGAGAGTGTTATGCTACTGTTAGCGTCTTCAAGAACCCCAGCAGTCATTCTTAGGGCCACATCTTACCGTGCGTATTACTGTTGCGGCTGCTGGGAGCAGTTTTGCACAATTTTTTTTTTCATCTTGGGCTGTGCAGACTATTGCGTTCTCAGTCTGCAGTCAATTATACAGAGTATAGGGGCAGTACTGGGGAGGAAGGGACAGTGGTAGTGTAGAATCCTGTCAACAAGTACCCCAAAAAAGATCCTTCTTAGGGCTACCTGTGACCATCTGCATTACTGCTGTGGCTGCGGGAAGCAGTTTTGCACAATTTTTTTTTTCATCTTGGGCTGTGCAGACTATTGCGTTCTCAGTCTGCAGTCAATTATACAGAGTAAAGGGGCAGTACTGGTGAGGCAGGGACAGTGGTAGTGTAGAATCCTGTCAACAAGTACCCCAAAAAAGCTCCTTCTTAGGGCTACCTGTGACCATGTGCAGTTTACTGTGTGGCTGCTGGGAGTTGTAGTGGCTCACTATTACCCAGCTAGGCCTTTTTGCAGCCTTGCGCATAATTTTTTGCGGACAGCAGTGTGAGTAACATAACCGCTGTCAGCCTCCAACTGCACGCCACTAATTGCATAATTATTCAGATCGCTCTGTGTCTGCTCTATTCGAAATACACCATGCTGAGGGGTAGGGGTAGGCCTAGAGGACATGGCCATGGACACGGGCGAGGACGCGGAGGTCCAAGTGAGGGTGAGGTCACAGGCCAAGTTTCTGGTCCAGATGAATCGCAGCCGGCTGCTGCGGGATTAGGAGAGAGGCAAGTTTCTGGGGTCCCCAGCTTTATATCACAATCTTTGGGTCCAGGGGGTAGACCTTTATTACAAAATGAGCAGTGTGAGCAGGTCCTGTCGTGGATGGCAGAAAATGCATCCAGCAATGTATCGACCACCCAGTCTTCTTCGCCGTCCACTACTGCAAATCTGAATCCTCTCGCTGCTGCTCCTCCTTCCTCCCAGCCTCCTCACACATTCTGATGAGCATTCAGACTCCCAGGAACTGTTCTCAGGCCCCTGCCTTGATTGGGAAAGAATGGTTCCTTTCCCACCTGAGGAGTTTGTTGTGACCGATGCCCAACTTTTGGAAAGTTCCCGGGGTCCGGGTGATGAGGCTGGGGACTTCCGGCAACTGTCTCAAGAGCTTTCAGTGGGGGAGGAGATCGATGATGATGAGACACAGTTGTCTATCTGTGAGGTAGAAGTAAGGGCAGTATGTCCGAGGGAGGAGCGCACAGAGGATTCGGAGGGAGGGCCGCTGGACGATGAGGTGACAGACCCCACCTGGTTCGTTAAGCCAACTGAGGAGAGGTCTTCAGAGGGGGAGGCAAGTGCAGCAGCAGGACAGGTTGGAAGAGGCAGTGGGGTAGCCAGGGGTAGAGGCAGGGCAAGAGCAAAGACTCCCCCAACTGTTTCCCAAAGCACCCCTGCAGAGGCTTGGTCTTCAAAGGTGTGGATGTTTTTCAGTGAGAGCACGGACAACCGACGAACAGTGGTGTGCAACCTGTGTCGCGCCAAGATCAGCTGGGGAGCCACCAGTACCAGCCTCACCACCACCAACATGCACAGGCATATGATGGCCAAGCACCCCACAAGGTGGGGCGAAGGCCGTTCACCGCCTCCGGGTCGCACCACTGCCTCTTCCCCTGTGCCCCAACCTGCCACTCAGATCCAACCCCCCTCTCAGGACACAGGCACGAGCACCTCCCGGCCTGCACCCACACCCTCTCCTGCGCTGTCCTTGACCCCATCCAGCAATGTCTCTCAGCACAGCGTCCAGCTAGCGCAAGCGTTGGAGCGAAAGCGCAAATACGCTGCCACGCACCCACGTGCTCAAGCTTTTAATGAGCACATTGCCAAATTAATCAGCCTGGAGATGCTGTCGTACAGGCTTGTGGAAACAGAGGCTTTCAAAAACATGATGGCGGCGGTCCCACGCTACTCGGTCGCCAGTCACCACTATTTTTCCCGGTGTGCCATTCCAGTCCTACACCAGCACGTCTCCCGCAACATCAATCGTGCCCTCACCAACGCGGTTACTGGGAAGGTCCACTTAACCACCGACACGTAGACAAGTACTGGCGGGCAGGGCCACTATATCTCCCTGACGGCACATTGGGTGAATTTGGTGGAGGCTGGGACCGAGTCAGAGCCTGGGACCGCACGCGTGCTACCCACACCCAGAATTGCAGGTCCTTCCTCGGTTCTGGTATCTGCGGCAGTCTATGCCACCTCCTCTAAACCCTCTTCCTCCTCTTCCTCCTACGCAACCTCTACCTCTCAATTAAGAAATGTGAGCAGCACGTCGCCAGCAGTCAGTGTGGCGTGGCAGCACAGCGGTGGGCACGCGTCTGCAGGCCGTGCTGAAGCTACTCAGCCTAGGTGACAAAAGGCACACGGCCCCCGAGCTGTTGCAGGGTCTGACTGAGCAGACCAACCTCTGGCTTTCACCGCTGAGCCTGCAACCGGGCATGGTCGTGTGTGACAACGGCCGTAACCTGGTGGCGGCTCTGCAGCTCGGCAGCCTCACACACGTGCTATGCCTGGCCCACGTCTTCAATCTGGTGGTTCAGCGGTTTCTGAAAAACTACCCGCACTTGTCAGACATGCTCGGCAAGGTGCGCCGCGTCTGCGCACATTTCCGCAAGTCCACCACGGACGCTGCCTTCCTGAGGACCCTGCAACATCGGTTTAATCTGCCAGAGCACCGGCTGCTGTGCGACGTGCCCACACGCTGGAACTCTAAGCTCCACATGTTGGCCAGGCTGTATGAGCAGCGTAGAGCAATACTGGAATACCAACTCCAACATGGGCGGCGTAGTGGGAGTCAGCCTCCCCAATTCTTTACCGAGACATCTGCCAGGTCCTCGGAAACTTTGAGGAGTCTACCCAGATGGTGAGCAGCGATGCTGCAATCATTAGCTTCACCATTCCTCTGCTTTGCCTGCTGAGAAGTTTGCTGCAAAGCATAAAGGCTGACGCTTTGCAGTCGGAACAGGAGATGGGGGAAGATAGTATGTCACTTGATAGTCAGAGCACTCTCATGACTATATCTCAGCGCGTTTTGGAGGAGGAGGAGGAGCAGGAGGAGGAGGGGGAAGAGATAGCTTGGCCCACTGCAAAGGGTACCCATGCTGCTTGCCTCCCATCTGTTCAGCGTGTATGGCCTGTGGACGAGGAAGAGAAGGAAGAGGATCCTGAAAGTGATCTTCCTAGTGAGTACAGTGATGTGTTGCGTACTGGGACCCTGGCACACATGGCTGACTTCATGTTAGGCTGCCTTTCTCGTGACCCTCGCGTTAGACACATTCTGGCTACTACGGATTACTGGGTGTACACCCTTCTCAACCCCCGGTATAAGGAAAACCTTTCCACTCTCATTCCCGAAGAGGAAAGGGGTTCGAGAGTGATGCAACATCACAGGGCCCTGGTGGACAAACTGATGGTAAACTTCCCATCTGACAGCGCTAGCGGCAGAAGGCGCAGTTCTGAGGGCCAAGTAGCAGGGGAGGCGCAGAGATCAGGCAGCATGTTCAGCGCAGGCAGGGGAACACTCTCCAAGGCCTTTGCCAGCTTTATGGCTCCCCAGCAAGACTGCCTCACCACTCCCCAGTCAAGGCTGAGTCGGAGGGAGCACTGTAAAAAGATGGTGAGGGAGTACGTAGCCGATCGTACCACCGTCTTCCGTGATGCCTCTGCTCCATACAACTATTGGGTGTTAAAGCTGGACACGTGGCACGAACTTGTTCTGTATGTCCTGGAGGTGCTGGCTTGCCCTGCCGCTAGCGTCTTGTCAGAAAGGGTGTTTAGTGCAGCTGGGGGAATCATCACGGACAAGCGTACCCGCCTGTCAACTGCCAGTGCCGACATGCTCACACTCATAAAGATGAACAAAGCCTGGATTTCCCCAGACTTCTCTTCTCCACCGACGGAGAGCAACAGAACCTAAAGATTCTTTTTGTTGCAACCGCAGATAAAAGCACTCTTCTCTATCACCGGTAAAATGGGGCATTTAGCTTTGTCAATCTGTCTCTGACATTAGTCATCCTCCTGCTACTCCCCCTACAGAAACAACATGTCATCGCGCTGAACGGCCAATTTTTCTGTGGCCCAAAAGGCTCATCTACATCTACCAATGTTTTTACAATTTTTCTGAGTTTCAAAAGTATTGAGACTGTAACATGAAACAATTTTTTCAACAGGGCTGCCTCCAGGCTCTGTTACAAATTAAGCAACAGTGAGCTGTATCTTTAAAAAAATGTTTATGGGTCTCACCTGCCCTCTCGGTTGATAACTTGGTACACTAATTTTTAGGGCCCACGCCTACACTCCTATACAACCTTTTTTCCCCGACCTTCGCCTACGCTCATGGTGTCCCAATGTTTCAGAGGTTGGCCTCTACTATTACTACAGAAATTTTACTGGGGTCTGCCTATACATCTGCCACATAAATGTTAAAGGGGTCTGCCTATACTTCTGCTACAAGAATGTTACTGGGGTCTGCCTATACTTCTGCCACGTAAATGTTACAGGGGGTCTGCGTATACTTCTGCTACAAAAATGGTACAGCGGTCTGCCTATACTTCTGTCACGTAAATGTTACAGGGGGTCTGCTTATACTGCTGCTACAGAAATTTTACTGGGGTCTGCCTATACTTCTACTACAGACATGTTACAGGGGTCTGTCTATGCTTCTGCAACAAAAATGTTACAGGGGTCTGCTTATACTGCTGCTACAGAAATGTTACAGGGGTCTGCCTATACTATTACTACAGAAATGTTACTTGGCTCTGTCTATACTGTTACAACAGAAATTTTACTTGGGTCTGTCTATACTGATACTACTGAAAAGTTACAAATACTGGGCTCTGCCTGTACTGCTGCTACTGAAATGTTACAGGGCTCTGCATATACTGCTGCTACACAAATGTTACAGGGGTCTGCCAATACTGCTGCTACATAAATGTTACAGGGGTCTGCCAATACTGCTGCTACATAAATGTTACAGGGGTCTGCCTATTCTTCTGCTAATGAAATGTTACTGGGGTCTGTCTATACTGTTACTACAGAAATGTTAATGGGGTCTCCCTAGACTTCTGCAACATAAATGTTACTGGGGTCAGCTTATACCTTTGCTACAGGAATATTACAGGGGTCTGTGTATACTATGTGTGCACTAATCTTCCCATCGCGGTGTTCTACCTATCTGGCCCCCCCAAAAAACCCCAACTGACTAGGGCATGGATTGTGGGCCGAGGCCAACATGTATTTCCTCTCACATAACCTCAGCTATGCGGGGCACTGCAATGGGATTTATTTATGTACCGTCTGTGTTACCCGCAGGCAGTGATTGTGCTTGGTTGCAGGTAGTGTTGTGCTTAGCTAAGGTGTGCCTTGCTAATGAGGGTTTGTCCAAAGTAAAAATTGTTAGGGGGGGCCCACTCTTGCCGCTATTGTGGCATAATAGTGAGACCTGGGAGACTGAGATGCAGCCCTGCATGTTGCCCTTTGCCTGCCCTATCCGTTTCTGTGTCGTTTCCATCACTTTCGTAGGTTTTGCAGATTTTCACAGATGAAAACCTTAGCAGAGCATGGGTCATATACAAAAATGCTCGAGTGGCCCATTGACTTCAATGGGGTTCGTTACTCGAAACGAACCCTCGAGCATCGCGGAAAGCTCGACTCGAGCAACGAGCACCTGAGCATTTTGGTGCTCGCTCATCTCTAATTATAGCCATTTTTATATATTTGAATCTATTTATTCTAAGTATTAATGTATACATAATTTATTTAAAATTTATGTAATATCCATTCCCTTTCCGCATTGGTATTTTTCTTATCTACTAGCTTTAGTTTCCATTTATATTATACACTTTAGTGGCTATTTAATATCTATAATATAACACCTTTGTTGTCAGTTATTATATTCATTATATACATTAGACCTACTTTATATTGAATAACTAATGTTATATGTCTATCTGATATCATATGTCTACCTGATTGTCCCTTGTGCTATAACTATTATAGGCTAACCACATTGTTGCTATTAATTATGTACTTTATAATAGGGAAACCAAATTAATGAAATATGGTATGGAACCCTTGGCTCACATTCAGCATAGGACGTATAATTCAATAATGATAAAGATGGTATGTATTTTATGAGACGTCCTGTAGTGCCCTGACAGCAGTATTCTATCAAGGGGAACACCCAATTCTGTTCCAATCCCTTTACATGTTACCACACTGCATGCTTCTAATATGCAGCAACGCCTACAGCAAGACGTTCTATGATGCTATTACATTATCGACGTCATTGTATTCTCTAATGAAGCACACGCCTGTGTTCCAATAGGTCAGGACATAATGACGCTATCACGCTATCACCATCATCGCGTTCTCCAATGGAGCACACACCTGCGTCCCAATCGGTCAGGACGTACGGACATTGTGTGTGTGCAACGTCATCACTAGATGCCTCGATCCCAATAACCTGCAAGACATGATTAGGAGATTTCACAAGGTATTCAATTATGTTATTTGTAATTTTATATCCTATATTTTTTTTATGCTTTGTATGCTTGAAAAAAGGCTCACCTTTGAGCTGAAACGCATTCCACGTACTTCTTGGAATAAAGCACCTGTAATTGCATGGTGGTATCTACAACTTCTTTCCTGCTTCTTTCACTCTTCTGAGGCATTCCCTGTGAAGTAAGTTCTTCACAGTGTACTAATTTCTGTTATATTCCTGTTGTCTGATATCTCCATAATCAGATACCCATTAATGCTCACCACTACTGAATCTCCTAAGAACCAGCATATGATATACCCTATAACTTGCATATCAGGATCGTGGACGTACCAGAGCACCCCTAACTAAGGGTGACTTTGGTACGCCGGGTGAGTCCATCCACACAATTTTATTTTTTTTTTCAAATCAAATTTTTATTAAAGATTTTTGATACCATACAAGGGGTACAAGACATAGGCTAATCATTGGCATACATCATCCAGAAAAGACTAGAGAGGTTACATAGAAATAATGTGTCACTATTATGAGTCATCGCTTAACGGCTGTCGTCGAGATCAGTTATCATGCTGCATATATGACCATGTCAAAAACTAAGGGTCTCTCTTTGCACCTAAGCGTAACTTGAAAGCCTCGAACAGGACAAACAGGGGGACAACAGAAGACAAAAATACACTAGGGAGTACAGACGTAGGGGGGGGGTGTAGAAAGGGAGGGGGCAGGGGGGGTATTAGGGTGTATAGGGTGGGAAACCTTCCAGGGGCCGACGGGCTCCGTCTCACTCGTCCCAGCACACCAGTCGCCTAAGCCTCATCCATGACGCCCAGATTTGAGTGAATTTATCGTGGGAGTTTGTGGACCAACTGTGTAGCTCTTCGAAATTATAGAGATTATCAACTCTATCTTTCCATTGTCTGAGCGAGGGGTGTGTGTTTTGCATCCAAAGAGAGGGTATTAAGGATTTTGTTGCATCAAATAGAAGGGCTAATAGTTTGTCCCTCAGAGGATGGAACTGGTGTGACGGTCTCCACAGGAGGACCATGTCTGGTGAGATGGATAAATTCGGGGACAGTTTCTGAATAGTTTTCTCTACCTCTTTCCAAAAGGAGGTTATTAATGGGCACGTCCACCAGAGGTGTAGGTATGATCCAGTATCCCTCCCGCATCTCCAACAAGAACCCTGGGTTGCGAGGTTGTGGTCATGCAGCCATTGGGGGGGGGGGGGGTCCAATACCATCTGGCTAATAGTTTATAATGTGATTCCTGAGCGAGTATACATGGAGATCTCCCGAAGGAGGTTTTTAGAATCGCCTCTACATCGCTTGTTAAAAGTGCAATGTTCAACTCCCTCTCCCACGAGGTGAGGAATGCTGGTTTATAAAATGAGGGGGCAGTTATAAAGTTTTTCCGCAGGAAGGAGATTTTCTTGAGGGAGGCTTTATTTTCAACTAGGGCCTTCTCAAAGGAGGTCCGTGGCCTAGTGGATCTAAATGTTAGGAGGAATTTCTTGAGTATCCCCAGTCTATGGGCTCGGTGTAGGAAGGAGAATTTTTCAGATGGTAGTAGTCTGTTTAAAATGATTGCTGGATGAAGATGAGGTGGGCTTGGAGATCAGCTATCGTGAACGATTTAAATCTTTTCCAGACTGAAGCAGTGCTCGGTTCCGGCGAGAGACCTAGCGTATTGATAATATTGTGCAATGGGAGGATGGGGGAGCGACGCAAGTCCGCTCTCAGCTCATCCCACACCCCGCAGGGACCTCTGAGTAACGGGTTGAAAGCTTTTGTTTTATAGCGGGACCCCGACGGGAGCCAGAAGTCCTCAGACAGTGCGACTGCACTGTAATCCCCCACCAGCGTGGTCAAAAGAGTATCTCTGCAGCCCTGTGACAAGTCTATCCAGTATCATAGTTGGGACGCTCGGTAGAAGTCGTACGTATCCGGGAGATCAATACCTCCCTAGGAGCTCCTCTTAGTCAGCAGTTTATGTGCCAGTCTTGGCCTCCTCTGCCTCCACACGAAACTCGAAAAAGCCGAGCGTATTGTCTTGAAGAAGTTGGCTGGGAGGTGAATTGGGAGCATTCTAATTTTATATAAAATGATAGGTAAAATATATGATTTGATTATATTTTTCCTGCCAAACCATGATATGAATGGCACATCATAGGATTTGAGGAGATATTTAATTTGGCTCAACAGGAGGGTGAAGTTTTCTTTATATAGGTCCTCTGCGTGCTTGGGCAGCTTAATACCGAGGAAGTCCAACGAGGAGGACGACCATATAAATGGGGAATTGGTTCTTAATAGCTTACATTGTTCTCGGGAATAGATACAAAAAGCACTGTTGACTTCGCGAAGTTAATTTTAAAGTTGGATACGGAGCTAAACTGCTCCAGTAATTCTATAAGACGCAGTAGGCTCTTTTGTGGGTCAGTTACTAGGAAGACGATGTCGTCAGCAAATGCCGCTGTATGAAGGGATTGGCCGTCAAGCGACAGTCCTCGGATTGTCTAGTCCTGTCTGACCTTCAATAACATTGGTTCTAATGCCAAGATGAAAAGGGAGGGGGATAGGGGGCAGCCCTGCCAAGTACCATTTCTTATATCAAAGGGGGGGAGAGGATATCATTAATTTTGAGTCTAGCATAGGGGCACGCATAGAGAGAGAACACTGCTCGGATAAACTCAGATGGGAAGTTAAAGTGATATAAGACTCTTTCCATATACCGCCAGTCTACTCGATCAAAAGCCTTTTCCGCGTCAGTGCCTACTAAGGCTAGTGGTATCTTATGATGTTGTTCGTAGCGGGTCGCGTGGAGTAATCTAACGCAGTTGTCTCTCTCCTCCCTTCCCTTGACAAAGCCCGCCTGTTCGATATCGATCAAGCCAGGCATGAGAGGCTCAAGTCTTCTGGCGAGTAGCTTGGCCCATAATTTCATGTCTAAGTCGATATCCACACAATTTTCTAACATAATATCCCTTGTGTGCAAATTCATCACTCCATCTTCCCTCTCAGTCGCTCCTTAGTGATCTGCTTTAAGAATACGGAGGGCTTTAGGACACCATGAATTCAGGTTGTGGTAGAATGTCTTTGTCTTTAGCTTGACTATGTTTTCTATTTGTCAATAATTGTGATGGACCTGACACACTTTATTAGTAATGATTGCAGAAATTCAGGTAATTCAAAAGGGTTCACTTATTTATTTCCTATGTACATCCTTTTGATACACCATTGTCATCATCACCTATTGCACATACCACCATATACCGGTTATATTGGATATCTCCCCTTCTGCACACGGGACGCAGTCATAGCAGCAGATATGGATTATCTGTCTTTTCTTTTTCCTGCTTCCAGGTGAACATTGGTCGGAGCAGCGGGATACTGGGATCTGTAGGAAAAGACAAGAACCTCTACTATAAAGAGAAAACACACATGTATGATAAGAGCATGTAAACTATATAATAATGTTATAGAGCGGACAAGATTTACATAATCACCTACATAATATAACTCTTCTCACCCCCTTTGTGTGCTTCCATGTTATAGACTGCTGATTTATGTGAAGCTTTTCCCCACTGACGGCCCACGGAGTAAAATTTCCTACTTCAACCTCCTGTATGGCATCTCCTGTATATAACCAGTTTATTATCTTATATGGATGTACGGCTTCTCCCTGCTCATTAAAGTAATATGAAGGTCTCATTGAATCTGGTGAGGACGCCATCATTTGTATGTAGCGCTGTAACTTCTGTCTGTAGAGTATAAATCCAGTTATTGAGTTTTCTTCATATTTGTCTTTTATAAATAAGAACATTTCATGTAGAGCTTTTGCCAGAATTTCTACTGCAGAATACAGTCTTGGGACGACCCCTGATATTAGGCTATCCCTCAGATTTGGTACAGTATAGTTCTGAGTGTAGTTGTGCTCTTTATTGAGGTCATAGTCTGATATGAAGGAATTTGTATCATAAGTCTTCACTATATAATTTACAAATGTCCAGTAGGATGGTTCTTGGTTCAAATCATTATATTTCATGTACATTTTTAGAAAATCCTCCAGACCTAGAAAAGGTGATGAAAACTTCACAGCTAGACTTCCATTAAATACCAATTGTCCTACATTTAACCCTTTAAGATTAATAGAGATCCAGGATGGTGAAAAGATGAGGGTGTTGTCTAAAAATATAAATACGGAATATTGTAGTAAATCAAGTATATCAGCAGAGTAGATCCCGCACATTATAATGATGGAGACTTGTGGATTCTTTAAAGCTTGTAAAATCTTGTCATAATTTCCCTCTCTAATTGTTATGATGAAGGCAGCACAGATCCCGCGCTCTTTCATGTACTTTGTTAGTACTTGCAGCTCATTCTCTCCAGTTTCATTATCCATTACTATAATCCCAACCCAGGTCCAGCCAAAGTGCTCCAGCAGTTTGGTGATCACAATATTGTGGATGTGGATATTTTGGACCATTCGGAAAACATGAGGATAGAGGAGTCTATCAGATAATGAGGGGTCGGAGGTGCCATAGCTGATCTGCAAAACACAGAAAACTAAAATCATTTTGTACAGATTGTTCTCAGTCAGTTACTTAGTAGGACGTCATCGGTAATCCATAACACCACAAGAAAAATGTGCATTTGTGCGTGCGGAAAAAACCCCACCAATGCTCCCAGTCATTGAAATGGCTAATTAGTCTAATGAGTTCAAGATGTGTTCTTTTTTTCTGTGCAATTATGCAGTGTTTCATGCATCCCCCAGCATATTGCATATGCATTTGTGCATCACCATTGACTTCTATGGGAACTTTTGGTGTGCAAATATGCTGAAAGATATATTTTCTGTAAAGGACCCACCTACTGCTTACTATATAATGTGCTTGAACAGTTGCTAGGGGGTCCGTTGGTGGACGCTGGGGCTGTGTAACACACACAACAAGGACATGTACATACAACTGAAGGACAACAAGAGGCCTAATTTTTCTCAAGTTACACAACTGAAGCTACATTCACATAGGCGAGCGCGATATCAGGCCTAGGAACTCATTTTTCATGCCAATGCAAAGTCTTTTTGACACCAATTCTGCACGCAAAAAGGAACAATCATTCTGCAAAAACATAACAACCACAAATAACATGGGCTCAGAAAATTCTGAGCTTGTTTTATCCACAACACACAAGTTTAACTACCACCCTGCCAGGACCCCAAATTTATAAATGCTTAACAAAATATAACCTAAGCATTTATATAACCTAAACATTTATGTTAAGCTTTTATAAATGCTTAACATATAACCTAAAGTAATGCCATTAAAAGAGCAATTTGCCCCATAAAAAGCAGGTTGGCAACCGGCTATGTCAACGAAAAAATAGAGACGTTATGGATCTATCAATACGCCAATGAAAATGATTAAGAAAATAGATTGGTCATTAAGGTGCAAATAATAGGCCGGTCACTAGGGGGTTAATAAAGAAAGATCTTACAGATACACAATGTGTTTCAGAGATCTCTAAATGTCTCTTTTCTCAAACCCATATAACATAGTGTGTGTACACATATATGTCCATATGGTTCTTCCCCTACCGCTCTACAAGCTGGGTTTACATTTGTGTCAAATGGAATCTGAGATCTAGAGCCGCTATAAACTGGCATATAGTTCAGCTAGAGTTTACACCGGCTTCTTCCCTAGTGTAATAAGTATGACAGATCGTGAGCCGTGACGACCTCTAGCACTAAGCCCTGTCCGCTGTTGGAAAAATACAACTTTGAAAATAAATAATAATTTTTTTGGCACTAAAGTGCAACTCATTGACATCACAATCCTACACAATCTAGATAATAATTGTGTCCTAATGCCCAGAGTATATAATACCTGAGGATATCCATATAGGCCAAGGAGTTGTGCTGCTAGAATAGTGGTAGATGAGTGGCGATCTCCGATAACACCGGCCAGCTGGCCACGGCCTGTACATGAGTAATTAGGTATCATCTTATTAGGACCAGACAGAAGATGTAAAACATAGCGTATTGCCAATTGTCCATCTGAGCATGTCTCATAAAGATGGTATCCCAGTGTAATATTGGGTAAGATGTCAGGATTCTGGTTAATATTATAAATGGCGAAGAGAAAAGCCTGAGGTTGTATGAGTCCCCCAAACCTGATACTGCAAAGAGATAAATGTACAGATGAGTAAGGCTGGTATTATACACAATCTTAGGTATATTCATTCCCAGAATAATAAGTGACATCATAGAGTGAATCATGTGACCTACTGGAGTGCGGAGAACTCATGCTCCAGCAGATGTAGTGTATCGGGGAGAGGGGGGGAGAGCCCCCAGCGCTGCAGCAATATTAAAAAATATTTAATTAACTTGCTTCGCTGGGGTGCCCTGTCCTCGGCACCCCCCAATCCCAGAAGGCATATAGTGAAGCCAAAGGTACAGGAGATGTTCCAAATTCACAGTGACAGATATTTATTAAATGAATGCAACGCGTTGGGCTTTTGGGTAAGACTTTGTCAAGCATAAAAACATATAAATTAAACAGACATATATATATAAGGAAATGGGCCAAGTCCTGATTACCTGTCTGCTGTCTGTTCTGCGTTCCTAGCCATGTTACGATGCATGTTTCTTTCCAGGATATCTGTAGCAGGGATAGGAGATGTGAAGTTTCCTTTAGATAGGTGGTAAGGTTCGTAACTATTCTTTTTAGCAGCCTATCAATATATTGCAATAGGTAGCTCGTAAGGGAGCCTATACCCACAATAATAGGTCCCCCAGGGGATTTTGAAAAGGATTTGTATATTTCAGGTAAGTTGTAAAAATAAGCTTACCCGGAGTAAGCTGGGGATAGGAAGTTTTTCTCTTCTTTCATGATACAATTTTTTGCAAATGCATCCTCAATTAGGTGATGGAAATCCTCTTTTAATTTAGTAGCCTGGTCTCCTGGTAATGTCTTGTACTGTTCAGTAACTTCCAGGAAATATTTATACTAAAACACATATTAAACAGGTGGATGCTAAAAGCTTTTTAGCTAAAAAGTGGAAATTACATGTCCCCTTTGGACAATTTAAGCACATCTGACGAAATTGCACAACCATTGAGGAATTGAGATCTTGCGCAGTAGGTTTAGGGAAAAAAGTACCCAGAAACCCTAATACAATCCTCTTATGAAATGGCCATGAGTGAGGGAAGATCTTTATAAATAAATGTCAAAGGAACAACATCAAAAGAAACAGGATCCAAAAAATTCAAAAATAAATTTGATATCTGCTTTATTACAAGATTTAACTCCAAACAAAAAGAATTGAGAGATATATTAAAAAATCGTTGGAATATCGTAAAAGGGGACCTATTCCTAACAGAAGAACTCTCTCTCAACCTGAGTTTGATCTTTAGGAAAAGTAAGACATTAGGTAAAATCCTAGCCCCCTCACGCCCACACGAAATGACACTCCATGAAAGGGGCCCCTTCTTATCCTCCATCGCAGGAGCATTCAAATGTGGAACCTCTGGTTGTAAATGCTGTAAGAGCATTTGCCATAAGACAAATTCAATTGAAATAGGACTCAATACAGCATTTCAGATCAAACAGCATCAGATTGCAGCTTGGAACCCTTAATATATTTGACCGAGTGTCCTTGTCATATGCCCTACATATGGCCACACAATAAATTCTCTAAACCACAAAACCAAAACCAAAACCACATCAACCAACATAGGTTTAATATCAAAAGGGGTTATATAAAACACAGTATCTCTAAACATTTCCTCACTTATCACAATTCTGAACCTTCAGTCATCAAAATCACTCCAATAGAATAGTCCCTTGAGGTGAATTCACCACACTTAGAGCTAAGGAGATGTTTTACATTTTTTTCACTAAATACATTAAATCCTCATGGTCTTAATGAGCTGCTTGAAAAAATGTAGACAACAGTAAAACTAGAAATACATATTTAAACAATTTATTTATTATACATACATACGATATAATTTCTAATGAAGATAATAATTAGAGATGAGCGAACACCAAAATGTTCGGGTGTTCGTTATTCGGAACGAACTTCCCGGGATGCTCGAGGGTTCGTTTCGAACAACGAACCCCATTGAAGTCAATGGGCGACCAGAGCATTTTTGTATTTCGCCGATGCTCGCTAAGGTTTTCATGTGTGAAAATCTGGGCAATTCAACAAAGTGATGGGAATGACACAGAAACGGATAGGGCAGGCGAGGGGCTACATGTTGGGCTGCATCTCAAGTTCACAGGTCCCACTATTAAGCCACAATACCGGCAAGAGTGGGCCCCCCCCCCTCCCTCTCTTGTTGTGTCGGTAAAGGTGAAATTCTTGGACTGCCACCAGACGAACCAATGCAAAGGCATTTGCCAACAATGTTTTCCCTGTTGGAGGAGGAGGGGGATGTTTTTGAGGCACTACGTGTCCTCTCCACGTGTCCGTGGTTATATGCACCTTAACAGTAACCGCGTTGGTGGTAATGTGGTGGTGACTGCGGACCTAGTAGCACGGTTGTATTTTGTTGGTTTTCGGAATGTGGCCAGGATTAAGTGGGCCGTGGCGGGGGGATGGTGTGGGGGCTCTCTTGTTGTGTCGGTAAAGGTGAAATTCTTGGACTGCCACCAGACGAACCAATGCAAAGGCATTTGCCAACAATGTTTTCCCTGTTGGAGGAGGAGGGGGATGTTTTTGAGGCACTACGTGTCCTCTCCACGTGTCCGTTCCATGTCAGCAATAGTAGCACTAAAGACAGGCCCCATTAACAATTCTGAAGCAGCAGTATAGCGGGAGCGCAGTCTTCGTTCCATGTAAGCAATAGTAGCACTCAGGACAGGCCCCATTAACAATTCTGAAGCAGCAGTATAGCGGGAGCGCAGTCTTCGTTCCATGTAAGCAATAGTAGCACTCAGGACAGGCCCCATTAACAATTCTGAAGCAGCAGTATAGCGGGAGCGCAGTCTTCGTTCCATGTAAGCAATAGTAGCACTCAGGACAGGCCCCATTAACAATTCTGAAGCAGCAGTATAGCGGGAGCGCAGTCTTCGTTCCATGTAAGCAATAGTAGCACTCAGGACAGGCCCCATTAACAATTCTGAAGCAGCAGTATAGCGGGAGCGCAGTCTTCGTTCCATGTAAGCAATAGTAGCACTCAGGACAGGCCCCATTAACAATTCTGAAGCAGCAGTATAGCGGGAGCGCAGTCTTCGTTCCATGTAAGCAATAGTAGCACTCAGGAAAGGCCCCATTAACAATTCTGAAGCAGCAGTATAGCGGGAGCGCAGTCTTCGTTCAATTTCAGCAGCCTTAGTATAGCCAAGGCACAAGTTACATTTATGTAGCTAAACTGTAGGCCAACCCCACACACCTTTCTGTACCATGAGTGCAGGCGAAGAACATAGAAATTACTATGATTACACTGTAGGTGAGGGCCCCAAAAAATTGGTGTACCAACAGTACTAATGTACCTCAGTAAAAATTGGCCATGCCCAACCAAGATGGCAGGTGAATCGCTTTGGTTAATGTGGCTTAAGTGGTAACTAGGCCTGGAGGCAGCCCAGTGTAACGAAAAATTGGTTCAAGTTAAAGTTCCAACGCTTTTAAGCGCATTGAAACTTATAAAAATTGTTCAGAAAAATTATTTGAGTGAGCCTTGTGGCCCTAAGAAAAATTGCCCGTTCAGCGTGATTACGTGAGGTTTCAGGAGGAGGAGCAGGAGGAGGAGGAGGAATATTAGACACAGATTGATGAAGCAGAAATGTCCCCGTTTTGGATGGTGAGAGAGAACGTAGCTTCCATCCGCGGGTGCAGCCTACGTATTGCTTACGTATCGCTGCTGTCCGCTGGTGGAGAACAGAAGTCTGGCGAAATCCAGCCTTTGTTCATCTTGATGAGTGTTAGCCTGTCGGCACTGTCGGTTGACAAGCGGCTACGCTTATCGGTGATGATTCCCCCAGCCGCACTAAACACCCTCTCCGACAAGACGCTAGCCGCAGGACAAGCAAACACCTCCAGGGCATACAGCGCTAGTTCAGGCCACGTGTCCAGCTTCGACACCCAGTAGTTGTAGGGGGCAGAGGCGTCACCAAGGATGGTCGTGCGATCCGCTACGTACTCCCTCGCCATCCTTTTACAGTGCTCTCGCCGACTCAGCCGTGACTGGGGAGCGGTGACACAGTCTTGGTGGGGAGCCATAAAGCTGGCCAGGCCCTTAAAGACTGTTGCACTGCCTGGGATGTACATGCTGCTCGATCTACGCACATCCCCTGCTACCTTGCCCTCGGTACTGCGCCTTCTGCCACTAGCGCTGTCAGCTGGGAATTTTACCATCAGCTTGTCCGCAAGGGTCCTGTGGTATAGCAACACTCTCGAACCCCTTTCCTCTTCGGGAATCAGAGTGGGCAGGTTCTCCTTATACCGTGGATCGAGCAGTGTGTACACCCAGTAATCCGTCGTGGCCAGAATGCGTGCAACGCCAGGGGTCACGAGAAAGGCATCCTAACATGAAGTCAGCCATGTGTGCCAGGGTACCTGTACGCAACACATGGCTGTCGTCACTAGGAAGATCACTTTCAGGATCCTCCTCCTCCTCCTCCTCCTCCTCCTCCTCCTCCTCCTCCTCCTCCTCAGGCCATACACGCTGAAAGGATGACAGGCAATCAGCCGGTGTACCGTCAGCAGCGGCCCAAGCTGTCTCTTCCCCCTCCTCCTCATCCTCCTCATGCTCCTCCTCCTCCTCCTGTACGCGCTGAGAAATAGACAGGAGGGTGCCCTGACTATCCAGCGGCATACTGTCTTCCCCCGCCCCCGTTTCCGAGCGCAAAGCAGCTGCCTTTATGGTTTGCAGGGAATTTCTCAAGATGCATAGCAGAGGAATGGTGACGCTAATAATTGTAGCATCGCCGCTCACCACCTGGGTAGACTCCTCAAAATTACCAAGGACATGGCAGATGTCTGCCAACCAGGCCCACTCTTCTGAAAGGAATTGAGGAGGCTGACTCCCACTGCGCCGCCCATGTTGGAGTTGGTATTCGACTATAGCTCTACGTTGTTCATAGAGCCTGGCCAACATGTGGAGCGTAGAGTTCCACCGTGTGGGCACGTCGCACAGCAGTCGGTGCACTGGCAGCTTAAAGTGATGTTGCAGGGTGCGCAGGGTGGCAGCGTCCGTGTGGGACTTGCGGAAATGTGCGCAGAGCCGGCGCGCCTTTACGAGCAGGTCTGACAAGCGTGGGTAGCTTTTCAGAAAGCGCTGAACCACCAAATTAAAGACGTGGGCCAGGCATGGCACGTGCGTGAGGCTGCCGAGCTGCAGAGCCGCCACCAGGTTACGGCCGTTGTCACACACGACCATGCCCGGTTGGAGGCTCAGCGGCGCAAGCCAGCGGTCGGTCTGCTGTGTCAGACCCTGCAGCAGTTCGTGGGCCGTGTGCCTCTTATCGCCTAAGCTGAGTAGTTTCAGCACGGCCTGCTGACGCTTGCCCACCGCTGTGCTGCCACACCGCGCGACACCGACTGCTGGCGACATGCTGCTGCTAACACATCTTGATTGCGAGACAGAGGAGGAGGAGGAGGAGGAGGGTGCTTTAGTGGAGGAAGCATACACCTCTGCAGATACCAGCACCGAGCTGGGGCCCGCAATTCTGGGGGTGGGTAGGACGTGAGCGGTCCCAGGCTCTGACTCTGTCCCAGCCTCCACTAAATTCACCCAATGTGCCGTCAGGGAGATGTAGTGGCCCTGCCCGCCTGTGCTTGTCCACGTGTCCGTAGTTAAGTGGACCGTGGCAGTAACCGCGTTGGTGAGGGCACGCACAATGTTGCGGGAGACGTGGTCGTGCAGGGCTGGGACGGCACATCGGGAAAAGTAGTGGCGACTGGGAACTGAGTAGCGCGGGGCCGCCGCCTCCATGATACTTTTGAAGGACTCAGTTTCCACAACCCTATACGGCAGCATCTCAAGGCTGATGAATTTTGCTATGCGGACGGTTAACGTTTGAGCGTGCGGGTGCGTGGCGGCGTACTTGCGCTTGCGCTCGAACACTTGCGCAAGCGACGGCTGAACGGTGCGCTGAACTACACTGCTGGATGGGGCCGAGGACAGCGGAGATGAGGGTGTGGGTGCAGGCCATGAGGCGGTAGTGCCTGTGTCCTGAGAGGGGGGTTGCATCTCAGTGGCAGGTTGGGGCACAGGGGGAGAGGCAGGGGTGCAAACCGGAGGCGGTGAACGGCCTTCGTCCCACCTTGTGGGGTGCTTGGCCATCATATGTCTGCGCATGGTGGTGGTGGTGAGGCTGTTGGTGTTGGCTCCCCGGCTGAGCTTTGCGCAACAAAGGTTGCACACCACTGTTCGTCGGTCGTCAGGCGTCTCTGTGAAAAACTGCCAGACCTTAGAGCACCTCGGCCTCTGCAGGGTGGCATGGCGCGAGGGGGCGCTTTGGGAAACACTTGGTGGATTATTCGGTCTGGCCCTGCCTCTACCCCTGGCCACCGCACTGCCTCTTGCAACCTGCCCTGCTGATGCCCTTGACTCCCCCTCTGAAGACCTGTCCTCCTGAGTAAGCGTTGCACACCAGGTGGGGTCAGTCACCTCATCGTCCTGCTGCTCTTCCTCCGAATCCTCTGTGCGCTGCTCCCTCGGACTTACTGCCCTTACTACTACCTCACTGCAAGACAACTGTGTCTGATCGTCATCGTCCTCCTCACCCACACAAAGTTGTTGAGACAGTTGGCGGAAGTCCCCAGCCTCTTCCCCCGGACCCCGGGAACTTTCGAATGGTTGGGCATCAGTGACGATAAACTCCTCTGGTGGGAGAGGAACCGCTGCTGCCCAATCTAAGCAGGGGCCCGAGAACAGTTCCTGGGAGTGTTCCCGCTCCTGAGCAGGTGTTATTGTAGTGGAGTGAGGAGGCTGGGAGGAAGGAGGAGCAGACAGAGGATTCGGATTGGCAGCAGTGGACGGCGCAGAACTGCGGGTAGACGATAGGTTGCTCGAAGCACTTTCTGCCATCCAGGACAGGACCTGCTCACACTGCTCATTTTCTAATAACCGTCTCCCGCGTGGACCCATTAATTGGGCGATGAATGTGGGGACACCAGAAACGTGCCTCTCTCCTAATCGCGCAGCAGTCGGCTGCGACACACCGGGATCAGGAGCTCGGGCTGTGCCCACACCCTGACTTGGCCCTCCGCGTCCTCGGCCGCGTCCACGTCCTCTAGGCCTACCCCTACCCCTCAGCATGCTGTATTACCAGTGATTTGATTTCACAGGCAGGAAATAAATTGGCGCAAGACTGCAGGCCAAATATAATTTTTGCCCTTTTTGGAAAACGAAAGGCCCCACTGCCTCTAGTGAATGAATAATCTAAGTTTAATAACTGTGCTGTGTCCCTGCTAATGTGTCACAGAACGTGAAGGTAGCAGAGTTATTATAACTCTTGGAGAGCAGGTATTTTTTTCCCAAGTAAGGAAAGCAAATGGCGAAGCCAGCAGTAAAGCATAGCTGGGTGCGTCTGATTTAGCAATGTTGTTCACGCAGCTCACACGTGTCCACAGCCCTTAGGACGGACAGAGGCTGGACAAATAGATTTGTTTTCAGTTTTTTGGCACCAAAAGGCAGCACTGCGTATATTCAATGAATAACAACTGTGTTGTCGCCCTGCCTATACAATTCTTTCCCTGCAGTATCAATGGAGGGTGCAATGGTCTGCAGAGGCGATTTTGAGAAGCAAAAAAAAATGCAGCACAGCTAACAGCAGCCTGGACAGTACTGCACACGGATAAATATGGCCCTAGAAAGGACCGTTGAGGTTCTTGAAGGCTACACTCACTCCTAACACTCTCCCTGCCTATGCAGCACTTCTGTCCCTAATGCCAGGTGCAACGGTCTGCAGAGGCGATTTTGAGAAAAAAAAATTTGCCACTGCTAACAGCAGCCAACACACAGCTATCAGTGGCCCTAATAAGGACCTTTGGGGGGTCTTGAAGCCTACACTAACTACCAATTCTTTCCCTACAGCAGCTCCGGTACAAACAGCACTGTCCCTCATCTAACTCACACCACATCTGAGGCGAACCGCGGGAGGGGCCGACTTTTATGTTCGGGTGACACCTGATCTTCCGAGCCACTCACAGCAGGGGGGTGGTATAGGGCTTGAACGTCACAGGGGGAAGTTGTAATGCCTTCCCTGTCTTTCAATTGGCCAGAAAAGCGCGCTAACGTCTCAGGGAAGGAAGTGAAAATAACCAGAACACCGCATGGTGTTCGTTACGAATAACGAACATCCCGAACACCCTAATATTCGCACGAATATCAAGCTCGGAAGAACACGTTCGCTCATCTCTAATAATAATACATGTATATATTCTTTAATCGTTTAAAGTATGTTTAGAGGTTGATAGCTTAGAAGCTCTCTCTATATAAATTAGAATATAATAGCCTAAATAATAATCAGATTTAAAACAGGCCAATAACTATTTAGCGAGATACAGCAAAATATCATATGGGTTAACCCCCCTGAGAGTAAATCAGTGTAGATCAAATTTGCCCCATGAAGCTCTGTTGCAATGATAACTATACGTGGGGAATGCAGAATACACCCACGTCCAAGCAGAGAATAGACGTATTAATCAGTTCCTAACCATGAGCTCGTGATACATAGTGACGTCATCACAACATGACACGTGACTCCACCCACGTCATCACGTTACTACACATGAACATTGGTGGAACACACCAGTGCGTTCCACCTAGGAAATCTCAGGTCACGTGAACACGACTGACGGTCGCGTCATGAGCATGCGTCGTAACACGGACAGGTAATTAGGACTTGGCACATTTTCTTATATATATATGTGTGTGTGTGTGTGTGTGTGTTTAATGTATATGTTTTTATGCTTGACAATGGCTTATCCAAAAGCAGAAATGCATTGCATTTGTTTAATAAACATCTGTCAATGTGAATTTGGAACATCTCCTGCACTTTTGGCATTATATTCCTCTGGGATTGAAGGGTGCCGAGGACAGCGCACCCCAGCGAAGTAAGTTTATTAAATCTTTATTAATATCGCTGGAGCGCTGGGGGCTTAGTTTTTCCCACTGATACATTACACCATTTTCATTCTCAGATATGCATATACCTAAAGCAGGCCCATGACGCTCTTGATGGGATGTCTATAGGACCAGTGCAGCACCATCGGATACCCAGCTGATTGCAACCACTGGAGTATCGATTTGTCTGATTGCTTCACTTGTCTACTTGGATTTTTGACGTACTGAGACCAAATAGGGGTGAGTTTTAAGATTTAATATTTCCATCATTTGATGAATTCCCCCACTATCCCTCTCCACTGGAGCGCTATCTTCTAATTTGTGTTTCTTTATGCTCCAGCAGAGGCAATGATGAACATCATGAGCGCCAGCAGCCAGATCACAGATCATGTGACCAGAAGACACTAATACTTACGATGCACAATATATAGTTGTGGAATAGTCCCCTGGATTATGTTCACGCTTTACATTTGTGGCCTGTGTCAACAAGCCACCAATGATGACGTCTCCATCCTGATAAATAGATTTTAACTCTGTGTAATGAAATTCTTTTATCTTGAGATCACAGAATGATTGTGTTATAGAAAGCCATGGAAGACTAAGAATAAGGAGACTAAACATCTCCATGTAGGAATGGGATGGCGATAAAGAAGAAGTAGATACTGTTATAAGTCATATATGATGAATGGAAGCAGCAAAAACAGCAGTGACACAGAAAGCTCACAGGATCAGTGACATTATGGTGACTGCTATCATCTCCCCTCTTTTTATACAGTAGGATGGGATATATTTTACATTGTCTGCTCTCATCACACAACATTCTGGATCCGCTCCCCGATGATTGTGGCCTGAACCGTTTTTACATTAGAGAATTATAGAACAAGATGAAGAAACAGAAATAACCAGTCAGCCGTCCTTGTGTTATACAGATTTATTCCATTCCTGCTACTTAATAACACAAACATATTCCACAGTATTGTATAAAGGTTGTCATCACTAAAGATAATCCCTGTCACTTGCAAAGCTGACAATCTAATATTCACTCTAAGGGCTTATTCAGACGACCGTATATCGGCCGCGTATTCATGCCGGCCGATATACGGCGTCCCTCTCTGCAGGGGGAGGAGGCTGGAAGAGCCGGGAACAGTGCACTGAGCTCCTGCCCCCCTCCGCCCCTCGGCACTCTTTGCAATGGGAGTGGATGGGACGTTCATCTGAATAAGCCCTAAAGAAAACACACAAACACTGAGGCAATTTTGTAATAATACAATTAAAGAGATTATTAGGTTCCCAAACAACCCCCCCCCCCTCCCTTCCCCCAGGTGACTGCTGCACCAAATCAAAGGCCGTAGTGCCATGTTCCATAACTCCTGGCATCGTGGTGCTCAGGATTTGAGTACCAATGCTGGGGGATTGAGTGGTCAAACTGCAGCTTCTGATTGGCTGCAGCAATCACCTGACTCCTGATAACACAGATATCATGACAAACATAAGGACTGTAGTGGGGCTGCAGCGCTGGATCCCCACATAGGTGTTTGTACAGCTCAGATTATTATTTGAATACAAGCAGCCCTATTGAAGGTGGGTTGTCTGGTAATCGGATAATCCCTTTCACCTATCGGGAGGTTTGTGGATTTGGGGGAAAATAAGCTGGAAATCCTGGAAGAACCCAAATAATCTCCTTGAAGATGTTGTACTTGGTCAGATTTAAGTTCCAGGACCCCAGTGATGGGAAATAAGAGTAGAGACCTCAGAGCACATTTCTCAGGTTTGCTATAAGGAATCTTCATACCAACTTTTTTTTTTGTTTTTTTACATTTGTAAAAGAAAAACTCAATGAATTTCAAGCAGTTTCAAGACTGGAGAAAAAAAAACCAGATTTGTGTATCTCAAATGTACTTTGTAGGTCCTTTATTGCCCTTTCAGCAGTAGGCATGAGCCATGTGGGGTGTTATCGTAGTCATTTATGCTGAATTTCTGCATTGATCTATAAATCTATATACATAAAGGCAAAAACCCTTACTGACGGACTGACCGACTAGCCACTATTTCTCTAACTTTCCAGTGTTGTACAAACATACAATTTGGCATGACCATTCTTTACGTCCTAAAAAGGAAAAGTAAAGGGGTCACAAATAGAGATTAGCTAGCATGCTCGTTCGAAAATTACCATACTCAAAGGTACTTGTTACTGGAGTGAGCACCACGAGGTGCTCGAGAAAATTTCACCCTCTCCTCCCCACATCCTTATTTAGCCAATAAACATGCAGGGAAGACTTTAGCACATCCTGCTATGACGTGCCTACTCTGTGCAAGTCTATAGCAGTGACTGGCTGGCCGGATGAGGTGACCTACGAGCATAAAAACTCAGGTCACCTGATGCTTGCCTCACACACAGGCTGGATTAGCTAAGGGACAGAGCTGCTGTCAATCAGGGAGAGTGGTAGTGTAGTTCAGAAGGAGCGTGTAGGCAGGGATCCACTTAGCAAGAACCCAACAGTTCTTTTTATGACTATAACTGTACTTTTGTGCATCAGCAGTTTGACTGGCTGGGACCAGTAGTGCTCGCCAAGCATTCACGCTGTATACTGCATACTGTTTCCAGTTTTATGTAGTATACTGCTAGTGGGGTACAGAGAGTAGATAGGAAGTAACAAAACTCCTATCATTTTTCATTTTTTTATTTTTTAGGGGGCTTAAAGCGTACACTATATACCCCTGTGTGCGTCCTGTCAATACACACTATCTAACAAGATTATACGCAGTTTACAGTTTTATTTTTTGGGCTTAAAGCATACACTATATACCCCTGTGTGCATCCTGTCAATGCATATCATCTAACAAGCCTGTACGCAATTTACAGGGGTTTTTTTTTGGGGGGGGGGGCTGAAAGCGTACGCGATCAATATACCCCAGGGTGCGCCCTGTCAATCCACACTATCTAACAAGACTATACACAGTTTACAGTGTATATTTTGGGCTTAAAGCGTATGCCAAATTAACCCCTGGGTGCATCCTGTCAATCTACACTATCAAACAAGACTATACACAGTTTACATTTCTTCAGGGGGCTTATAGTGTATGCTATATACCCCTGTGTGCGTCCTGTCGATGCATACTATGTAACAAGATTGTACGCAGTTTACAGTGTCTAATTTGGGCTTAAAGCGAATGCTATATACCCCTGTGTGTGTCCTGTCAATCCACACTATCTAACAAGACTATACATAATTTACAGTGTCTATGTTGGGCTTAAGGGCTCCCACACACTTGCGTTTGCGTTTTTTGTTAACGCGGTTGGCAATGGGACTTTCTAATGTTAAAAACGCAAGGCAATGTAACTTGCGTTTTTGGTGCATTGCGTTGACTTGCGTTTTTAACATTAAAAAGTCCCATTGACAATCGCGTTAACAAAAAACACAAACGCAAGTGTGTGGGAGCCCTTAAGCATACGCAAAATACCTCGCAGTTTGCGTAGAATTTTGACCAGGTGCATTTTACAACATGGTGAAGACTAGGGGTTAGGGTCGAGGTCGAGGATGTGGATGTGGATGTGGGCAGAGGCAGAGGTCCTGAGGGGGGGTGAAACAGTGCCTGCTGCTGAGGGAGAAGTAGAGCGCCGCGTATCTACGATCCCTAGTTTCATCTCACATTTTGCAGGTCTGCGTGATAGACCATAATTAAAAACACAACAGTGTGATCAGGTGATGACGTGGATATCGGATAATGCGTCCAGTAATTTATCCACCACCCAGTCTTCCACGCAGTCCACTCATGCTAGCCAAGGGACTGGCCCTGTGAATTCTCACTATGCTCCTCCTTCCTCCCAGATGAGTCACTCCAGGAAAAGAAGAGATTCAGAACAAGGCATACTCACAGGAACTGTTCTCGGGTCTCTTCCCTGAGTCAGAAAAAATTGTTCATGAGCCACCTGAGGAGTTTGTTGTGACCGATGCCCAAAAGTTTGACCTTTCACAGTGTCAGGGTGATGAGGGTGGGGACTTCCAAGTAGTGTCTCAAGCGGTATTTGTTGATGATGATGATGATGATGATGATGATGATGAGACACAGTTGTCTTTCAGTGAGGTTGTTGTTAGGGCAGTAAGTCTGAGGGAGGAGCAGGCTGACGATTCAGAGAAAGAGCTGGTGGATGATCAAGTGACTGACCCAACCTAGGTTGCTAAGCCTACTGAAGACAGGGCTTCAGAGGGGGAGGTAAGTGCTGCACCAGTACAGGTTGGAAGAGGCAGTGGGGTGGCCAGAGGGAAAAGCAGGGCCAGAGCAAGTAATTCCCTAACTGTGCTTCGCAGCACCTCCTCGTGACAAGCTCCCGTGCCGAGGGCTAGGGGTTCAAAGGTCCGGAGGTTTTTTTAATGAGAGCGCGGATCACCTGTGCCACACAAAGATCAGCCGGGGAGCCACCACTACCAGCCTGACCTCCGCCAGCATGTGCAGGCATATGATAGCTAAGCACCTGACAAAGTGTAACAAAGGCTATTTACAGCCTGCGGGACACACCACTGCCTCTTCCCCTGTGTCACATCCTGGCAGTAAGATGGGCGCCTGGACCCACCCCTTCACCTCCACTGCCTCCACCAATGCGTTCCAGCGCAGCGTTCAGCTGTCCATAATACGAGCATTAGAGCGCAAGCGCAAATATGCAGCCTCCCATCCACATGCACAATAGCTAAACGTGCATATCTCCAAACTGCTAAGCCAGGAGATGCTGCCATATAGGCTGGCAGAAATGGAGGATTTCCGCAACCTCATGGCGGCAGCCGTCCCTCAGTCCCTAGTCACCACTATTTTTCGCACTGTGCCGTCTCCGCCCTACAGCAGCACGTCATGGTGGCAGCCGTCGTACTCAGTGCCCAGTCGCCACTATTTTTCTCACTGTGCCGTCCCTGCCCTACACCAGCACGTGTCACGGAATATGAACAGTGCCCTCACCAATACGGTTACTGGGAAGGTTCACTTAACCACCGACACGTGGACAAGTGCTGGCGAGCAGGGACACTCCATCTCCCTGACAGCACATTGGGTTAACCTGGTGGAGGCTGGGACCGAGTCTGACCCTGGGACTGCTCACGTGCTACCCATGCCGAGAATTGCAGGTCCTACCTCGGTCACAGTTTCTCTGGCTTATTATGCCACCTGCTCCAACCCCCCCCCCCCCTACTCCTCCTCCTCTACCTCTCAATTACCATCTCTGAGCATGTCGCTTTCACTCAGTCGCTCCAGGTGCTGCAGCACTACCGTGGGGAAGCATCACCGGGCCGTGCTGAAACTCCTGAGCTTAGGTGACAAGAGGCACACCGCCCAAGAGCTGTTACAGGGTTGACTGGGGGGGGGCAGATCTGTGGTTTCGCCGCCGAACCTCCAATCAGGCATGGTTGTGTGTGACAGTGGGAGTAACCTGGTGGCGGCTTTGCAGCTTGGCAGCCTCACACACATGCCATGCCTTGCCCACGTGTTCAATCTGGTAATTCAGCGCTTTTTTGAAAACTACCCCAATTTGTCTGAGCTGCTCAGCAAGGTGCATCGCGTGTGTGCACATTTCAGAAAGTCCACCACAGATGCTGCCACCCTCAGGACACTGCAATATCGTTTCCAGCTGCCAGTGCACCGACTGTTGTGCAATGTGCCCACGTGCTGTAATTCAACTTTGCACATGTTAGCCAGGGTTTATGAGCAGCATAGAGCCATTGTTGAATACCAGCTGCAACATGGCTGTCGGAGTCAGCCTCCTCAGTTCTTCACAGAGGAGTGGGCATAGATGTCTGACATCTGTGTGATGTTAGGAAACTTTGAGGACTCAACTCAAATAGTGACCGGCGATGCCACCATTATCAGCGTAACCATCCTGCTGCTTTGCCTGCTGGGAAGGTCGCTGCTAAGCATTAAGGCCGACTCATTGCGAATAGAACAGGAGATGACGGATGACAATATGTCGCTCGATAGCCGGACCACCCTCACGTCTGTTTCTCAGCGCATATTTGAGGAGGAGGTGGAGAAAGAGACTGCTGCCCACACTGCAGAGGGTACACATGCTACTTCCTTCACATCTTTTCAGCATGTATGGGCTGAAGAGGAGGAGGAGACTGAGAGTCATTCTTCTAGTGAGGACAACGATGTGTTGTATACTGGGACTCTGGCACACATGGCTGACTTCATGTTAAGCTGCCTTTCCCGTGACCCTCGCGTTAGATGCGTTCACCATTCTCGACCCACGGTATAAGGAGAACCTTTCCACTCTTATTCCCGAAGAGGAAAGGAGTACGAGAGTGCTGCCCTGGTGGAAAAGCTGATACTAAAGTTCCCATCTGACATCACTAGCAGTAGAGGACATATTTCAGTGAGCCAACTAGCTGGGGAGAAGAGGTAAGCAAACAGAATGTCCAGCGCAGACAGGGGAACACTGTCCAAGGCCTTTGCCAGTTTTATGGCACCCCAGCCAGACTGTGTCACCACTCCCCAGTCTAGGCTAAGTAGGGAGGAGGAACAGTGTAAAAAGATGGTGAGGGAGTAAATAGCAGACCGTACCAACGTCCACCATGATCCCTCTGCTCTATACAACTATTGGGTGTCAAAGCTAGACACGTGGCCCGAACTTGCGCTGTACGCCCTGGGGGTGCTGGCCTGCCCTGCTGCTAGCATGTTATCAGAGAGGGTGTTTAGTGCTGATGGGAGGATTATCACGAATAAGCGTATCCACCTGTCAACTGACAGTGCTGACAGGCTTACACTTATTAAGATGAACAAACCTGGATTTCCCCAGATTTCTCTTCTCCACCGGTGGAAAGCAACTTAACATAAAGTATCTTTAAGCTGAAACTGGAGAACCATGCACCCTCTATCACCCCAAAAAAGGGTAGTAGCTTTCTCTGATCTTCCTCCTCCTCCTCCTTCTAAACCAGCATGTCAGCACGCTGAACAGCCAATTCTTCAGAGGGCCAAAAGGCTCTGTAAAAACTACTTTTTCAGAGGGCTGACTCCAGGCTCTGTCAAAACAATTTTTTCTGAGGGCTGCCTCCAGGTTCTCACCCCCCAATTTTGAAGAGGTTCACCACTAAAGTTCAGCAAACGTGCTGGTTCCAGCTTCATACGCCCACAGAATCCACAAATGTATCCCAGCGCAGTGTCCAGCTATCTGACACCAAGACAGAATGAATTGTCCTGGTTTGGACACTAATTTCTTCAGAGTACATGCTGTCTTTCCCTGGGGCACTGGTCAACAAGCCCCTTAGGGAGTGGCTTGGGCTAGGACAGGCAGTAGCTTGCCTGTTGGTGGACCACCACCTGGATCCCATTAAGCATGTTCGAGCTCCATGTAAAAAAAAAAAAAAAATCAGGAGTTCACCTGCACTGTGGGTAAAAAAATCTTTCAGGAGTACACCTATACTTTTGGTACACAAATTTTTCAGGGGTTCGCCTATACTATTGGTCAACAAATGTTTCAGGGGTTCACCCATACCATTGGTACACAAATGTTTCAGGGGTTCGCCTATACTCTTGGTACACAAATTTTTCAGGGGTTCGCCTATTCTTGTGGTAAACAAATGTTTCAGGGCTTCGCCTAAACTCTTAGCAAGTTTTAAGTTAAAAAAAATGCGCTCGTGGAAAATGCAAACAAGTATATTAAAGTAAAGAAGTCCGTTTGGTGGAAAACGGAAAAGGAAAAGAAATAGAATGGCACTTATTCGGGAGGAGGGGGTGTATTGAACAAGAAGCCCCCTCCTTTAAGTGCTGACTCCTCTAGATTCTCTCAATCGCGGATGTTATTGCAGCAGGCAGGTTGATTTTTCCAATTTTATTTGTGAAATAAAATTAAGTTACAGGCAGGCAACGCGTTTCGGTGCGACAAGCACCTTTCTCAAGCCAATGCATACATATAGAAGAGGGAAAACATACTCACATTTATAGATATCTAGGATACCATTCTATTTCTTTTCCTTTTCCGTTTTCCACCAAACGGACTTCTTTACTTTAATATACTTGTTTGCATTTTCCACGAGCGCATACTCTTTTTACTTAAAACTTGCTGTTTGTTCTTTATTGGGGGACCACTCTCCTGGTGAGAGCCCCCCACATTGTCATTGCAGCTCTCCTCCTTTACGGAGGATAGGAAAATAGCATACCGGAGAACCCACTCACTATCCGTTGGCGCTGTCTGAACTGTTGTGTTCGCCTATACTCTTGGTACACAAATTTTTCAGGAGTTCGCATACACTCTTGGCACACAAATCTTTCAAGGGTTCACCTATACTCTTGGTACATAGATGTTTCAGGGGTTCGCACATACTCTTGGTACACAAATGTTTCAGGGGTTCACCTATACTCTTGGTACACACATTTTTCAGGGTTGCGCCTATACTCTTGGTAAAGAAATGTTTCAGAGGTTCGCCTATACTCTTGTTAAAGAAATGTTTCAGGGGTTTACCTATACTCTTGGTGCACAAATTGTTCTGGGGTTCGCCTATTGTGGTAAACAAATGTTTCTGGGCTTCGCCTATACTCTTGGTACAGAAATGTTTCAGTGGTACGCCGATACTCTTGGTACACTAATTTTTTAGGCTGTGCACCTATACTTTTGGTAAAGAAATGTTTCAGGGGCTTCCCCTATACTCTTTGTTTACAAATTTTTCAGGAGTTCGCCTATAGTCTTGGTACACAAATCTTTCTGAGGTTCGCCTATTCTTGTGGTAAACGAATGTTTCAGGGCTTCGCCTATACTCTTGGTACACAAATTTTTCAGGAGTTCGCCTATACTCTTGGCACACAAATCTTTCAAGGATTCGCCTATACTCTTGGTACATAAATGTTTCAGGGGTTCGCACATACTCTTGGTACACAAATGTTGCAGGGGTTCACCTATACTCTTGGTACACACATTTTTAAGGGTTGCGCCTATTCTCTTGGTAAAGAAATGTTTCAGGGGTTCGCCTATACTCTTGGTACACAAATTTTTTCTGGGGTTCGCCTATTCTTGTGGTAAACAAATGTTTCAGGGCTTCACCTATACTCTTGGTACACAAATGTTTCAGTGGTACGCCGATACTCTTGGTACACTAATTTTTTAGGGGTGCGCCTATACTCTTGGTACACAAATGTTGCAGGGGTTCGCCTATACTCTTGGTACACAAATTTTTCAGGGGTTCGCCTATACTCTTGGTAAACAAATGTTGCAGGGGTTCGCCTATACTCTTGGTACACAAATTTTTCAGGGTTCGCCTATACTCTTGGTAAACAAATGTTTCAGGGGTTCGCCTATACTCCTGGTAAACAAATACCCTGTACTCTTGCTCAAAAAATATTTCAGGTTCGCTTTCAGGTACCTGCAGTGTTGGTAAAAAAAATTATATTTTAAATGGGTTGGGTAGCATCAAATATCAAGGTATTAGTCCTTACAATGTACTCTTTATGGCACCTCCAAAAACAGGCCTATACATTCTTCAATAGGTACAGATCCTCCACTCAAACTTAAACTCTTATATGCAGGGTTTGCAGAAAACATTACAGCAAATTTACAAACATGTCTTTAGTAGAGAAGAGCGAACCTACTCGGCCACGCCCCTTTTTCGCCCGAGCACCGCGATTTTCGAGTACTTCCGTACTTGGTCGAAAAGATTCGGGGGGCGCCGTGGGTGAGTGGGGGGTTGTAGCGGGGAGTGGGGGGGGGGGGAGAGGGAGAGAGAGAGGGATCCCCCTGTTCCCCGCTGCTACCCCCCGCTCCACCATGCCTCCCCCTGCCCACCGGCGCCCCCCGAATCTTTTCACCCGAGTACTGAAGTACTCGAAAATTGTGGTGCTCGATCGAGTAATTACTCGAAACGAGTAGGTTTGCTAATCTCTAGTCTTTAGTTCTACTCCAGATTCATTGTCATTACAAGGTACACATAATCTGCAGCCAGGAGATTGGATTACAATTTGGAAACACATGCAGAGAACCTTGGAACCACTATTTGAGGGCCCTTATCAAGTCTGATTACCCTAATGTTTGTGAAAGTGAAATGAAAGTCAAAATAGATGCATGCCTCTCATTACAAATGATTTACAGTTCAAGAGAGGTAGACAAAGAGATGTCTTTCTACATTCATTGTAATTTACATGTGTGTATCTATTCTACTCATAGGTGGTGATAATTGTGTAGGTGAGGTTAATCAGGGATGGAGTAATACGTTTATTAAGCATCATGGGACTGTATCACGCATGAAGACCTTATCTGATTGTTGTATATGCTCAAACACTCGTGTTTTAGCTAAAACAATGCCTTACTTTGCATCTCAATTGACAAAGCAAGAACTATTTTCACATACCTGTTGGAATTCTTATCCTTAGATATCTATCTATCTGTCTACCCTTCAGTGATGCATTCCAATCTTTGCTTACTGAGCCTGATCGAAAGTGATGTCAGACACCAGAAGCCAGCCGGGAGCAGGGCGGAAGAGGAAAACAGAGTGGCAAAGGCGCCCCAGCCAATAGACCGAGGGAGCGATCCATCCAGTGGGCAGAAACAGAGGAGTGGGTCCTGGAATGGCAGAAGGTCAGAGAGTGTGTCCGCTGGTAGAGAAGTTCCGATGTTGAGCCTTAGGATGATGTCATCGGTGGCTGAAGAAGAGTCTGCTGCTGCTGCTAAGGGCTGATAAGTATATTCTGTGTTTGTAAGTGTCTGTGTGTGTAAGTGCCCATAAGTAAGTGTCTGTGTAAGTGCGCGTGTGTGAGTGCCCATCAGTGAGTGTCTGGGTGTGAGTGCCGTCAGTAAGTGCCTGTGGGTGAAGTGTAAGTGAAGCAGAATTGGGTAACTGAGTGAGAGCAAGCAGTAAGTGTGTGAGCGTTTTAAAAAAAGCATGAGTTGTTGCGAATGAGCAGAGGCACGTGAGTGGTTGCAGATGGGTGGAGGCACATGAGCATTTGCAAACGGGCAGAGGCGTGGGAGGAATGTGATCTAGTCTATCTTTACTACTTCCAGAAATAAATTGTAGATCCTCATTAGGATGAGCTCCATGCTTGACAATCCTGTCCAATGTGCTGCTTGTGCAATGTATGCAGTCTTTTTATCAGCCGATCAAGGGTGCATACTATTGCACAAGATGCATGCTTATCACACATTTGGAAGCCCAAATCGTGGATCTAAATGAGCAACTGACAACACTGAAAGCCATCAACAACATGAAGAGCAGGGGGAGCAGGCAGTTAGCTGGGTGACAGTTAGAAGGGGTAAAGGGAAGAGAACCAGGGAGGTAGTCCTGAACTGGCACACCCCAACAAGTTTGCAAAGTTGGCAGATCAGGGAGATGCCATTACAGAGTCAGCAGCGCTGCAGCACGACATGCCCTCTGAACGCCAGGAAGATGACTGTTACCATGCGGCGGTTGTTGGTCCTCCCAGGGTGGCGGTGTGCGGGGTACTGCGGTTGGGGCTCGTCCCCCTGGCTTGTTGTCCAGCTGCCGGGGCGCGGGTGCCCAGCCGGTGTGGGCAGCATGGTGCTGGTGGCACGCAGCACCATTCGCTCGCGCACCTGCGAGTGCAGCTGCCATGCACGAGCTCTCTTTTATTATGTTCTGTTGGGAGTTGGCTGTCTCCCTCTCTCCGCCCCTGGGCGGAGGCTTTTGTTTAATGGTCGGGCAGAGACTTGCAATCACTGCCAGTTATTGGTTTCCCTCAGTGTGCTAGCTAGTCTGCCTCTGTTGGTCTCCTGCCTCTGTCTTTTTGTCTGCTATAGGTCGCTATTGTCCGCCAGGTTTTTACATCTGCCTTAGTTCTGCTTAGTTTTGTTCATGTTGGTTATTTACATCTGCCTTTAGTGTCGGTATGCTACCCTTTCCATCCAGGTATGCCAGCGTCCCTTTTCAGGCCCTAGTGAGAGTAGGGACCGCCGCCCAGTTGCCCGCCTGGGGTTAGCCAGGAGTGGAAGCAAGCAGCAGGGACAGGGGTTGTGGGTGAGACCTAGGGCACCCGGGCTGGCGTATCAAGGGTAGTATAAAAAGGGGAGCGCAGGGCAGGCTAGACAGGTCCTAGTGGTGGAGGACTCAATTAAAAGGGGGATTGATAGGGAAATCTGCCACAAATATTGGGATCATTGAATGGTGTATTCTCTTCCTGGCGCTCAAGTTCAACACATCATGAATCGGGTGATAGATTACTGGGGGTATGGGGGGGGGGGGTGGCTGGTGAGGATCCAGCGGTCATAGTGCACAATGGAAACAATGAACAAATTAGAGTTCAATGGAGGGCCCTCAAAAACGATTTCAGGGACCTAGGATCCAAGGACCTCCAAAGTATTTTTCTCTGAAATACTGCCTGCACCACAATGAAGTAATTATTATGGGGAACTTTAATTATCCAGACATAACATGGGAAGACAAAACCTGCAAATCTCACAAGGGTGATAAGTTCTTGAGAACAATTAAAGATAACTACCTTACCCAACTCGTGCCAGAGCCAACTAGAGGGTGGGCCACACTGCACTTAGTATTAACTAACAAACCAGACAGAATCTTGGGCTGCAGGCATAGGGACCACAATATAATTAATTTTCGGCTGTCATTCAATAGGAAGCCCTATCAGGGAGTAACAAAAGGGACAAAAGGTTTCAATAATGATATTACGGTATCCTACCCACTGGTACGCCAGCGGATCACATGAGACCTGCCTGGCCACCAGTAGTGTCTAGTACAAAGATCCAGAGTCCCCATAACCCCCGGATGGCCTGCGAAAACAGATGAGTGAGACTCTTCAATGACTCTGAGACACAAGGTCTCTGGCACAAACCATCTGCCCTCCGGCACCCCCCAGGGAGTGTCCTGCTGACAATTTTGTAGATAAGGAACGTGATCAGATTCTACAGCGGCCACTACCACCCCATGTGTCAAGATATTCTCGGGAGCCACTGTCTCACGTTCCGGTGAACTGAAAGTCCGTGAGAGGGTGTCCGCCTTCACGTTCTTCTCCCATGGAATATATGTAACGACGAAGTTAAACCTGGCAAAAAACAACGCCCACCTGGCTTGACGAGCTGTGAGTCTCTTGGCATTGGCGAGATATACCAAGTTTTTATCACCAGTATACATGGTAATGGGATGCCTAGCCACCTCAAGACCACCTCGAGACCACTTAATCGCCAATAACTCATGATTACCCACGTCATAGTTATGTTCCGCCAAACTGAACTTCCGCAAGAAGAACACACATCGGCTATACGCAGATCTCCCGCTAACTTCCTGAGACAATACTGCCCCCGCCCCACCTCAGACGCATCAACCTCAATAAAGAACGGTCGCCGTGTGTCAGGCTGTACAAGCACCGGAGCAGCAGTAAACACCCTTTTGAGATGACTGAAAGCCTCTAGGGCCTCTGGCGACCCTCTTACCAAGTAGACCTCCTTCTTGGTAAGATCGGTCAGGGGTTGAGCAATAACAGAATAATTCTTAATGAATTTATGGTAAAAATTATTTTATGAGCGAATTTACAATGCCCATGTATACTGCTCAAAGTGGGTTGCAATATATGAAATATCTAAATCAATTATCATATAGAAAGATAATAAAAACAATATCAAACCATCTAAAACGAATACTTGAAAATGACCCTCTAGGTATTAGTATGAATAATGCATGTAATACCTCACATTATATTATATGCATTATTCATACTAACATTGTAAGTTCGCTAATTGAGAATAAAATGAAATATGAGTTCCATTAAGAGATCCTGACGGTATGTCACGTGTTACACAGACCTGTCAGGTGATTCCGTGATGACGCGGCACGTTACTACCATCCCGTGAGCATATTTGGGATTTCAGCCGCACTTAAGCAGCGCTTCTGATTAGAGCCACCTGATTGGCTCTTCAGCACCACGTGACTACACTGCGTGCACGCGGATTGCCTTAAGCAGCCATGCACTACACACTACACTTAAGCAGCCGTGCAC
The DNA here is from genome assembly GCF_035609145.1 of Eleutherodactylus coqui. Lineage (NCBI taxonomy): Eukaryota > Metazoa > Chordata > Amphibia > Anura > Eleutherodactylidae > Eleutherodactylus > Eleutherodactylus coqui. The sequence goes on along the minus strand of NC_089843.1, from coordinate 29,693,276 downwards.
TACACACTACACTTAAGCAGCCGTGCATGAAGGGCCGTGCTAACCCTAACCCTAAACCTAACCCTAAACCCTAACCCCCCGCGGGTCTCGTGAAGTAGCACTCGTGCACATCTCCAAAGGGGGGTCTGTGCACAGCTACTTAAGTGTAGTGTGTAGTGCACGGCTTCTTAACTGTAGTGTGTAGTGCACGGCTGCTTAAGGCAATCCGTGTGCACGCAGTGTAGTCACGTGGTGCCGAAGAGCCAATCAGGTGGCTCTAATCAGCAGCGCTGCTTAAGTGCGGCTGAAATACCAAATATACATCCCGTGATGACGTGGCACGTTAGCGTGATGATGCAGCCGCCACTTACGTGGTCAAACGTGTCATGTCACGTCCAGGATGACTCTGCACGCAGCACAGAATGCAATGTAATGTATTTGGTTTTCTATATACATGTGAGTGTTTGTATGTGGTTTTTATCTGTTGGCTTGAAAAAGGTGCCAAGGTCTAAGCACCAAAACGCGTTGCCTTTCATATTAAAGTACTGGATCATATCCTCCCGATCCCAGTGTATTTTCTTTGACTGCGACTTGACACTTCAAGGAGAGGGCTTTTGGTCACCATACTCCCCTCCTGTCCAGTAACTGTAATTTCTGTCCACTACCGATTTCTGGATTAGACAAGCTTTCTCACAACAATATCGTGAAGTGCAGGGACATTTTTTCTAACAGTACATTGTTTTTATTTTTATTATAATTTTTTTAACTTTTTAAAAAATGTTCTCCCTTTAGGGGACTTTTACAGAGACCCATCAGGACGTCCTGATCACATTCCAGGGGTCCGATGGTGACAGCCCTTTACATACTGCAATCGTATAGACCGCGACATGTAAAGGGTTAACACAGCAGAGATCGGAGGTTTTCTCCATTCTCTGCTGTGTAAGAGCTGGTGCCTGGCTATCCTCTGAGAGCCAAGCACCAGCTCTCCCTGCCAAGGAGACCAACGGCCGGCTTCTGACAAGCCGATGGTCTCTGTGGCAACCTGTAAACAAAGCAGTGCAGGAGTTTAAAAACAGAAGCGGGAGGTTGCCAGCAGATGGCAATATATTCCTGCTTCTTTGTTTAAAGTCCTGCACTGTTCTGCGTGGGACTGGGCAGGCAGAGCACAATGTCACAATTTATGGCATTGTGCTCTGCAGGTCCCATAGTGAAGCATAGCCCGGAAATCTTCCAGGCTATATGACTATGGGCGGTGGAGCTCATCCCGGAAAATTTCCGGGAGTGCCACTTAAGGGGTTAAACCTAAATCACATTCAGAATCAGAAATTAATTTTACAACAATTATTGTTTCTGACAAATTACCATGTGCATTATGTGGAAAGAAACTCTTAAAGACATCATGAACTGTATGAATTCAGGGCATGGCGGTGAGTGGGTGCTAGAAGGAAGAACCCCGGACCTACACAATTTTATTGCCTGGTCACCATACTCCAGGACCATAAAGAAAACTTAAAAGCATGGCCTGAGGCAACAAGAAGAGGGGGTCGGCAGTGGCAGCAGCTGATACACCGCCGAGCCACTATATGCAGAGCACGGCTACAACTTCTGCAGGCCAGCAGCTAACTGTAATGGAGCCGGCAGACCATGTGGCAGCTCGCAAGCCAGGAGATAAAGAGGCAGCTGTCAATGTCTCCCCGCAAGGCACACTGACAGGGAACTTTGAGAGAGGGGTGAGCAGTGCTGCAGAGAGACAGGAGGCAATGTTGAACAAGCTGAATGCTGCACATCACATGGAGGAACAGCCAGCTCAGGATCATCAGAAGGGGGTGAGTATAACTCTACACTCAGGAGACAGGTCTGCCCAACATGAGAGCCCCCCTGCATGGGGATATAGAGATCAGCCAGCAGGACAGCCCAAAGACACCTTGCCTGACAGTTGGAAGGGAGAACAGCAATTGAAGGGGAGAGAGTCATACCCTTCAGATAAAAGGACAGGTCCCTGAGAAGAGAGGGGGATGGCTGTAGAGATATAGTCCAAACGGAGAGAGTGACACAGGGCTCTGCTCTTTCACCCCCCTTTGAATGGTTTAGAGGTCAGTTTGAGAGCCCACATTCCCCCACCCTGTCACTAGAAGCACAGAGGAGAAGCAGGGAGACACCTTGTATTGAAGACCATGCAGCAGGCATGGGTCAACTGGAGGGTAACCTCAGCTTTGCCAGCTCTATTCTGGACACTGGCTTCTCATACTCCATTCACAGGAGCAGACACATGCAATCAGGGTGCTCCAAGACAAGGGGCAGATACATTCCTTCCACGCTCAATGACATTTCTTATACATTGCAGAAGTTATGGAAGATGGTGAGTGCACTGCCCAAAAAGGATGACTTGGAGGCACAGCTCAGGTGGATAGAAGAAAAACATGCATTAGCCATTGAAGCCATGTCTTAGAAAGTCCAATCACTATCAGAACAGATTCTAAAGTTAGAACAAAATGCCTCCAAGTCTACCTCTGAAGTTTGAGCAACTATCTCAGACAGGGGACTTTCTTCACGCTCAGCTGAGTCACCTAACTCTGCATCTACACGATGTAGAAAATAGGGGACAGCACAACAATCTGAAGTTAAGGGGTATACTGGAGGACGTCCCTCCAGAAGCGCTCTACGACTGTGTTGTCGCCATCTTCAACAAAGTGCTGTAGAGGCCCTGAGGATATTATTTACTTAGGTATTAGCTAGCAGATTATTCTCCTTCCTCCAACAGATAATACACAGAGACCAGGTAAGCTTTATTCCCCTGAGAGAAGCAAGAGATAACGCCATCAGAGCTGTTAATTTCATTCACATAGCTAAAAAAAAAAATCCCTCCCACTATGTCTCCTCTCCACGGATACTATTAAAGAATTTGTAGTGAACTGGAAGTTTATGGAGGAAACCCTGCAAAATATTGGCCTGGGGTCACAGGTGATGCGATGGGTTTCAAATCTTTACACATCTCCATCAGCCTTGTTGAGGACCAAAGGTCACATCCCCTCATCATTTGATATTTCAAATTATATGAGACAAGGTTGCCCGCTCTTGGCCCTTCTTTTTGTACTTTTCCTGGAACCTTTTCTAAGGCATGTCCGTGCCAACCCCAACATCTCAGGGATACAGACGAGTGGGTCTGTGCCCATTTTTTGTTCTTTCTCTTAGCACCACATGTCTCACTGCCCAACTTAATAGCTGGACTTAGAAGATATGCCTAATTACCCAACTTCAAAATAAATTATCAGCACTACGCTGCACTAAATATTACCCTACCTCAACTCTTTGTAGCACACCTGAAAGAGTCCTTATAATTTTGTTGGGTCAAAGAACACATAAAATACCTAGGTATACACCTAACCACAGATATGAAGAATCTTTACTCAGCTAATTAGCCGGGTTTACTGTGGAAGTTTAAAACTGACTTGAACGCTTGGACGAAAGGGTTATTCTTGTGTTTTGGTAGATGTTCGATCTTTAAAATGAACATTCTGACAAAACAGCTTTACTTTTTTCAGGCCCTTCCAGTCAATATGCCATCAATATTTTTAAGACACCTGAATTTCCTAATTAACTTATTTATCTGGGCAGACAAACCCATTTTATAGCTCAGCCCACATTGGTAAGGCCTAAAATGGAGGGGGATCTGGATCTTCAAGACATAAGAGCATACCACCAAGCATCCAATTTACAGAGAGTGGTTGATTCATACAGACATGGGGATACCAAGCAACGGGTCTCTGTGGAGGGGGGAGCCTCATCTGTGTCCTTAATAGCACTACCCTGGTTATAAGGAGACTTGCCCCCTGAAGTCAAAGATCACCCCACAATTGGTCCCACTTTGAAGATGACCCTGAAGGTCTTCCAGAGAAAGGATCTCTCACCGGCCCCTCTCCACTATTCCTAATCTAGGGGAAACCCCTGCTTTCCACCGGGATTAGAGTACGGGGATTTTTGCAAATGGCTAGACAACAAAAAAATTTGTGCTATTGATTTTATACAACAGGAAACTTGGCTCTCAGTCAAATGTCACGGACCCAGACGCCCTTTCAATGTGGCGAATTCTTCAATTTCAACACTTCCCTACATCCTTCCCCCAACCCCAAGGTTTCATCTGCCCAAAGACCCAGTTTGAAAAGCTATGTCTGGGAAAGGATCCATCTAGACATACGCTTTCGCATATTTATAATCTATTGAATGACTGACTCACGAGCTGGAGTAAAAGGTACACATGATAAATTTTGAAAAATGGTGGTTTTATTGGATCGAATTCCAGGATTCTTTTAAATTCCGTAACATATACTGTCACATAGCAGGGGGAAGAGCCGAGGGCAAGGAAGGAAGGCTCTTAGATTGTTGAGTGACTTTCCAAGACACTGGAAAAGCGACCATGAGCCACAGCCACAACTCTACAGCAATCCGCCTGGCCCTGCACTGTAAACCAATTTGTCCTTCACTGGACAAAAAAAGAGAGAGTAGAAGGGACGATACCTATCAATCCCGCCTCTGGTCCTCAAACACTCTGCTGTATTGCAAGCTGGCAGTCGTTAGAATACAGGCTGATTTGTACGGAACTTTTTCACATGCTTCTGCATGTGAAGCGAAAAGCTCAATTCACACACTTGATCTGTTCTAACGCACTCCAGAGCTCTACAATATGCATATAGCTGTCACCACCAATTTTGTAATGGTAAATTGAAACCTGATTTATGAGTTATTAATATAATCTTCAGAGAATATGGTTTCATGTTAACACGGACGAGGCTCACTAATTAATTTAAAGTTTAATATTAATCCCTGAAATACATATTTTTTTCATAACTCCGTGTGGGTGTGACCCATCATGAACATATGACAACGTCATTCTTTCCTATGATTTTACGTGCGTTTTGAGCCCACCCATGAGTAGTTTTGGACGCATCTGGTCAGAGATATGCAATTCTCGATTCCTGAGCATCACGCAAATATGGGAGTCCCAGTATCTTATTCATGGTGATGCGACATTTCACAAAATATCCTTGTCAGCGGGCTGCGATGTACAGATCTTTCATAATTTCTAAATTACATTCTGTTTTTGTCATGAGGGCACGTTCTTTTGTTAACTTTGCCTCCAGAAGTTATCAGGTCAGCTGGTTATGGTCTTCAGGATATGGGTGAGGAACTATTGGGTCGTGAAGGGCCAATTCCTGTCCTTATCTACTAATATAAACATTTGCTGGCTCTGGCTTTAGAGGGGCTGTAGGACGTCAGAGACTCCCTGGGGGGAGTGCAACAGCCTTTGCTGAAGTCTACTTCAAAGGTATTTCCCTACTCAACTTTCCTAGTTGGTGAAAAGCATTTAACTTCTTTAGCTATTGATATATCTATCAATCATATATATCAATCAGCTGATTGATACTTACTGGATAGCAGGGGGGGGGGGGGGCACTTTATTCATCTCTTTATACTACATATAGAATTCATAAGAACACAGGAGAGCTAAATCAGGCTCTTAGGACAGTTTAGAAAGTGATTCTGCAGTAAGCCATGGTCTTGCCAAATAATACAGGAACAAATGCAAGACTATGCATTATGATGTACTCTTCCTCCCTTCCATTCCTCAACTGTTTGGATTTTCTTTTCTTTTTTTTTTCTTTCCTGTCTCTTCTTTTTTACTGTTTGCTTTTCACTCTTACGCTGTTCTACTGTTATGCCACAGTTGGTGGCTTAAAATAGGAGATTATTTTTCTCTATCAAGAAAAAAGATGAATACAGAGGGAACATGGGGTGGGTGGGGATAACTATGGGCAGGGGTTTGAGAAGGAGTGGGTCAGGGATTGACCTGTAATGAGGGTCTTCTTCCCTCTTCACAAAAGTTGGAAATTCGGGACCAAGCATAATTGCAGTTCACACTTGCAATACTATAGGTAGTACCTGAATGGCCCCACCTCCAGGGGTTTATTATATGTGCTTCAAGGTTTATCGCTTTGTCTTAATTCAGTTTGGGAATTTTGTACCACTGTTTGGGTTGCAGGTTGTCAATTTCTTTGCATCACTTAACAGTTATTTAACTTGTTTTTTGGAAAAACGGTAAACCTATAAATAAAGAATTAAAAGCAAAACAAAGCTGTATGAATTATAGAAAACCATTTTCATCTCAAGAAACCTTTTGTATATAATAGACTATTATTCAGATTATTATTTTTATCATATGTACGCTCATTTAAGCATATGAGCATATGAGCACGCTCATTTAAGACTGATGCTCGAGCGAGCATTGGTCTTTTCGAGTAACTGATTACTCGTCCAAGCACCATGTGTGGGGGCGGCAGGGGGATCAGCGGGGAGCGGGGGGGAGAGAGAGAGATCTCTCTTACTCTCCCCCTGCCGCCCCACGCATGGTGCTCGGACGAGTAATCAGTTACTTGAAAAGACCGATGCTCGCTTGAGCATTAGCCTTAAACGAGCGTGCTCGCTCATCTCTAGTACTAATACTAGTGACATATGTTAAATAATTATATGTAATCTTATATTAAATGCACATGTATAGTATAGAAAAGGAAAAGGCCTGAATTGGTAAGGTGCTCTGAGTAGATTTAGCATTCTAGATCTTATGATCTACAATGGACAGACTTGTACTTCCCAGAGTAGGTTCATTTTAGGGCAGACTTTGAGATAGGCAGAGAGAGAGCAGGTATCTTAGAGGTCAAGCTCCTATGCTTCAGAGATGATAAAAAGATGGGAAATGATAGATAAATTAAGCAGCCTTTAAAACTACTGAAGACTTTAAGATACCATGAATTCAGTTGTGGTGACCTTTCCTCTAATTTGTGATTGGGTGACCTTTCCTCTAATTTGTGATTATGTGGCTAAAGTTGGGAAATCTACTTGGAAACAGGAGGATGTTGTCCTTACTTATGATATTCTTAGTAGCAGTAGATGTATGTCCGAGATTGAACTTTTAACAATGTATGACATTTAGCAGTTGTATTATATGTCAAGTTTGCAATTTCCCAAGAACTATTAATGAGACAATTATATTTATGTCCAAGTCTTGCCAAATCCTTGCTTTATCACTTTGTCTGTGATGTATCAGATGTTGAAATAAATTTTGATATATAATACACTGAAAGAGGATGATCCAGTTCAGACTCTTATGTAAATCAAAACATAGCATTGTCTGTTTTCTTTAAGAAAGGTCAACGCTGAAGCCATTTTGATCTACCTGGTTTTAAATTTCTTTAACAGGAGAAAAGTCAAAATTCTTGGCACTCCACCTAGGAGTGAGCATCCTGTTATGATTACTCTAAGATCACATCAGACAATCCTGAAATAGGCGAGAAACAACTTGTAATTTGCTGTGAAATATGCTGGTGCTATATAAATAAAGATTATAAATACCTACAGGAGGATCTGCAAGCTTTATTAACCCCTGTGTTATGCGACATGTATTAGAGACACACTGAGGAAGAATGGTGTTCATGGAAGGATACCATGAAGGAAGCCACTGCTGTCCAAAAGAACTTTGCAGTCCATCTCAAGTTTTCCCGAGACCTCCTGGATGCTTCACAATGCTTCTGGGAAAATGTTCTTTGTTCAAGTAACAAAAGTGAGACGTTTAAGCAAAAATGCACAACACTGTTTGGAGGAAACCAACTCCAAAGTCTCATCTAAAGCCTGGTGGAGGCAGCAACATGGTTTGTGGCTGCTCTGCTCCTCAGGCAATGGACACCTTGTAATCATTAAGGGAACAATGAAATCTACGGTAGATCAGAACATCTTATAGAAGAATGTGAGGGCTGCTGTTCATGACCTCCAGCTGAGGACATGCTGGGTGATGTAACAAGACAAGAAATTAAAGCACACAAGTAAAACATCTAAAGACTGCTAAAAATTAAGATTTATGTTTGGAAATTGCCAAGTCAGAGTCATGACAGTAGTATACCGTCCATACCTCATGTCAAGCCGCCCACTTTTGGAAAGTGACAGGTGCCACGCCCCCTTCCCATGACCTTTGACCCTTCATCCCTTCGGCGCACCACCTGACCGTCATTTGACCCTCCCCCCCCCCTTCGGTGCACCACCTGACCGTCATCTGGTGGGTGGTGGACCCATCCGCATTCCAGGCCTGTGATGTATCACGAGACACACTTTAGAATACAGTGTGTGTCATGATAATCAAGGGCCTTATTATATGTATAGCTTGACTTGATGTTATGTACAATTCAAGTCATCCCCCAATCAATGGCCTTATTATGTGTATAGGCTGACTTGATGTTATATACCATTCAAGTCGCCTTATGAGTATAAGGGGTTAATATATAGAATGCATTACCATCCGTTAACAGTGTTTTCAGCATTGCCACCCCCATCCTAATAAGCCTTTTATGTATAGGCTAGCAGTGAGCATGCTATAGAGAACACAAAGTAGCCAAAATGCAAAGTTTTATAAAGCTTTATTGAGCGCCCAGAATATATAAACGATGCGCTGTAAAAAAAAAAACAACTGAATATAGAGTTATTACATAAAGGAATGCATAAGAATGATTACATAGATATGTATAACACTGTATAATGTTAACAGATATATAGTTACATTTTTACAATCCTTTACAAAATTAACCATGACATGGGAAGCAGTGGTGTCGGTCGCTTTTTAGGCAGCAAGCTCCCCTGTGTTATTCCGTGTGGGGTTGGGGAGAAAGACAGGATTTTGTTTTGGGGGGTACCAGGTGCAAAGCCGGGGTCCGAGCCTGTTTTCAAATCCTGGAGAATTTCTCTAGTATTGTGGCTGACAATGACCGTAGAAGGCATATTAACTTCGGCCAACGCTCGCATAAAAATGTCCCAGCCCAGAGGGTGATTTTTCTTGGTAGCGCTATGGCTCTGCGTAGCATGACGGATCAAGTCCAAAATGTTTGACCCATTAACCAGCTTCCCTTTATAAACAAACTCGTCACGCAAATTCCACGATGTAATATCAACATTCTGCGACAGTCTGTGGGTAGCATAATGTAGCAAGTTCCGTATGTTTGAGGGGAGCAACAGTACAAAAGTCTTTCCGAGTTAAAGTTTTAGATCCATCATGGACTTTATTAAAAAATTCAATTTTAAAGATTCCACCAACTCACGAGTACTGGCGTCTGCAGCGACATCGCTAGGTACATTAGCCTCAGCTATTGCATGCATAAAAATGTTCCACCCCAGCGGTAAACTTCTTCTCACGAAGGTATGACTCTGCGTCGTATGTCTGATCAGCGCGGGGAAATTGGTTCCATGAATTACGACATTTTTATATAGCAGTTCGTGCTTATCGTTCCATGTGATAATATTCCGGTGATTGAGTAGAGCGGCCTGCAGTCGCTCCGTGTTTTTCTTGCACGATTGTGGAAGGTCCCAGCGTCGAATGACATTAGCTATTTCAGCTTCATAACGCGATCGTTCCGCAGCATGCACGGATGGAATAGCATATCTGACTCCATATTAAAGTCTTTATCACTTCGGTTTAGCTACGAGCTCTGTCTTGGTATGATTCCTCTCGCAGAGTTCAATAGGTCGATTTAGTGTAACAAGGCATTTTGAACTATCTGGGGCAACCACTAATGATTTCTGTCTGCTGACCTCAAGAAGCTCTCGTTACTGTGATCAGCTGACTATCACTCATGTTCAGGCCTCGCAGGAGGTGGGTGTGTGGCGATGAATGGGACAGGGCTTGAATTAGTTACGGTGTTTACAATCAGTAGCTAATTAGTTCCAGCTCGGGAATGTTGTCAGCATAGGGATGAATGATGCTGTCGATTATTACACAGTTAGAATCAAAGACTACTCTGTTAATAGTTAAAACATGTATCTATTTGTATTTATTATACTTCATGTATCTAATAGAGATGAGCGAACGTGTTCTTCCGAGCTTGATATTCCTGCGAATATTAGGGTGTTCGGGATGTTCGTTATTCGTAACGAACACCATGCGGTGTTCTGGTTATTTTCACTTCCTTCCCTGAGACATTAGCGCACTTTTCTGGCCAATTGAAAGACAGGGAAGGCATTACAACTTCCCCCTGTGACGTTCAAGCCCTATACCACCCCCCTGCTGTGAGTGGCTGGGAAGATCAGGTGTCACCCGAACATAAAGGTCGGCCCCTCCCGCGGTTCGCCTCAGATGCCGTGTGATTTAGATGAGGGACAGTGCTGTTTGTACCGGAGCTGCTGTAGGGAAAGAATTGGTAGTTAGTGTAGGCTTCAAGACCCCCCCAAAGGTCCTTATTAGGGCCACTGATAGCTGTGTGTTGGCTGCTGTTAGCAGTGGCAATTTTTTTTTCTCAAAATCGCCTCTGCAGACCGTTGCACCTGGCATTAGGGACAGAAGTGCTGCATAGGCAGGGAGAGTGTTAGGAGTGAGTGTAGCCTTCAAGAACCTCAACGGTCCTTTCTAGGGCCATATTTATCCGTGTGCAGTACTGTCCAGGCTGCTGTTAGCTGTGCTGCATTTTTTTTTGCTTCTCAAAATCGCTTCTGCAGAGCATTGCACCCTCCATTGATACTGCAGGGAAAGAATTGTATAGGCAGGGCCACAACACAGTTATTATTCATTGAATATATGCAGTGCTGCCTTTTGCTTGTAAAACAAGTGAAAATAATTCTATTTGTCCGGCCTCTGTCCGTCCTAAGGGCGGTGGACACGTGTCGGCTGCGTGTGACACCTTTAAAAATCATACGCACCCAGCTACGTTTTACTCCTGGCTTCGCCATTTGCTTTCCTTAATTGGGAAAAAAAATACCTGCTCTGCCACAGTTAATAACTCTGCTACCCTCACGTTCTGTGACACATTAGCAGGGACACAGCACAGTTATTAAACTTCTCATGTTCATAGAATATACGCAGTGCTGCCTTTTGGTGCCAAAAAACGGAAAATAATTCTATTTGTCCGGCCTCTGTCCGTCCTAAGGGCGGTGGACACGTGTCGGCTGAGTGTGACACCTTTAAAAATCATACGCACCCAGCTACGTTTTACTCCTGGCTTCGCCATTTGCTTTCCTTAATTGGGAAAAAAAATACCTGCTCTGCCACAGTTAATAACTCTGCTACCCTCACGTTCTGTGACACATTAGCAGGGACACAGCACAGTTATTAAACTTCTCATGTTCATAGAATATACGCAGTGCTGCCTTTTGGTGCCAAAAAACGGAAAATAATTCTATTTGTCCGGCCTCTGTCCGTCCTAAGGGCGGTGGACACGTGTCGGCTGCGTGTGACACCTTTAAAAATCATACGCACCCAGCTACGTTTTACTCCTGGCTTCGCCATTTGCTTTCCTTAATTGGGAAAAAAAATACCTGCTCTGCCACAGTTAATAACTCTGCTACCCTCACGTTCTGTGACACATTAGCAGGGACACAGCACAGTTATTAAACTTCTCATGTTCATAGAATATACGCAGTGCTGCCTTTTGGTGCCAAAAAACGGAAAATAATTCTATTTGTCCGGCCTCTGTCCGTCCTAAGGGCGGTGGACACGTGTCGGCTGCGTGTGACACCTTTAAAAATCATACGCACCCAGCTACGTTTTACTCCTGGCTTCGCCATTTGCTTTCCTTAATTGGGAAAAAAAATACCTGCTCTGCCACAGTTAATAACTCTGCTACCCTCACGTTCTGTGACACATTAGCAGGAAAACAGCACAGTTATTAAACTTAGATTATTCATTCACTAGAGGCAGTGGGGCCTTTCGTTTTCAAAAAAGGGAAAAAATTATATTTGGCCTGCAGTCTTGCGCCAATTTATTTCCTGCCTGTGAAATCAAATCACTGGTAATACAGCATGCTGAGGGGTAGGGGTAGGCCTAGAGGACGTGGACGCGGCCGAGGACGCGGAGGGCCAAGTCAGGGTGTGGGCACAGGCCAAGCTCCTGATCCAGATGTGTCGCAGCCGACTGCTGCGCGATTAGGAGAGAGGCACGTTTCTGGCGTCCCCACATTCATCGCCCAATTAATGGGTCCACGCGGGAGACGGTTATTAGAAAATGAGCAGTGTGAGCAGGTCCTGTCCTGGATGGCAGAAAGTGCTTCGAGCAACCTATCGTCTACCCGCAGTTCTGCGCCGTCCACTGCTGCCAATCCGAATCCTCTGTCTGCTGCTCCTCCTTCCTCCCAGCCTCCTCACTCCACTACAATAACACCTGCTCAGGAGCGGGAGCACTCCCAGGAACTGTTCTCGGGCCCCTGCTTAGATTGGGCAGCAGCGGTTCCTCTCCCACCAGAGGAGTTTATCGTCACTGATGCCCAACCATTCCAAAGTTCCCGGGGTCCGGGGGAAGAGGCTGGGGACTTCCGCCAACTGTCTCAACAACTTTCTGTGGGTGAGGAGGACGATGACGATCAGACACAGTTGTCTTGCAGTGAGGTAGTAGTAAGGGCAGTAAGTCCGAGGGAGCAGCGCACAGAGGATTCGGAGGAAGAGCAGCAGGACGATGAGGTGACTGACCCCACCTGGTGTGCAACGCTTACTCAGGAGGACAGGTCTTCAGAGGGGGAGTCAAGGGCATCAGCAGGGCAGGTTGCAAGAGGCAGTGCGGTGGCCAGGGGTAGAGGCAGGGCCAGACCGAATAATCCACCAAGTGTTTCCCAAAGCGCCCCCTCGCGCCATGCCACCCTGCAGAGGCCGAGGTGCTCTAAGGTCTGGCAGTTTTTCACAGAGACGCCTGACGACCGACGAACAGTGGTGTGCAACCTTTGTCGCGCAAAGCTCAGCCGGGGAGCCAACACCAACAGCCTCACCACCACCACCATGCGCAGACATATGATGGCCAAGCACCCCGCAAGGTGGGACGAAGGCCGTTCAGCGCCTCCGGTTTGCACCCCTGCCTCTCCCCCTGTGCCCCAACCTGCCACTGAGATGCAACCCCCCTCTCAGGACACAGGCACTACCGTCTCCTGGCCTGCACCCACACCCTCACCTCCGCTGTCCTCGGCCCCATCCAGCAGTGTAGTTCAGCGCACCGTCCAGCCGTCGCTTGCGCAACTGTTGGAGCGCAAGCGCAAGTACGCCGCCACGCACCCGCACGCTCAAACGTTAACCGTCCGCATAGCAAAATTCATCAGCCTTGAGATGCTGCCGTATAGGGTTGTGGAAACGGAGTCCTTCAAAAGTATCATGGAGGCGGCGGCCCCGCGCTACTCAGTTCCCAGTCGCCACTACTTTTCCCGATGTGCCGTCCCAGCCCTGCACGACCACGTCTCCCGCAACATTGTACGCGCCCTCACCAACGCGGTTACTGCCACGGTCCACTTAACTACGGACACGTGGACAAGCACAGGCGGGCAGGGCCACTACATCTCCCTGACGGCACATTGGGTGAATTTAGTGGAGGCTGGGACAGAGTCAGAGCCTGGGACCGCTCACGTCCTACCCACCCCCAGAATTGCGGGCCCCAGCTCGGTGGTGGTATCTGCGGAGGTGTATGCTTCCTCCACTAAAGCACCCTCCTCCTCCTCCTCCTCTGTCTCGCAATCAAGATGTGTTAGCAGCAGCATGTCGCCAGCAGTCGGTGTCGCGCGGTGTGGCAGCACAGCGGTGGGCAAGCGTCAGCAGGCCATGCTGAAACTACTCAGCTTAGGCGATAAGAGGTACACGGCCCACGAACTGCTGCAGGGTCTGACACAGCAGACCGACCGCTGGCTTGCGCCGCTGAGCCTCCAACCGGGCATGGTCGTGTGTGACAACGGCCATAACCTGGTGGCGGCTCTGCAGCTCGGCAGCCTCACGCACGTGCCATGCCTGGCCCACGTCTTTAATTTGGTGGTTCAGCGCTTTCTGAAAAGCTACCCACGCTTGTCAGACCTGCTCGTAAAGGCGCGCCGGCTCTGTCCACATTTTCGCAAGTCCCACACGGACGCTGCCACCCTGCGCACCCTGCAACATCACTTTAAGCTGCCAGTGCACCGACTGCTGTGCGACGTGCCCACACGGTGGAACTCTACGCTCCACATGTTGGCCAGGCTCTATGAACAACGTAGAGCTATAGTCGAATACCAACTCCAACATGGGCGGCGCAGTGGGAGTCAGCCTCCTCAATTCCTTTCAGAAGAGTGGGCCTGGTTGGCAGACATCTGCCATGTCCTTGGTAATTTTGAGGAGTCTACCCAGGTGGTGAGCGGCGATGCTACAATCATTAGCGTCACCATTCCTCTGCTATGCATCTTGAGAAATTCCCTGCAAACCATAAAGGCAGCTGCTTTGCGCTCGGAAACGGGGGCGGGGGAAGACAGTATGCCACTGGATAGTCAGGGCACCCTCCTGTCTATTTCTCAGCGCGTACAGGAGGAGGAGGAGCATGAGGAGGATGAGGAGGAGGGGGAAGAGACAGCTTGGGCCGCTGCTGACGGTACACCGGCTGATTGCCTGTCATCCTTTCAGCGTGTATGGCCTGAGGAGGAGGAGGAGGAGGAGGATCCTGAAAGTGATCTTCCTAGTGACGACAGCCATGTGTTGCGTACAGGTACCCTGGCACACATGGCTGACTTCATGTTAGGATGCCTTTCTCGTGACCCTCGCGTTGCACGCATTCTGGCCACGACGGATTACTGGGTGTACACACTGCTCGATCCACGGTATAAGGAGAACCTGCCCACTCTGATTCCCGAAGAGGAAAGGGGTTCGAGAGTGTTGCTATACCACAGGACCCTTGCGGACAAGCTGATGGTAAAATTCCCAGCCGACAGCGCTAGTGGCAGAAGGCGCAGTACCGAGGGCAAGGTAGCAGGGGATGTGCGTAGATCGAGCAGCATGTACATCCCAGGCAGTGCAACAGTCTTTAAGGGCCTGGCCAGCTTTATGGCTCCCCACCAAGACTGTGTCACCGCTCCCCAGTCACGGCTGAGTCGGCGGGAGCACTGTAAAAGGATGGTGAGGGAGTACGTAGCGGATCGCACGACCATCCTTGGTGACGCCTCTGCCCCCTACAACTACTGGGTGTCGAAGCTGGACACGTGGCCTGAACTAGCGCTGTATGCCCTGGAGGTGCTTGCTTGTCCTGCGGCTAGCGTGTTGTCGGAGAGGGTGTTTAGTGCGGCTGGGGGAATCATCACAGATAAGCGTAGCCGCTTGTCAACCGACATTGCCGACAGGCTAACACTCATCAAGATGAACAAAGGCTGGATTTCGCCAGACTTCTGTTCTCCACCAGCGGACAGCAGCGATACGTAAGCAATACGTAGGCTGCACCCGCGGATGGAAGCTACGTTCTCTCTCACCATCCAAAACGGGGACATTTCTGCTTCATCAATTTGTGTCTAATATTCCTCCTCCTCCTCCTCCTGCTCCTCCTCCTGAAACCTCACGTAATCACGCTGAACGGGCAATTTTTCTTAGGGCCACAAGGCTCACTCAAATAATTTTTCAGAACAATTTTTATAAGTTTCAATGCGCTTAAAAGCGTTGGAACTTTAACTTGAACCAATTTTTCGTTACACTGGGCTGCCTCCAGGCCTAGTTACCACTTAAGCCACATTAACCAAAGCGGTTAATGGGTTTCACCTGCCCTCTTGGCTGGCCATGGCCAATTTTTGGGATGTACATTAGTACTGTTGATACAGCAATTTTTGTGGGCCCTCGCCTACAGTGTAATCAAATTAATTTTTAGCCCACCTGCATTACAGCTGACGTTACCTCAGCTGTGTTGGGCAATGCAATGGGATATTTTTATGTACCGCCGGTGGGTTCCAGGGAGCCACCCATGCTGTAGGTGCACACGGAGTTTTTAATACATGTGTCCACTTCTAAAGAACCCCAGTCTGACTGGGGCATGCAGTGTGGGCCGAAGCCCACCTGTATTACGCACGACATTACTACCTCAGCTGTGTTGGGCAATGCAATGGGATATTTCTATGTACCGCCGGTGGCTTCCTGGCACCCACCCAGGCAGTGGGTCCACAGGGAGTTTAACCTACATGTGTCCACTTGTAAAGAACCCCGGTCAGACTGGGGCATGCAGTGTGGGCCGAAGCCCACCTGTATTACGCACGACATTACTACCTCAGCTGTGTTGGGCAATGCAATGGGATATTTCTATGTACCGCCGGTGGCTTCCTGGCACCCACCCAGGCAGTGGGTCCACAGGGAGTTTAACCTACATGTGTCCACTTGTAAAGAACCCCGGTCAGACTGGGGCATGCAGTGTGGGCCGAAGCCCACCTGTATTACGCACGACATTACTACCTCAGCTGTGTTGGGCAATGCAATGGGATATTTCTATGTACCGCCGGTGGCTTCCTGGCACCCACCCATGCTGTGGGTCCACAGGGAATTATAAATGCATCTGTTTCCACTTATAAAGAAACCCAGTCTGACTGGGGCATGCAGTGTGGGCCAAAACCCACCTGCATTAACCCTTTCCAGTCCACTGTGTGACCTGTGAAGACATTAGGGTTTAAGGCTGTACAGCTCCGTTGTTGGTAGACGTCCGTCGGGGTTCTCTTACTGTATATTGCCAGCCTCTCTGCTGTCGGAGCCTATCCTACGTGTCAGCTCATGCAGTACTGGCTTTAGCCAGCATATAGCGCCGTTGTATAACGGCAGAAAAAGAGTAAGCCCCCTAGGAAAACCATATACAAATTGGATTGGAAAGGGTTAAGCACAACATTACTACCTCAGTTGTGTTGGGCAATGCAATGGGATATTTCTATGTACCGCCGGTGGCTTCCTGGCACCCACCCATGCTGTAGGTGCACACGGAGTTTTTACTACATCTGTACACTTATAAAGAACCCCAGTCAGACTGGGGCATGCAGTGTGGGCCGAAGCCCACCTGCATTAAGCACGACATTACTACCTCAGCTGTGTTGGGCAATGCAATGGGATATTTCTGTGTACCGCCGGTGGGTTCCAGGGAGCCACCCATGCTGTGGGTCGACAGGGACTTCACAATAGGGAGTTGTACCTGCCTGTGTCTATGAATTAAAAAGCCCGGTCTGACTGGGGCATGCAGACACCTTGACAGAATGAATAGTGTGTGGCACATAGGTTCCCCATTGCTATGCCCACGTGTGCAGCTCCTGATGGCGGTGGCACAGGATTCTATTTCTCATTGCTTCTGTACAGCATTGTGGGCTATCGCTCCGCCACTTTTAAAGAGGGTCGCTGCCTAGCCGTGCCAACCTCTGCAGTGTGTGCCTGCGGTCCCTCGTCATGGCAGACACAATTCTAAATAGACATGAGCGTGGTGTGGCATGAGGGCAGCTGAAGGCTGCCCAGGGACACTTTGGTGTTCGCTGTGGGGGGGAGGGGGTGCGGTTGGGCAGCATGTAACCCAGGAGAAGTGTCAGTGGAGTGTCATGCAGGCAGTGATTGTGCTTTGTTGGAGGTAGTGTGGTGCTTAGCTAAGGTATGCCATGCTAATGAGGGCTTTTCAGAAGTAAAAGTTGTTGGGAGGGGGGGGGGGGCACTCTTGCCGGTATTGTGGCTTAATAGTGGGACCTGTGAACTTGAGATGCAGCCCAACATGTAGCCCCTCGCCTGCCCTATCCGTTTCTGTGTCATTCCCATCACTTTCTTGAATTGCCCAGATTTTCACACATGAAAACCTTAGCGAGCATCGGCGAAATACAAAAATGCTGTGGTCGCCCATTGACTTCAATGGGGTTCGTTGTTCGAAACGAACCCTCGAGCATCGCGGGAAGTTCGTTCCAAATAACGAACACCCGAACATTTTGGTGTTCGCTCATCTCTAGTATCTAACGATTATATAAAGATGCACAGATCATATTAAAAACACAAGGGATTTGACATCGGTAATTAGTATCACAAAAGTTATTTTTTATAAATTGATTTACAAAATCATCATTTTTTTTTTTTATTTGGCGTAAAGAAACGTAAAATACGCTCATAAAATAATCCATGGGCTATGTAATATAATACAAACACACAGTAATGCCAGCAAAATACACTGTCAGTATCCTGAATTTAGTTATCTATATATATAAAATTGAATGTATGTCTGTATGCGTGTCTGTCTGTTTGTCCTTTATGCGCTACTACACCATTCATCCGATCGCCATGAAACTTTGGGAAGTTGTTGAGTACACTCCTGGGAAGATTATAGGCATAGTACAATTATGCTATGATAAATGGCGCGCGTGCGTGCGTCGTCAACAGTTATGCCCCCCCACGTAGATCGTTTGATTTCCATCACTGCCACTAATTCTCTCACTTCGCGATGTTGTAGAAACATGAAATTTGGAACGAGCATTGATTATGTCATAATTAGGAAAAACTAATGGGTCCCAACTCGATTATTCAATTCTAAGCGCAAATGAATTAGCGTCCAAATTTTACGTACGGAATCTAATTTTCTCGCTTCCTAATGTCATAGGAACATGAAATTTGGCACGAGCATTGATTATGTCATAAATAGGAAAAGTTAATAGGTCCCAACTCAATTATTCAATTCTAAGCGCAAAATAATTAGCGTCCAAATTTTACGTACGGAATCTAATTCTCTCACTTCCTGATGTCATCTATTTATATAAAAAGAAATGTATGTCTGTCTGTCCTTTTTGCGCTACTACACCATTCATCTAATCGCCATGAAACTTTGGGAAGTTGTTGAGTACACTCCTGGGAAGATTACTGGCATAGTACAACTATCCTGCGAGCATCGTCGACAGTTATGCCCCCCCCCAGACAAAGATCGTTTGATTTCCATCTCAAGCACAAAAGCAAAAGGCATTACGAGCAACGGGATGCGTGTTCAACTACAAAATGATGCATCCGCCGAACGTTTCGCAAGACAATTGCTGGATATTGAGAATGCTGAGGTAAAATGAAAGCTGTGCTGTGATTGGTTGCAATTTCTTATACTGCTGAGGTAAAATGAAAGCTGTGCTCTGATTGGTTGCTATTTCTTATAATACTGAGATAACATGAAAGCTGTGCTGTGATTGGTTGTTATATATTATACCGCTGAGGTAACTTGAAAGCTGCACTGTGATTGGTTGTTATCTATATATATAAAAACGATTGTATGTATGTATGTCTGTCTTCGCGGCAACGTGCGACGGGTACGCTAGTCTATATATATATAAAGCTGAAAGCCCTCACTGACTGACTGACTCACTGACTGACTGACTGACTGACTCGCCAAAAGTTCTCCAACTTCCCGATGTCGTAGAAACATGAAATTTGGCGCAAGCATAGATTATCTCCAAAATAGGAAAAGAAATTGGGTCCCAACTCGATTATTCAATTCTAGCGCAAAAGAATTGGCGTCGAAATTTAACGTACATAATCTAAATCACTCACTTCCCAATGTCATAGAAACGTGAAATTTGGCACGAGCATTGATTATGTCATAAATAGGAAAACTTAATAGGTCCCAACTCGATTGTTCAATTCTATGCGCAAAACAATTGGCATCAAAATTTTACGTACATAATCTAAATCTCTCACTTCCCAATGTCATAGAAACGTGAAATTTGGCAGGAGCATTGATTATGTCATAAAAAGGAAAAGCTAATGGGTCCCAACTCGATTATTCAATTCTAGCGCAAAAGAATTGGCGTCCAAATTGTACGTGCGGAATGTAATTTTCTCACTTTCCGGTGTCATAGAAACGGGAAATTTGGCACGAGCATTGATTATGTCATAAGTAGGAAAAGCTAATGGGTCCCAACTCGATTGTTCAATTCTATGCGCAAAAGAATTAGCGTCCAAATTTTACGTATGGAATCTAATTTACTCACTTTCTGGTGTCATAGAAACATGAAATTTGGCACGAGCATTGATTATGTCATAAATAGGAAAAGTTAATAGGTCCCAGCTTCATTATTCAATTCTAGCGCAAAAGAATTGGCGTCGAAATTTTACGTGCGGAATGTAATTTCTTTACTTTCCAGTGTCATAGAAACAGGAAATTTGGCACAAGCATTGATTATGTCATAAATAGTAAAAGCTAATGGGTCCCAACTCCATGATTCAATTCTATGCGCAAAAGAATTAGCGTCCAAATTTTACCTACGGAATCTAATTTTCTCACATTCCGGTGTCATAGAAACGGGAAATTTGGCACGAGCATTGATTATGTCATAAATAGGAAAAGCTAATGGGTCCCAACTCCATTATTCAATTCTATGCGCAAAAGAATTAGCGTCCAAATTTTACGTGCGGAATGTAATTTTCTCACTTGCCGGTGTCATAAAAACAGGAAATTTGGCACAAGCATTGATTATGTCATAAATAGGAAAAGCTAATGGGTCCCAACTCGATTATTCAATTCTATGCGCAAAAGAATTAGCGTCCAAATTTTACGTGCGGAATGTAATTTTCTCACTTTCCGGTGTCATAGAAACATGAAATTTGGCACGAGCATTGATTATGTCATAAATAGGAAAAGCGAATGGGTCCCAACTCCATTATTCAATTCTATGCGCAAAAGAATTAGCGTCCAATTTTACGTGCGGAATGTTATTTTCTCACTTTCCGGTGTCATAGAAACAGGAAATTTGGCACGAGCATTGATTATGTCATAAATAGGGAAAGCTAATGGGTCCCAACTCCATTATTCAATTCTATGCGCAAAAGAATTAGCGTCCACATTTTACGTACATAATCTAAATCTCTCACTTCCCAATGTCATAGAAACATGAAATTTGGCACAAGCATTGATTGTGTCATAAATATGAAAAGTTATTGGGTCCCAACTCGATTATTCAAATCTAAGCGCAAAAGAATTAGTGTCCAAATTTTATGTGCGTAATCTAATTCTCTTACTTCCTGATGTCATTTTATATAAAGGAAATGTTGCATGGTTGCCTCCACGTGGTGTTCCCTGGGTAACGAAGAGAACTATGCAAAATGGTGAACTTATGTTTTTTCTCAGTATCTCTAAAGTAACCACGACTTCATAAGATTTTGCGTGTGAACACCAGATACCAAATTAACTCGGGCGAAGCCGGGTATATCAGCTAGTCCTGATATATGTACCTAGCGCAGTTTCTTTTTAAAAACTCTATAAAAGCCACGGGAAAAATGGGACTATCCAGTGCTAGGCCGTAACTATCAAAATAGACCGCTCTCTCCGAGTCACATAGTACAATTAACACCCAGTGTCGTCCTCGTTGAGTTGAATCATCAGTATTAATTATATAAGCCGATGGTCTTTTATCCACATTGAATTGTGGTAGGAAGTCACTCGGGTATACGCCAGCAAAAATTCGCGAAGTATAGGGATCGGATTTAAGGAGATTCGTAAGTTGAAGAGTGTTCACAATTTAATTGTAATCGTACAGAACTTCTCTTCTGTGATTTATTTCCAGAATAGCGGGACTTGAGGCATAGACAAGCATGTTAACCGTGTGAGGGGTTGGGACTGAGAATCATACTTCCGCACGCAGGTTCCCAGTTTTAACAAGTGACAAGTGCGTGCCGGGCTCCATGTCTGGTGACAGGTCGAATGCAAAAAATGTGTATCCGCTAATGAACTCACTCCTGTCAATCAAAATTGAGTTGTCTTCTCGCTGCTTTCCGGAGATATGCACGAGAGCCATGTATTCCCTAATAGCTAATTCCGCCTCAAAATCAGTCTGAAAAGGCCTGGCCGGAATCTGTTGACCATCCAGATACAAGGCCGCGTGGTTTACGGAATAATGGTGAAAACAGAGAGGATTTTTTTGAAAGCTACCGCTAAAGGCTTCATTGTCCACAAAGGCTAATATCACAGTTTTAGGGATCTGGCCCAGGAACAAATTTTCATGGGTTGCTATACGGCTCCCGATTGCTATGCTGAAGACTTTGAGACTCGTCCTATCCAAAGTATATTTAGCGGTGGTCGCTAGTAGCGCCTGGCTGTGGCCTATGCGGACGGCTGGTGATACTTGTACTCTCTTGATGAAAATTGAAGCATGAAGGATTTGAACTTTAAATCCATCAGGGTCTGCTGACATCAAGCAGAAAGAGTCTTTATTCCTTGTCAGTTTTATCTTTAAATCCAGCTTGTTCAAGATAAGCTTCGGCTGATTAAATATATCGCCATAAATAGGCCCCAGAAGCTCCACAGTTTTAGAGCGCTGTGTTGCGGCAGCTCTTTTAGCGAAACCCAAATTTGGACCATCGAGTGTCCTTTCTTGGTGGTGACCTGCCGAATCCTTGTAAAACAGTCCGGCTGTAAATTGGGATGCGAGCGTTTGACCACTATAATTTAAAATTTTCTCGATGAACGCGCTATAGCTATAAAGATTATCGGATTGTGAGATTAGTCAATCCCCCAATGTGATGTCCACTTGATTAAAAAGAGTGGCTACAGGGTGGGGGGCGTGGCTTGACGAGGCACCGGAACGGCAGCTAATTCCTAGGCTCTGTTCGGTAGAAGCACTAAAAAGCGACTTCAAACCACTCACCGGAGGGTGCACAACACATTTAAAGCGGTGTGAAAGCCTAAGGACTCCGGAGATGTCAAGGAGAGCATCTAAGCAAGCCCCGAGGAAGCTGGAGTCCTTCTTCACAGCGCGCGGCTCTGCTCCAACAATGGCCGCCGGAGAGACACCTTCTCCCGCTCCTACAAGTCCGGAGCATAATGAAAGCAGCGGGACCGCTACAGAGGGAGATATGGAGGAAGGAGCCCTACAGAACGCTGTAAC
The DNA here is from genome assembly GCF_035609145.1 of Eleutherodactylus coqui. Taxonomy (NCBI): domain Eukaryota; kingdom Metazoa; phylum Chordata; class Amphibia; order Anura; family Eleutherodactylidae; genus Eleutherodactylus; species Eleutherodactylus coqui. The sequence continues at coordinate 29,670,666 of NC_089843.1, read as the reverse complement.
AACCAGCGAAAACCCGCAGAAGGGTGGCAGACCGCCGGATAGCACAAGGTCAGTGTATAAAAACAAAAATGTCTCTGTATCCCCTCCATCTAAAATGGCGCCGGCCACGCTGCAGCTTAACAGTAGTTCACCCACTAACAGCCCTGCTAAGCAAAAACAAAAACTGCAAGCAGAGGAAGATTTAGAGGGAGAAACGTCATGTACTAATGAGAGCATGGATGAAGGAGGTTTAAGTAATCTCTCTGCTACAAACAGACCTGTTACCGAAATTTACATTAAGGAAGCAGTGATGGCCCTCAGGGATACCATACAAGCCGATATTCTCGTATTAACTTCAAAAGTTAACTCCTCAGTGCTGGACATTAACAGCAAAATTGAAAAAAGCGGAAAAAAAAATGGAGGAGATAGTTGTATCACATAACTCTTTAATTGATGCGCACTATGAGTTGGAAGAGAAAGTAACGAAACTGCAACTCAAATTAACAGACCTAGAGGATAGAAATAGGCGCAATAATGTCAAGATAAGAGGCATCCCAGAAAACATACCAAATGCAGAGATCGCCAATTATATCACACACTTTATGCAAGCTCTTCTCCCCAATATGCCAGACCAAGATCTGAGGATTGATAGAGCACATAGATTGCCGCGTCCGAAATTTCTTGGCGAAGAAATTCCCAGAGACGTAATAGCCTGCCTTCACTACTTTAAAACAAAAGAACTGCTTATGTATGCGGCGAGAAAAATCCAACCATTTCCGCAACCTTACGCAGATCTGCGACTATTCGTTGATTTATCGCAAGCAACGTTGGAAGCAAGGAAAAATTTCGCAGAAATAACATATGCATTGCGAAATGCAAACATACCCTATAAATGGGGTTTTCCTACCAAGATTATAGTAACTAAAGATAGCAGACACCACATCTTCTTAAACCCCAAATCCGCCGCTGAAACGCTGACGTCCTGGGGAATAACCCTTCAAGCATCACACAACTCGCAAGCTAAACGTGACTCAAGTACCCGACAACAAACCATCAAATAACACTTTTGTACACCAAAAGGAACACTTTTTTCTCTCTGGTGACTAAGTTTTACTACTAAAAATAGTGCCTTCTCTTCGTAGCTGGACTTTCACCCCCACGAAACAATGCAAGTCCAACCTTGCCGCAGTTTGGTTAAACTGCCCTATTTTTTCCTCCTCTCTATAATGACACATAGTCACAATTTGTGGCGGCTCAATAGAGCATCGAACAAGGAGGACTGTGTTTGTTCTTTCTGTTTTATGTTTATAGGCATCATCTGGCTCTGGGATCTCTCGCGTCTCTACGATCATCATCGGACCTCAACACTATGGCTGTGAAGCTCCTGTCATTAAATGTCAACGGCCTGAACTCGCCCTTCAAAAGAAGATGTGCATGGAAAGAAGCAACATCTCAAAAAGCAGAAATTGTATGTATGCAGGAGACTCATTTGATAGATAATGATTGTAACAAAATGTCACACAGGTCTTACCCGCAGATTGTTTTTGCATGTGCGAAAAAAAAACACGCTGGTGTCATGATTGCTTTTAAAGAAGGCACAATGTTCGCCATGGAAAAACAGATCTGTGACCCGAGAGGGCGGTATATAATTTTAGTTGGGTCTTTAAAAGACCAAAAAATAACCCTGGTCAACACATATGTGCCCAACACTAGACAAATAAATTTCCTTAACAAACTAAAAAAATAATAAACAAAAATGCACAGGGACCAACACTAATGCTGGGAGATTTTAATATAATCCCGGATAGTACCATGGACACCACTAGCCCTACTACTAATAGAAATGCTACACTAAACGAATGGCTACATAGAAATGCTCTCTATGATTCGTTCAGGTGTATCAACGCTTCCACAAAAGAATATACACATTATTCGTCGAGACATAGAACTTTTGCAAGAATTGACTTGTGTCTGGCAGACAAACCCCTTCTTGCATCGATCACAAAGGTGGAAATCGGCACCGCCTCCTGGTCGGACCATGCCCCACTGACTGTACATTTAAACACAAATAATTCTTATAAAATTAATAAAACATGGAGAAACAACACATATTTAATGAATATCCCAAAATATAAAAAAGAAATCCAAGAAGCCCTTATTGAGTTCTTCAAATTTAATGACACTCCACAAATAAACCCAACGACCCTATGGAATGCCCATAAGGCATTTATAAGAGGCATTTTGATTAAACTAGGGTCAAGATATAAAAAAGAAAAGACAAAGAAAATAAACGAATTGCTCACAAAACTACATATTATGGAAGTGGAGCTCCAAAAAAATCCCTCTACAAGGGCACACAACGATATACATAAAATAAGACTAGACCTCCGCAAGAACTTGTTAGGGGACTTTGAAAAGGAAGTTAATGCCAAAAGAGCTAATATATATACATCAATAAATAGACCATCTAAATGGATGGCTAATCTATTAAAAAAGAAAACTATAAAAGCTAACATTCCCTATATATGGAGCCACCAAGATAGCAAAATTAAATTAACACATCCAAAACAAATAGCAAATACCTTTTCAGCTTACTATAGCAAGCTATATAACTTAAAAAATGATACACAAACAGAACAACCGAACAGTTTATCTATCCAAAAATTTCTCAAATTGGTTAATTTACCTTCCCTGAACCCTTCTCAAGCTGAACTCATAGAGGAACCATTTTCACCTTCTGAAATATCTAAAACCTTAGATTCACTTAAAAATAGCAAAGCTCCGGGTCCGGATGGTTATTCCGCGGAGTATTACAAACAATTTGGTGTAACGTTAATGCCATACATGACAAAGGTATTTAACTCTGCGATGCAACTAGGCAACTTCCCCCAGGAGATGCTACAAGCAACAATTGTAGTCCTGCCTAAACCAGGGAAGGAACCAAATTCTTCAGCGAACTTTAGACCTATATCCCTTCTAAATACGGATATCAAAATCTACGCCAAGACGCTTGCCCAGCGTATCCTTAAAATTCTCCCAAATATAATACATTCAGACCAGATGGGGTTCGTGTAGGGGAGGCAGGCCTCGGACAGCACTAGAAAAATACTAAACCTTTTACACACAATTGAGAAAACGCAAACTTCCACTATTATGCTTACATTAGATGCCGAAAAGGCTTTTGATAGAATCCATTGGGATTATGTATTCAAAACGTTAGAAAAATTTGGGTTCGGGGAAAAGTCCATACGTGCTGTGCGGGCCCTGTACTCTTTTCCAACTGCTAGAGTTTTGGTTGATGGAGTATTGTCAGACTCTCTGTCTATATCTAACGGTACAAGACAGGGGTGTCCGCTGTTCCCGTTGTTGTATGTCATGGCTATTGAACCATTGGCGGAGCTGATCCGTACAGACCCAAATGTAAGGGGTGTTCCGGTGAACCACAGGCAATATAAACTGGGACTTTTTGCAGATGATGTAATCCTTACACTAACCCATCCATTAGAGTCCCTAAGATCTGCATGTGCAATACTGGAACACTTCAGCAAAGTATCTATGTACAAACTGAATGTGGACAAATCACTTATTCTTGGAATCAACATAACAAAAAAATTGAGAGATGAAATCCACACGGAATTCCCCTTTGCATGGAAAGAGAGAAGTGTCCCTTACTTGGGAATAGCCCTGACACCACAAATTAAAGACCTGGAAAGCGTAAATTATACTAAATTATTGAACACTACGCAGAAAGAATTAGACCACTTAGATACGCTAAATCTAACATGGTTTGGGAAAATTATGGCCTACAAGATGAAAATCCTGCCATTGATTCTATATTATTTCAGGGTTTTGCCGATTCATGTATCCAGCACTACCCTAAATAAACTGCAGAAACAATTAAGCATATTTATATGGGGCGGTAAGAGACCTCGACTGACTCTATCTATACTCGCGTTGCATAGAAGGAATGGAGGAGCGGATGTCCCCAATTTAACTGCTTATCATAAAGCTATTATACTTAACCAATCTAAACAACTATTGCCCAATGACAGCACCTTGGGATGGCCCACTATGGAAAGAAGCTTCTTGAGAAATGTCTCAGGCCAGGCAATAATATATGCAATTTTGGTTGAAAAACATCTACACCCAAAGAAGGCAAAAATACAAATACTCGAATTACCAGCAACACTGCAGGCCTTAATAGATACATGGAGGGACCTTTCGGAAAAAGCTAATATTTTAGACAATATGCGAAGAACCCCACTACCCTTAGAGCTACTCTATCTATATATACCAGATATAGATATGAGACTTTGGACAACCAGGGGAATAAAATGGATAGATGACCTTATAGAATCAAAAAAAAATAAAGAATTCCAAGATATACAGCTCAAATACGACCTTCCCCTAAAAGAAAAATTTATCTACTTTAGAATTCAATCCTTTCTGAAGGAAACATCTATCCACAAAATTAAGCTCCCAGCACTGCTCATAAACAAAACGAACCAACCAGATAAAAAAACAAAATCTGATACAAGATCCTTTTATGACATAGTGACTAACAATACAACATTAGGAAAAAAAGCTTATATGCTGAGTTGGGAGAAGGAACTAAAGAAAGAGATTTCGGAACTATCATGGTCCAAGGCATTTACATTAACCGCCAAATCTACCAAAGGATTGGGTATACTGGAAACCCAAACGAAAATATATATGAGATGGTACTATTCCCCATCCTTGATATACAGTAGATCAAAAACAGGTGATGGTCTGTGCTGGAGGGAGTGTGGAGGTGGGGGAACGCTTTCCCATATCTTTTGGTTTTGTCCCAAGTTGAAACCATACTGGGATAAGGTACTTAAACATATAGAGGACATAATACACATCAAAGTACCCAGGGAAGCACCGTTGATATTGCTCCTGGTGGGTACTGAAGAGTTGCCAAAACCAATTAGACCTTTACTGGCACACTCAATCATGACAGCCAAGACCATAGTAGCTAAACATTGGAGGAAAACTGACCCCCCGGGGGTTGAAGAGTTCAGGAACCGCATGGCAGATCAATACGTAAACGAAAAATGGCTTGCTCTTCGCAGCAACTCATCTAAACAATTTGATGCTCAATGGGAGTTGTGGAGACCCCAAAAATAAATGTCGCTAAAGGTTATATTTTCATTGATGCCAGGTTAAATTGTTATAAAGTTTTGTTAAGTGTTCTCAGTACAGTATGTATATCCAAGGAGAACCTATCAAGGAAATACTGCGTAATTACAATACTAGAAACTTCGTGTATTACTTTTATGAATATGACTTTTCCATTAACAAGACTGGTAAATATTGGTTGTATACGTGTTACTTATGGTATATTATGTACAACATGTTCATGATGTATTGATATGTTCTTCATACCTTTCTTCATCGATCTACTCTCCAAATCTGTTAAAACTATTTGAAAATTTAATAAAAAACGAATATTCAAAAAAAAAAAAGAGTGGCTACAGGGTAATTAATAAATCCCACACGTGCACCATCGGGGATGGGTGTGTTATCTTGTTTAACTATACGACAGGTTAAGTGCAGGAGGGTAGTAATATTCGCCGCTACCCGATATGAAGAATTCCAACGGCGTGTTGTCAGTGAGGGCTGCTATAGGCAGGACTTCAACAAATAAAGATTTTTCAATACTCGTCTGCGTGGGCGGTATGGTGAAAATATCCAATTCAGATTTGGTGCACTCTACAGAACCGTCGTGTATGAACGCCATGTTAGAGAATTAAAAGATGTCGTCTGCTGCGCGTCTAGCGGGTTTCTGATGGCGTCGTCTTTTGCGTGAAGGAGTCTTATCCATGAGGAGCGGGTGAAATCGTGCTACGAATCGTCTTTTTCTTTTACGGGGCTTTTTTACAACAGAAACCAGGCCGGAGCCGCGCTGTTCTGGACGTGACTGATTGAATCTGTCCAAAACAGCCGACGAAACAGAACCGACTGCGTCTGTAGTGATATTTTTGACAGCCGTCTTTACATGAGGCTTTACTAATTCTAGACCTTTTCTGAAAAGAGGCAAGGCCCTTCGGAAGAGTGACCTGAAGACCCCGCCAATTCCTGCGCCAATCATATACTCATCTCCATGAAATCCGTCTATTTTTTCCGTTTCCACTCTGCGCCAAATAATGTTTCACATAGAGCGCAGGATCTCCGTACACCCGCTGAGACAACATGTTTTAACGCTGCGAATCAAAAGTGTAATCGCACTATCCTTTTCCCGTACCTGAATTTAACAGGCGCGTTCTGGTCTGATAAAATCGAGATTGTAATCATGTCAAAATGTTGTTTACACACCGGCACGTAATCAGGGCGATTGTACTGAATTGTGACAATGTCGCTGTTTTTACCGCTGATTTTTACCGTTCATAATAGCTGCACATAGCTATCTCCTACAAACTGATGATTGATAATATCTGTATACACGTACAATGTATAAAAGCCCCCTTTTATGTCCGCAAAGTGTCGCCTCCTGTCTGCGATATTCCCAGCTAAAGCTGTGTTATATTCAGGCAGACCTAGCAGAACGGACAACTTATGACCCGGAGCAAAGTGTAGCGTTGGAGAGTCGGTAACTGTAACAATTCTTTTTACTTCATCATAGCGTAGCTTAAAGACCTCGTTTGTTAGCCTTAAAGCCTCAATTCTGTCATTTATCGCACGCATCAAATCTGATACGGATGAATAAAATCCCGACTTCACAAAATATTCGTGGTATATGTTTAGCGATGAAAAAGTTTCCCTCGGTCACTGCAATCGTTTCCCACGTGTGCGGATACTGAATCTCGGTTAGCGCCAAATCGTAAGCGCCCGAGAGCTGAATCGGCTTCGCTAGTTTCGTAGTGTAAGTAGAAATTGAGTTTTCGGGGTAGATTCTGGACGATGCATTACTAGGAAGAGTTATATAAAATGAGCCCGATTCCATGGTCTATGCGGGTGACAGTTGATTTTCAGCGACCCAGCTGTCAAATTTTGTAGGGTACCCGAGCCACTTCACAAAATAATGCTCAGTCCCGCGGATGCGCCTTTTCTTTAATATTTTCTCGATCCTGTAGACGCGGTTCTCATCCGCTGGTACCTGCTGTATTTCCTCTTTATAAAACGATCCCTCTATAGCTTCGCCGCTCAGGTCGGTTAATTTATATAGCGGTTTTTGAAAACGTGTATTAATAGAGTCTATGACAAAAATTTCATCAGTGTAAGTTTGTTCATAGCCTTTCGTAAATGTTCCTTTATGTTGAGAAATCCTCACATGATCGCCTATGTTTAAAGAAGTCTTTTCAGGCTTTGAGTTCAGAATATCGCTGTAGATATTTCGCCAAATTCTTAAGGAGTTCTTTTTCGTGACATCCACAGGTCGGCATCGGATAATACGGTGGTAAGTTCGGTTATAACTGTATACCAGTGCTGGTAAAATATCGATATAGCGAAATGTGTTATGATGGGTGAGATAACGCCACATTCGTGATTTTAAAGTGCGATTAAAACGTTCGACCACCGCAGCCTTACGTTGTTGCTCGTAAAGTAATGGTGTATGTTGTATCTTTTACAAAGGTGCTTCATGTGTTGATTCACAAATTCTTTGTCGCAATCGGTGCGTATTTTTCGAGGTACACGATCGCTATTCTCAAATATCAGCTGGAAGGCTCTTGCGACGCTTGACCCCAATTTAGATGCTAACCCGACGCACCATGCATATTTTGATAAAACATCTATAACCGTTAAAATGTATTTTATGCCATCATTTTCTTTAGAGTATTGCATTAAACACACGAGGTCAGATTCCCAGAGCGAATCTATATCAGCAGCAATTATTTTATTTCTAGCAAATTTCTTTCTGATCGGCTTGTGAAGGCTATAACAATTAATCTTTTGCAGCCATTCTGTAATTTTGCGCTGGCTTATCCCTTTAAGTGCCTTATGCAATTTTTGAATTCCGGCATAAGAACCGGCGCTTGATGTTGTAAAATATTGGCACTGTAACCGGCGTGCATCCCGTGAAGCGGGCATGGTGGTAATTATGCAGCAAGGATGGGGATGCAGTGGTTTAATTACCTCCTAACTTTTTATAAATCTAGACCGCTTTAATTCTACCACTCGTAGATTTAAATCCTCTGTTTACAGCACGTTGAAAGCCTGTAGAACATTTTAATCACTTTCCGCTTTTTTTTATAAAGTATCTATCTTCCAGCTTTAAAATGTGCCAGAACATTTACCGTGACAGTAGCTGAAGTTTGAGACCTTATGACCTCTTGTCTCATACATCCTGATACTTATAGGATCAATAAAATCAAGATGCGATGTCACAGAACTGATTAGTTACGCTTTGAAAAAAGATCCTATTGAGATGGTGGGAACAAGGGGATATTTGTAAATAACTAGAAACACGTGTTGAGGAGTTTGTCTGGACTTGTCCGAAGGGCAGACGAGACCCTTGCATATAACTGCCCCTTAAGGCAGTTAAGCCAGCTTCCGAGCCAGTCAACCCGTCTCCTTTACAGAGCCAGAAAACAACTGTGTTCATCTAGTGAATTTGGACTCCGTCATCACCAAGCACATCATCTCCAGGCTTCACAAAGCATCATTGGAATAAAGGTAATACATTGTGTTTATCTTTTGATTTTTGCATTAATGTATAAGGATAAACATTGTTTTATTATCGTCTTATATTAATGTATTAACATAATTATTAATATTCGTGTATTTGATATACGTACTGTTAATAATTGCAGGCATTACAATAGATCTATGTTTAATTAGTATAGCTGATTACATATATTTTTAATACTGGCTGTCTTTAATTATGCATATAGCGTAATATTGTTAGTCTTACTATGTGCGTGCAATTTACTAATATATCACTATGTTTTTAACTATTAGAATGGTTATTAATACCGTTTATTTTTAATGTCCGTACCCATTAATTGTTTTATGATGTACTATCGCGTTACATTAGATGTGTTTATTTTTAATTATAGCAGTTTATTAACATTGTTAATATTGCTGTATTAAAAATTATATATATATATATATTTATAATATTGGTAACCTTACTACGTGTGCAATATACTAGTCTTTCACTATAGTTTTAATCATTATAATGCTTATCAATAACGTAATAATATTACTGTATCAAATAAATATATTATATGTGTGTATTTAATATACAATCCAGTAATATTTCTACGACACGCTAGTCTATCAGTAAAGATGCATGACCAATATTTTTAAATGACAAATTTTCTAACGAACAGCAGCGGTGCTAGAAATCAGTTTTTGCTACAGTAATTCTCTTTGTGTATTTTCAGATGGAAAGCCTGGGTGTCCATTTTTCCCCCCTTGAATTTACTAACACCCAAATCGGTAGTTATGCAGCGTTTACGCGCTTGATTTCGTATAGCTACTCGATAAGGATACATTTTTAAAAATACGTTAATTTTATCCGTTTTTATCATTTGCTGTATAAAGTAGAGAACTGGGAGGAGATCGTCGACACTTTTGACGAATCGCGATTCGATTGTTTCTCACAGTCTGCCAACGGTAGGTTTTATCACACCATATGCAATGTTTTGTGTATGCGCTTGTTGTTATGTGTTATGCTAAATAAGTGCTGTCTCGATACAGATGCTGCAGATGTAAATGAACACCTAGACCCGTTATATCCTTTAGAAACATCCATAAATCACGAAAGACCAGCGCAGTCGCTGGGACTCGCCAATCACCCGTGGAGTCCGCTAAGACAGCAAAACGGGTGCGTGAGAATGGTGGAGCTATCGCCTATATCGGATGCGCATGGAAGCCAGTCGGGGGACGCCGGTCAAAGTGCCATCGGTAAGATGCTTGCAACAATTTGAGCGAATGTTTAATTATAGTACGGCTGTTACATGCGTAAATCCCGCGTAATTCATCAACAGCGTTATACATTTTTATTGTGTTTTTTTCTACCTTCCAGAGAATGCTTGTGTCAGCACGGGGGGAAACACAACATTAGGGATGACAAACCTGACGCTAAACCCTGTGGAAAATGCGAGTGTGTCGCTGGATACAACTAGCCCTGTGTTACAGACACACAACGAACCCGTGAGATACCCGATGCCGTTAGAACCACACATAACCATCAACCGCGTCGCCACACCAACTGCTGTCAAACATCACCGCAACTTATTGAAGCGCGAGAAAAATCGTGTGGGAAAAACATCGCTATCCCCTATTTTGGAAGAGTCCGAAAAGCCTGGGGACAGCAACACTGGTGCCGCTAATGGTAAGCCGCATGCCGTAATGTCAAATGATATTCGGGTTTGTCATAATGCAACACAAACTAATACACAACACCAGCTAGTCACTGCTAGTATTAACGCCGTAACATGTGTTGATACACAGCAGTTGCTAGTTAACCCATCACAACCCACTACATCTCATAGAAAGAGAAAATCATCTGATGAGTATCAAGTTTCAAAAAGGTTGACAACACCGAGAAATCTTGATGATCCTGTTTACCGTCACCATGTGACACGACAGATACAGCTGAAAAATACAATACACTTTCTATGTGACGGCATTATCGCTAAGTCAGCAGAATGTCTCACTATAGTTTCCCAAGTGAGGACGAGGCAAACAGAGCTAGAGCACGCACCTGTAGAGCACCTTAGTACCGATGAACTTTTAAAACTGGTCGTAAAGTTGCGAAAGGTTTCCGAGGCCATCGGTATTACGGAGCCCCACCAGCCCCCCACCTTATGACTATCTATGGTCGGGTCAGGGCTGAAGAAACAGTGTTCTAACAGAGGCTGCGTTTGGCGTAGAGCAAAGTCTGTTAAAAAAGCCATAAAAATGTTGTGTATGGCCGCAAGAAGGAAATCCGCCAGAAGATGCAGAAACAGGCAAACCAGAGTTTCCCCACAAAATCCTGACGCACCCCCACATAGATCTGATCCAGCACCACATACCACGCAGATTCCAGACATGCCCAATCCGTCTGTAAATAATGAACCCTCACCGCGGATCCCCCCGCAGGAAAAAGAGCGTATACCGTTTGATCATGTTGAGCAGCCTGCTGATGCGTCTGTGTTTTTACAGCATTTATTCCATATACGGCGTGAAGTTGGTCCCTTCAATGCCGTGGAGCACATTGATCATTTCAGCTTTGCAAATTTGCATAGGATACAGTCTTTTATTGGCGCAATTAATGCTGTTCACGGTGTCATTCAGTCTTTGCTCGACAGAATCAGACGAGATATACAACCCGGTGATTTTATACAACTGAGCGTCGATGGCGGGCGATGGCTGGATCCTATTTATTCCGTAAAACAGGCCCGGGATGATTTTAACGCTGAGAGTTTCTTAAATGCTGTGGCCAATGCATTACAGAGTAATGCGGAGTGTTTAGCTGGTGAATGTCTGACTCTAAGAGTGCTAATAGTGCAGAATAGGCGCGGCGATGGAAGACATCGCAGACGTTTAAAATCAATACTTTACACACAGATCATCAAGTAGAAAAAACAATGTCTGTTTGATTTTAACAATTACGACTCTAACCTGTGGTTAGCTGCCAGCCTATTCGCACTGTTAGAGAAGGGGACTCCCACTCCTGATGATAGTGTTTTATTGGCGCGTGCTAGAGAATTACATCACGAATTGGACATTCCCGACAACCAGTTAGTGAGTTTCAGCGATATCGAGGCATTCGAGAAGCACCTGGGCATAACCATAAGGGTTCTATACCACAACCGCGGTGATTGGCGTTATTTTCACACCAGCAAAACATCTGGCGGGAATGTTGTATACATCCTTCACCATGATGATCATTATTACGGGATTACGAATATAAAAGCATTTATCGGGGCAAATTACTTTTGTGATCATTGCAGTTCTGTTTTCCACCACAAAAAAAATCACTTGTGTCAGTATTTTTGCAAGGCTTGTCAGACAGAATCGTGTGTTGAAACCCCGGAATCGATATACCGTTGTTCCAATTGCCGCGTGTTTTGTCGCTCATCCGATTGTTTAGCCACAACATCATTGCTGCGTCGAATAAAGCATTTTTCAAGACTAAAATCTTTTGCGAGAGTTGTTACCGCTATGTGGTTAAACGCTCCGAGCCTCACGAAAGCAAGGGACTACGCTGTAACATCTGTAAAGCCAGCGTGGTGAAATTTGACAAACACGAGTGTTACATGCAGCCTTACCAAGGGGGATCAGCTGAGGACACCTCGTCGTATATTATCTACGACTTTGAGTGCCAACAGGATACTGGTAAACACATTCCAAATTTTATTTTTGCCACTCCGCTGCATGGATCAGTGTCTTGGGAGTTTGAGGGTGAGTTTTGCATGCGCGATTTTGTTCAGTTTTTTTCTCAGCGGCGATTTTGAAGATTGCACATTTATTGCCCACAATGCCGGGTGATATGATTTGTATTTCATTGTCAAGCAATTGATAATTGAGAAGATTCAAATAGACATGATCACTCAAGGCGGCCGCCTTCTGTGTGTGACGGTACCTTCAATGAACTTGAGGTTCATAGACTCGCTTAACTTCATTCCCATGAAGCTTAGCAATCTACCTCAGGCTATGGGTTTTTCAGGGGAAAGGGACATTTCCCTCACTTTTTCAATACTAAAGAAAACCAGAATTATGTCGGCCCCCTACCTGATGCTAAATATTACAACCCAGAGTACATGATGCCTGACGACAGAAAAGAGTTCATGGAGTGGTATGAATTGCAAAAGGACTGTACTTTTGATTTTAATGCAGAATTGAAGGCCTATTGTAAGCAGGATGTTGAAGTATTGCGGCAAGCCTGTGAGCGTTACAGAGACCGGGTAATGGACATGGCTAAGAAAAAGGTTAAAAGGTATTGTACGGAAAAAAGGAAAAACGTTACTTTGATTTATTGCATTGACCCGTTCCAGCACATCACTCTCGCATCTGTATGCATGGCTATATACAGGTTTAACTTCTTACCTAAAGACACTATAGCTGTCGTCCCCTCTGATAATTATCACAAGACCAAAAAAAGGTACTCAACTCCTGTTATTCAGTGGTTGATGTACGTGTCTCACAGTGAAAACATAGTCATACAAAATGCGCTGAGAGGTGGCAAAAAACAGGTCGGTAATTATTATTTAGATGGTTACGCGTATGTTGATGCACGGCATATCGCTTTGGAATTTCATGGATGTTTCTATCATGGGTGTGTCGTCTGTTTTAACGAAAACGCGCAAAATAACGTCACAAAAACGACGTACAGCCAACTATACCAGGCTTTTTTAGCTAAAAAGTGCTATTTACAGCAGCAGGGGTACACTTTACGCATCTTATGGGAGCATGAATGGCGTGAAATTGTTGAGACTAATTCAGACCTTCAGGCTTTTCTTCTTAAAATGCAGTTCCCAGTACCGTAAGAGCCGCGTGACTCTCTTTACGGGGGTCGAACTAACGCAATAAAGCTATACCACTGGCTGGCCGATGGTTAGACGATAAATTATTACGATTTCATTAGTCTGTACCCTTTCGTCAACAAGAAAATACTTACCCTATAGGGCACCCGACTATTATTTATGAAAATTTTAGTTACATCAAAAATTACTTTGGTATCGCAAAAGTTAAAGTGTACCCGCCGCGCAATTTATTTTTCCCGATGCTACCGGTGAAAATGGATCATAAGCTGACGTTTCCGCTGTATTACACCTGTGCTTTAAATTCACAGGGCGATCCTTGCAGTCATACTGATGAAGAGAGGGCTCTCGTTGGCACATGGTGTACGATAGAACTAGAGATGGCTGTAGAGAAAGGCTATAGGATAGCACACACCTACGAAATAAGGCACTTTCCAGAAACATCGGATAATCTATTTGCATCTTACATCAAGTTGCATCTTAGAGATAAGCAAGAGGCTGCAGGGTACCCTAGTTGGTGCACTGACGATGATAAGAAAAATGAGTATATTGACTCCTTTCTTCAAAAAGAAGGTGTTCAATTGCATAAGGAGGAAATAGGCGTAAACCCTGCTAAACGCCAAATCTCCAAGCATTTCTTAAACTCCTTGTGGGGAAAGTTTACGCAGAAATCAAACCTCCTGTGTACCAACATCGTGACTGACCCTGATGAACTCTTTGAGTACGTGTTTCTACCTCAGTACGAAATTTCAGGTCTAAATTTTATTGATGACGAAACAGCCAATGTCACGTGGAAATACGCCAAAGAGCACCACACGGTCAACAAAAACACAAACATCTTTATAGCTTGCTTTACAACAGCCTATGCATGCCTAGAGCTCTACTCGCTTCTGGATAGATTGCAGGAACGATGCCTTTATCACGACACAGACTCTGTCATTTTTGTACACAGTGAAGGTGAGTGGAACCCCCGTTAGGAGACTATCTGGGGGAATTGACCAGCGAGATCCCCGGTGATACACACATAACAGAGTTTGTATCTGCTGGTCCCAAAACCTATGGTTACAAGTTGAACACGGGTAAAACAGTGTTAAAAGTTAAAGGTATAACTTTAAATACGTCAGCCACTCAGGTCATAAATTTTGACAGTCTGAAAGATCTGGTTCTGGATTATCCTCGTAACAGCGACCCTGAAACACAAAAGACCATCACCGTAGAGCAGCCCTGCTTTGTGAGAAATAAAAAGTATTGGGACATCGAAACAAGGCCGCTACAAAAAACACAGAGGTGTGTTTATACAAAGCGGTATCTACTAGATGATTTTACAACTCTCCCTTACGGTTATTAGATCATATAGTATGCAAATAAAATCAAACAATATTACGGGTTTGCATGTCTGGATGTGTGGCGTGTTGGCATAATTATATGTCGGGGGTAACTGCTTCTTCTCCTAACTAGGATCTGTAAGGAATACATACTACCGGATCGACTCAGCATTAACGCCACACAATCCGCAAGATCGTGTGAGGAGGCGACTATTAGACAAATTCACAATATAACCTCACGGCTGTTAACGGTTGTATGATGGACACACAATTGCAACACCCCTTGTATTTTAGCCGGGCCGTTTAACTCTTGGAAAAGTTACTTTGTTAAGCAACTGTTATATAACTCTGTAACGCATATATCTCATATCCCCACCAACATTGTCTTTTTTCATTCGTGTTGGCAGCCGCTTTATGATGAACTTTCCGCCTCTTTTTCTAACATTAGATTTATAGAAGGACTACCTCAGACTTTTATAGGTGATGACTTATTCCCGCCTGATAAGGTAAATTTGACCGTTGTTGATGATCTCATGGAGAGTGCCAGCGAGAACAGCGAAATAGAGAAAGCGTTTACCAAGTATGTACACCACCGAAATCTGAGCATTTTGTACCTTGTACAGAACATATTTTGTCAAGGTAAAAAAAGCCGTACTATAAATCTGAATACTAATTATATGGTGTTATTTAAAAATCCTCGTGATAAACTTCAAATTGTCACATTGGCTAGACAGATGTATCCGGGTCAGACGCACTTCTTAGAAGCTTTTGAGGATGCCACGAGTGCTCCTTACGGATATCTGCTAGTTGACTTAAGAGCCAATATGCCTGAGGAGCACCGCTTGAGAACGGGTTTGTTTCCTCCTGCTTTACCAGCTGTGTACATTCCCAAGAAAAATGCTTCTAAAAAGTGAGTTTGTCTTTTTCGCGACTTATTTTATTCTATGCGCATTGGTCCGACAGGATGTCTGAGAGAATACGTCGTAATTGGGGTCTCTTAAAAAGCCTGGTGAAAGCGAAACCGGACGTTAGAAAATCTATTTTACGCGACTCGAGCAGCGATCTGATTACAACCATAGCTGAGATCGCATTAAATATTTTAAAAGGCCGGATACCTCTAAAACCTCGTCAGAAAAAGATACTAAAAAAATGGCGAGGTGCTATAAGGCGTCTGGGTGATAAAACACTGACCGTTAAGAAAAAGAAGCGTATAGTGAATCAGGCCGGCGGTTTTATAGGATCGCTCTTGGGTTTTGCAATCCCAATAATTACGAGTCTGCTTGCCAATCGATAATGGAACATGCGGAGAAAATGTACTTCGTGCCTAAAGACGAACTTAACAAGATAGGACAATCCGCTACAATGACACCGAGCATACGACAGACTATTTATCGCCTTGATGATGAAATTAGCTCGATTTTACAACGTAGAGACATTCCTGATGATGTGAAAATTAAAAAATACACAGATGTTTTGCAAAGATACTTGGTACACGCTAAACAGGATGCAAAAGAGCTAACAACTTTAATCCTCATAACCGCGGGTGAAACTGATCATCAGCAAATGTCAAATACCTCTCCTGATAATCGAAATACTGTTCACGAAATTGTAAGCCATGTCAATCCACAGTTCAAAAAAATGCTGAGCTTTTGCTAAACAGACTGTCGCAGAATGGTGATATTACATCGTGGAATTTGCGCAACGAGTTTGTTTATAAAGGGAAGCCGGTTAATGGGTCAAACATTTTGGACTTGATCCGTCATGCTACGCAGAGCCATAGCGCTACCAAGAAAAATCACCCTCTGGGCTGGGACATTTTTATGCGAGCGTTGGCCGAAGTTAATATGCCTTCTACGGTCATTGTCAGCCACAGTACTAGAGAAATTCTCCAGGATTTGAAAACAGGCTCGGACCCCGGCTTTGCACCTGGTACCCCCCAAAACAAAATCCTGTCTTTCTCCCCAACCCCACACGGAATAACACAGGGGAGCTTGCTGCCTAAAAAGCGACCCACACCGCTGCTTCCCATGTCGTGGTTAACTTTGTAATGGATTGTAAAAATGTAACTATATATCTGTTAACATTATACAGTGTTATACATATCTATGTAATCATTCTTATGCATTCCTTTATGTAATAACTCTATATTCTGTTTTTTTTTTTTTTTTTTACAGCGAATCGTTTATATATTCTGGGCGCTCAATAAAGCTTTATAAAACTTTGCATTTTGGCTACTTTGTGTTCTCTATAGCATGCTCACTGCTAGCCTATACATAAAAGGCTTATTAGGATGGGGGTGGCAATGCTGAAAACACTGTTAACGGATGGTAATGCATTCTATATATTAACCCCTTATACTCATAAGGCGACTTGAATGGTATATAACATCATATCAGCCTATACACATAATAAGGCCATTGATTGGGGGATGACTCGAATGGTACATAACATCAATTCAAGCTATACATATAATAAGGCCCTTGATTATCATGACACACACTGTATTCTAAAGTGTGTCTCGTGATACGTCACAGGCCTGGAATGCGGATGGGTCCACCACCCACCAGATGACGGTCAGGTGGTGCGCCGAAGGGGAGGGAGGGTCAAATGACGGTCAGGTGGTGCGCCGAAGGGATGAAGGGTCAAAGGTCATGGGAAGGGGGCGTGGCACCTGCCACTTTCCAAAAGTGGGCGGCTTGACATGAGGTATGGACGGTATACTACTCATGACTTTAACCCTTTGGAGATACTCTGGCATGACCTGAAGAGTTCTATGCATGCCACACATCTTGAAATATATTTACAGCATTTAATGTTTCACAGTTCCAGCTCAGTGATGTGCAAATCTTATTTACGGCTCCAGGAAATGTTTAGTGGTGATTGCTGCTATAGGAGGATCTATATGTTATTAAAGGGAACCTGTCACCTCCCTACAACACCATGGAACTGTTGGGGGATGTGATAGGCAGTCGAGTGATGTATTTTTATACACACTCACTCCCTGGGTCCTTCCACTAATGTCAATGCACCGCTCAAAAAATCGGACTCTTTTCAAATTGCTGTCCAGGCGCTCTTCCATAGACTTTTATAAGAAAGTGCGCACAAGGCAGTCTGAAAAGATATTGCAGTTCACTGCATGACTTCAGTGATGAGAAACATGGGAATGTTCCGCTCCCTGTCACCTCCCTAACAGGACCATAACTTAATTTCGGGTGTTCTAAGGAGGTGACAGGCTAGCTTTAAATTTATAGGTTCACATACTTTTTCTCCATGCATTCTGGATGATTATTTAATGTGTACAATAAAATATATGAATGGTAGAACATCTTTGTTTTTAGTTTAGTTTGACCATGTTTGTCTCTTTGTCTATAATTGTCATGGAGCTGACACATTTTATTAGTAATGATTGTAGAAATACAGGTAATTCCAAAGGGTTCACTTATTTTTTTCTTCCATATTTACTGTATAAGAAGCACTGACAATAAGACGCACCCAAGTTTTAGAGGTAAAAAAATATTGAAAAAATATTTCGAAATTACCCAGGGGACAGTGCAGGGGATAGTACTGAGCAACGGAGCAGAAAGAGCAGCAGCGCTCTGAAACATCGGAGCTCCATGTTACAGTGGCACTCGTGTCTGGCTGAGGAAGAGAAGAATCCGATTGCTGGAGGCATGGGAGCAGCAGCAGTTCCCGCTAGCGCTCTCACCACCAATCAGTGATATGTACAGGCGGCAGTGCAAAGGAGAGATAACTGCTATCCTAACTGATTGCAAGTTTCTTTGCCTGATTGTTCAGCATGATCGGACATTAAACTCACGATAACGCAAGCAAACAGAACAATCGCTCTATAGGATGCACTACCCCCCCCCCCAACTTTCAGGGAAGAAAAATGCGTCTTATAGAGTGAAAAATATGGTACATCTTTTGATACATCATTGTCATCATCACCTACTGCTCATACTACCATATACCGGTTATATTGGATATCTCCCCTTCTGCACACGGGACGCAGTCATAGCAGCAGGAATGGATTGTTTGTCCTGTCTTTTTCCTGCTTCCAGGTGAACATTGGTCGGAGCAGCGGGATACTGGGATCTGTAGGAAGAGACAAGAACCTTCACTACAAAGATAAAACACACATGTATGATAAGAGGATGTAAACTATATAATGATGTTAAAGGGCGGACAAGATTTACATAATCACCTACATAATATAACTCTTCTCACCCCCTTTGTGTGTTTCCATGTTATAGACTGCCGATTTATGTGAAGCTTTTCACCACTGACGGCCCACGGAGTATAATTTCCTACTACAACCTCATGTATGGCCTCTTCTATATATAACCAGTTTATGATCTTATATGGATGTATGGCTTCCCCCTGTTCATTAAAGTAATATGAAGGCCTCATAGGATCCGGTGAGGACTTCATCATTTGTATGTAGCGCTGTAACTTCCGTCTGTAGTGTATAAATCCAGTTACTGAGTTTCCTTCATATTTGTCCTTTATAAAGAACATTTCATGTAGAGCTTTTGCCAGAACTTCTACTGCAGAATACAGTCTTGTGGCGACCCCTGCTGAGAGGACATTCCTCAGATTATCTGCATTATAGTTGTGAGTGTAGTTGTGCTCTTTATTGATGTCATAGAGGGATATGAAGGCATCTATATCATCAGTCTTGGATATATCATATAACAATTTGCAGTAGGACTGTTTTTGGTTAATTTCATCATTTTTTCTATATATTTTTACAAAATCCTCCAGAACTGGAAAAGGTGATGACAACTGCACTGCTAGACTTCCATTACATACCGATTGCATTTCATTTAACCCTTTGCGAGAACTACAGATCCAGGATGGTGAATGGATGAGGGTTTTGTCTAGAAATATAAATTTATAATATTCTATTAAACCAAATATATAAATAGAGAAGGTTCCGCACATTATAATGATGGGGACTTGTGGATTGTTTAGAGCTTGTAAAATCCTATTATAATTTTCCTCTCTTAGTTTTATGGTGAAGGCGGCACAGATCCCGCACTCTGTCATGTACTTTGTTAGTATCTGCAGCTCATTCTCTCCAGTTTCATCATCCGATACTAAAATCCCAACCCAGGTCCAGCCAAAGTGCTCCAGCAGTTCGCTGATCATCATATTGTGGATGTGGTAATTTTGGACCATTCTGAAAACATGTGGATAGAGGAGTCTATCAGATAATGAGGGTTCGGAGGCTCCAGAGCTGATCTGCAAAACACAGGAGAAAACAGAGATCGTTTTGTACAGACTGTTCTCGGTCAATTAGTTAATAGGACGTCCTCGGTGATCCAAAACTCCACATACAAAACCCATTCTGTAAGGCTGTATTTAGATGTGCTACAAAAAGTTGTGCCCAAGAGTCTCAGATGCAGAACGTATCACACGGCACGTGGGCACCCCATCTGTGTGCTGTGCGAGGTGCCGGAAACCGCACAATACATGTGCCATTGTCTAGCGAGATTCACACAAAAATAGGACATGCAGCGATTTTCCAAGTAAGACTCTTTATCTGAGAAAAAAATATTGCTCATGTGAATCAACTCAGTCAAAGGAATGGGTTTGTTTTCCGTGTGAGATCTGTCCGTGTCGGTCATGGGCAGAATTTGTGTGAGACTATTGACCGCATGAATATGGCCTTAGGGCGGCCCTACAAGGGTGTATTTATGTAGGAGATTTTTGCCCGATCAATATGCAACGAATACAGCCGATTGATATCAATGGACTCATTCTCATGGCTCTTTATTGCAAATGTATTAAATGTGCAAAAAAAAAACATGACATGCTCTATATTGGTGCGCATTTGTGCAGCAAAAGTTCCCATAGTAGCCTGTGATAGTGGGCAAATGCGCATACATTTACTCTCGGGTATGTGCAAAACACTGTGCATACCCACGAACACTGGCACCTCATTAGGTTAATACGCCTTTAAAATCAGGATGAGGATGCTTCCTGCACCCGTGTCAATGAGCGATACCTGTGAAAATCCACACAGGTTTTGAGCAGGCATAGAGGCAAAAAGACTTCTTCACTGCTTAAGTACATTGCACATGAGCGAAAGTTTTGGCGCTTACGCTTGTCTGCAGTAGCCATTACTCAGGATATCAGGACCAAGAAGAGACGATTGAAACAGAATTTAGTTTTGTTATTCTGATCTTTACTAAACTAGAATATCAATGTGAGAGCCAGAACATGTGCCCCTTTTTGTTCTATCTTATATTTGGTGTGCTGTAAGGGGGTCTCACATATAGTGCATTCACTGTGGGATTCCACAGCAGAAAAGCAAATATGTCAAAAATTGTGTACGAACCCATTGGAATTAATAGGGTCTTTTCACTTCACAGTGCCCATGCAAATTTTGTGTTTGCAATTACACGCCAGTAAGAAGCCAGCCCAAGGGTGCGCTCACATGCTGGAGACTTGTTGTAGAACAGGATGCAGATGAATATCTCTCCCATACAGCGGGATGGAATTGTTTCTACATGAGCGTGCCACACTTAGATGAATGGAGCGGTCGCAGGAATTTCTGCATCAAAACTCCTTCATGTGAAGCCGACGAAGCCGCTGAGCACAGTAATACACGTGGGTTTCTTATATAACAGCCGCAGGCAATGGCTTTACATTGGCTGCTGCATCCTTGTTCCCATGTTTGTGTTCAATGTATTTATTTGAAATGTAATGAAAATGATATAGGAAAGGGTTAACTTCCCACATTACTGATAAATATATCTATATTGGTACACTAAGGCTCTAAGGGGAGTTGGGAAATGTATCTGTCATGGTTATCTATATATGGAGATCTCATGTAAAGGACCTACCTACTGCTTACTATATAATGTGCTTGAGCAGGTGTTAGGGGGTCCATTGGTGGGCACTGAGGCTGTGTAACACACACAACAAGGACATGGACATAGAACCGGAGGACAACAATAGACCTCCTTTTTCTCATGTTATTAAACTGAGGCTATATTCACAGGGCTGAGTGCCATACCAGGCGAATAAACTTATTTTTCACGTTGATGCGAAGTGTTTTTGATTCAAAAATACCTAGCATCACTTCTGGGAAGTTGCGATTCTCAAGCAGGTGTTTCACGGGCGTCTAAGGATTGCAAGTGTTTTCCATTGATTTCAGTGGAAACATCATATCACACTTGCATGCATATCACATGGTACACAAGGGACATGCAATGTCTTGTAAGGTCCCATTGAGATCCCGAGTAGAAGTTTAAGCTTCAAGAGTTGGTGAACTTAGAAGCAGGAGGACTACTAGTGCCAGATAGACTCAGATGAGTTGAACCCAGGTAACACATAACGGTGTGAGAAGCTGGCGGTTTTTGATGGAGAATTATGGAAATTATACATTCATTTGTTGAAAAGAGTAATTTGCAGTAGAAGTTTGTGCCCAGCCACACATCAGCTTGAGAGACTCTCTGGTTTAGTTTAGATGCAAATTGTGAACTGCAAAATAAAATAATAGATGCAAAAATATTTCAGTTAGTAAAGAAGAGAAAGTGAGACATATTTAGTATTTGGTGCAAGTATTTCCAAGGTTTGTGTCAGACAGTCCACATGTGTTGTCACCAGTGATCGTCCAGTCAGATCCAGATATGTGGGAGGATTCAGTCACTGATTGTGCTGATTGTGAAGATCTAGGAGAGAATATTGATGGTGTGGAAAATAAGTAGAATTATGGGAAACATGTATGTGTGATCTTTGCGAGGGCGTCTGCTCTGTCTACAGACAGATTAGTTCAGAATCAGACTTTAGGTCCCTTAAGTTTAGTTGCGAGGCTCGCTTCGCAGATGAGGAGGGCAGAGTTCTGTTCCTGAGGGGCTACCTAAACGAAACTAAAATTACCCTTGCCAACCTCTACGCCCCTAATAAGCACCAAGTAGAATGGCTCACAAAACAATTAGAAGCACTCAGGATCTTCGCCACTGGGCAGGTCATCCTGGGTGGAGATTTTAATCTCACCATCTCCCCCTCCATAGACTCATCGACTGGAAAATCCCAGATTTCACAGAGGAAATTAAGTAAACTCAGCAGATCCCTCGTGCAACTCCATATCGTGGACGCCTGGAGGTACTCTAACCCATCCTCCAGGGATTATACCTTCTTCTCGCAGGTCCACTCCTCCTTCCAGTGGTTAGACTATGTTTTTTTTTCCTCCTCCTTCCTACAATACACGAAAAAAGCTGAGATAGACTCCATTGCCTTGTCGGACCACGCCCCAGTCCACTTGTCTATCTACCTTCCAGGCTCCACTCCCCGCGAGTGGAGATGGAGACTCAACCCCTCTCTCCTGGATTCGGCTGAGGATAGAGCCCAGCTCAACAAAGCGTTGGAAGAATATTTCCAACTCAACACCACTGAGGATATGGCAGTTCCAGTGGTGTGGGAGGCTCATAAGGCCTATGTGAGAGGCCTTCTGATCTCTGCTGGATCCAGAGCAAAGAAGAAACAACAGAAAGACATTGACGAGAAACTTGGTCAAATTGCCAAATAAGAGCGTGTGACTAAGCTCTCACAAAGTGTAGCGGCCATGGAGAAACTCACCTCCCTCCGAACTGAACTTAAACTCCTTTTGGAAGCTAGGTTTAACAAAAAGCATCTATACCTCAGACATATCTCTTTCGCCCAAGGTAACAAGGGTAGCAAATTCACGTCGTCCCTTTTCAAAAAAGCCCAAGCAAGGAACCTTATTAAGGCCATTAAATCCCCCACGGGCCATCGCGTCACATCTACCCCTGATATTGCCAAAGAATTTCAATCCTTTTATTCCCGTCTATACAACCTTAAAGATCCTCCCACTCCTGAAGAAAGAGCTGTCTTGAAAAAACAAATCGACCACTTCCTCAAAGACCTAAACCTCCCCAAAATTCCAGATGACGAGACCACATCCCTCCTGTCCCCAATCACCCCGCAAGAGATACAAGACCTTATAAACTCATCTCCCCCGGGTAAAAGCCCAGGCCCAGACGGCCTCCCCCTTATATACTATAAGGCCCTGAGTACTTCGCTCATTCCTAGATTAGTAGACTTGTACAATGCTCTCCTGAGCGGGATCCCACTGCCTAGACAAGCGCAAGAAGCGCATATTACTCTGGTGCACAAAGAGAACAAAGACCCTGAGTCTTGCGGGAGCTACCGCCCCATCTCCCTGATTAATTTCGACATGAAATTGTGGGCCAAAATCCTAACAAAACGCCTAGAAAAACATACTACCTTCTTGATCAACCCTGAACAGGCGGGCTTTGTGCGGGGAAGAGAGGGGAGAGACAGTTGTCTCAGACTCCTACATGCTGCTAGATTTGCCCAAAAACGAAACATATCACTCGCCTTAGTAGGTACTGATGCCGAAAAGGCGTTTGATCGCGTGAATTGGACATATATGGAGCAAGTCTTGCTACACTTTAATCTCCCACCCCAATTCGTCTCAGCGATCTTCTCTCTCTACGCAATGCCCCATGCGAGACTCAAGATTAACGGTTCTCTCTCCCCTTCCTTTGAAATAGGAAATGGCACTAGGCAGGGGTGTCCCCTCTCCCCTACGCTCTTTGTCCTGGCCTTGGAGCCTCTTCTCCAAAAAGTGAGATCGGACCCTTCCATAAAAGGTCTCAAAATTGGGAACGACACTCTCTCGACTGCGGCTTACGCCGACGATATTATTTTCCTTATTACTAACCCGGAGGAGGGGCTCCCTCGCCTGGTTTCTATGCTAGAAAATTTTGGTGACCTCTCTAATTTTAAAATTAATTTCACCAAGTCAATTGCTCTAAATGTTTCCATTCCCGCCAACCAAATTAATGCTGTCAAAAAAGTATCCCCATTTGCGTGGTCCGACACGACAATCAATTTCCTAGGCATAAAGATACCCAAGAAAGCGGAAGACCTATTCGCGACAAATTTCCTCCCCGTCCTGGCCAAAGTTAAAAAACTGCTAAGATCATATGATCTCCCTTTTATCTCATGGCTAGGTCGTAAGAACATCCTAAAATCCTATGTTATCCCAATAATCCTTTATACAATGAGGCTCCTCCCCATTTCCCTCCCAGCCAGCTTCTTCAAAGCACTTCGCACAATCTTTTCCAGATATCTCTGGATGGGAAGGAGGCCTAGACTGGCTTATGGCCTGTTGATTAAAAGGCGCACGGAAGGAGGAGTGGACCTCCCCTGTTCACGGGAGTTCTATCTTGCTACTCTCTTGAACCACTGGATAGAGCTTACACACCCTAGTAGAGATCCGCTGTTACAACGCCTGGCAAAAGGATCCTACGGCCCTACTCTGATAGAGGATCTCTGGTTCCCTGAGGGGACGAGCAGAAGAGATCGGAAGAAAAATCCTCTTCTGGAGGGAGCAATGGAATCCTGGGCTGTCTTGGGGAGGACCTTGCCCCCCCCCCTTCCCCTCGCACGCCCCTGTCTGCCTTATATAAATTTATGAATCTTTCCCTAGACTCTTGCTCGACACGGGCGTGGAGGATGCTCTTTGGCAAACACTTCCACGATGTACCTACCCTTGAGCAGGGGGCCGACCTCACTCTTACGGACGATCTCCTACCAAATCGCCCCCTCCCCTTCTTGGTGTCGGCCCATGTGATGAAGGTCCTGAGCGAATTTCAGAAAACCAGCGGTCCCTCTAGACCACTTACCCCTTTTGAAACCGCAATTGGCATCTTCCCTAACCCCTCTTTGAGGAAAATTTCTCTCATCCGCAAAAAGTTAGTTTCCCGCCCCTCGTCTGGGAAACCTGCCTTCCTCTTCTCCTGGGAGAAGGAGCTACACATTTCCCTCTCAGAAAGCGAGACCAAAGCGATTTTGAAGACAGCTTTCAAGCTCTCCCCCTGCGTCACCGCCCAGGAGTCACATTACAAGCTCCTGGCGCGCTGGTACAGGACCCCGCAGTGGCTGCATGACCATAATTTGGTGGCGGAGGACATGTGCTGGAGATGTGGGAGTTCCACGGGCTCCTACCTTCATATTTGGTGGGATTGCCCGAATATCATTCCTTTCTGGAAGGATTTGGCAATCGTGTTAAAAAAACTCCTACCAGACTTAGTGCTCTCCCCAGATGTGGTCCTCCTGTGGAGACCTACCCCTGCCTTCCACCTGTACAAGCACAAGCTTGTCGCCCTGCTGATCGACTCTGCCAAATCTCTTATTCCACTTTTGTGGAAGCAGAGGGACCCTCCGACGATGGCCCTGTGGAGGTCCAAAGTTGATAGGTTAGCAAATTTAGAGGAGCTCTCAAGCTGGTCAAACGGAACACATGATAGATTCTTGAAGATCTGGGAACCCTGGCAGGAAATTAGGAAAGCGGACTCGTGACCCAGGCACTCTAGTCCTCTGCCGTTGAACCCTCCTCCTGGTTCCCCTGTGTGGCGGTTGATCCCCGAAACGCCGTTTGCTCCCCTTAGCTCTAAAGAGGGAAGATATCGGGCGACCTTTTGATCGCGCATACGATCAAACGGCACAACGAGACACGGATCTACTCTGGAAGTGCAGTACCCCTCCCCTTTCCTACCACATCTCTCCCCACCCCTCCCCTCTCTTCCCTTCCCCACTACTCTGTAATTTACTCCCCCGACTGTTTGTCTTGTACTGTCTGTATCTAAGAGGCGGCTGAGCGCAACCTATAGCTATCTCACCACAGTTACAGCCTCACACTCAAGAAGGGGTCCACATACCCCTCTCTTCTCGCTTAAGTGCCCCCCCCCCAGCCTGTAGATGTATTGAGAGTTACGTTATATCTTGCTCCAGAACTCACGGGGGAGGCGCACCTGTGCCTTTATGGTTTATATTTGTACCCCTTCTTTGATATATGTTTGTTATGTATATGTGTGTTTTTTTTTTATAAATCAATATTTATTGGTTTTAGAATAAAGAATCAGACTTTAGAAATTAGGAAAAGCAATTTAAAATATAAAATTGCAAAACAACTAATAAATTTAAGAAAGAGGGTGGAGTGGCTCGCTGATGGCTGAGTAGTAGAAATGAGCGAGCATACTCGTCCGAGCTTGATGCTCGTTCGAGTATTAGGGTGCTCGAGATGCTCGTTACTCGAGACGAGCACCACGCGGTACTCGTCTCGATTAAACGAGCACTGACCATTGAATTCAATGGAGCCGGCAATACAGCCGGCTCCATTGAAAGCAATGGCCTGCCGGCGAGCGCGGAATGAATTGTCGGGAAGGGCTTAAATATATAAGCCCTTACCTGCAATTCATCCAGAAATGTGTAAAAAAAAAATATATATATACTCACCTTGTCCCGGCAGAACGATGTTAGCCCATTGAATTCAATGGAGCCGGCAATACAGCCGGCTCCATTAAAAGCAATGGGCTGCCGGTGATCGCGGGATGAATTATCGGGAAGGGGTTAAATATATAAGCCCTTCCCTGCAATTCATCCAGAAATGTGTAAAAAAAAAAATATATATATATATATATATACTCACCTCGTCCCGGCAGACGGAGTTCAGCGCGGCCAGCTGCAGTCCTCCTGAACTGCTCTGAACAGCTGTGAGTAGTATTTATGAATGGGTGTGTGACTGCTGCCTCTGATTGGCTCAGCGGGACCAATCAGATGAGAGGCAGCAGTCACTCACTCATTCATAAATTCATGAATGGGTGTGTGAGTGGAATCTGCCTCTGATTGGTCAGGCTGTGACCAATTAGAGGCAGCTCATTCAGCAGGCGGGGATTTTAAATCCCCGGCTGCTGAATACTACTCACAGCTGTTCAGAGCAGTTCAGGAGGACTGCCGCTGGCCGCGCTGAACTCTGTCTGCCGGGACCAGGTGAGTATATATATATTTTTTATTTTTACACATTTCTGGATGAATTGCAGGGAAGGGCTTATATATTTAACCCCTTCCCGACAATTCATCCCGCGATCGCCGGCAGCCCATTACTTTCAATGGAGCCAGCAGTATTGCCGGCTCCATTGAATTCAATGAGCTAACATCGTTCTTCTCTGCCACAGCTGTTACAGCTGTGGCAGAGGAGAACGATCGTTATGCTGACAGTGCGCGGGGGGGGGGGGGGGTGTCTCACTCTTGCCACTATTGTGGCTTAATAGTCGGACCTGGGAACCTGAGATGCAGCCCAACATGTAGCCCCTCGCCTGTCCTATCCGTTTCTGTGTCGTTCCCATCACTTTCTTGAATTTCCCAGGTTTTCACAAATGAAAACCTTAGCGAGCATCGGCGATATACAAAAATACTCGAGTCGCCCATTGACTTCAATGGGGTTCGTTACTCGAAACGAACTCTCGAGCATCACTGAAAGTTCGACTCGAGTAACGAGCACCCAAGCATTTTGGTGCTCGCTCATCTCTACTGAGTAGCATTTTTGAGGAGCTCCCAATAACCCCACTACTCACCAGCATACCAGATATCCCAGGACCAGACCTCACTCTGCAGAAAGGAACCTGATACCCTGTGTCAGCCTCCTTGCATGGATAGAGGCTGAACAGAGCGGTTCTCCTGGCAGCGGGATACTTCCCGTAACAGGGCAGAAACTTACGTACTGAGGATAGCACAAGATCAGAAGAAATCTCACACTATATGGCAGCAGGAGCCAGCTGTCACTGATAGCCGGGCTCCTGCAGCAACAGCGGGAGTGCATCAGAGAAGCGCCCCCCCATTGTTAACTCCTTCCCTGCCGTGAGCTATGTAGATCGCGGCATGGGAATGGTTTACAAAGGGAGCGTGTTCCCTCTGTGACTTTATCGGGTTCTCGCGATGTAATCGCAGAGAGCCCAGCTGGTTGCCATGGTAACAGGATGCTATCTACAGGCATCCTGTATTACCACTGCCTATGATCGCTGTAAGAAGTTACATGTAAAAGTACGTAATGGTCACTCTCTTGTCCTCAAAGGAGGAGGTGAGAATCTTGGACTGTCAGAAAAACATAGTAGACTTGCTGACCAAAATACGAAACTTAGAGGCTGCACACAAAACCAAGCAAACAGCCAATAAGCTTAACAATCTCATTGCTAATAGACTTGAGCTTAAAACTCTTCTGGATAAAAAATGTACCATATACCGAAAGCATGTTAAAAAATACTTCCACGAATATGCTAACAAATTTACTGGACCACTAGCAAGGCTTTTGCATCCCACAATCTAAAACGCATTTTTCCTCCAAATAATGGAGCCTATGGGCAATTAAATTAATGACCCAACCCTCATCTCGGGATAATTTCAGAAATACTACCGAGATTTATACAATATAAGGGGATAATTTTCGGAGCTGCCACAGATCAGTTAGACATCAAAATGAGAGAATATGTTCAGGAGAACTTTCTTCCATCTATTCCAACAGAGGTTGGGCCTTTTTTAGAGGAAGACTTTACAGTGAAGAGGTGGCAGAGGTTATTAAAGCAACTCCGGCAGAAAAGAGTCTGAGTCCAGATGGGTATACTGCCCGATTTTATAAAAATTTTGGAGAGCAGCTGATACCCTTTATTACTAAAGTATTCAACACTATACCTCCTTCCTCCCCATTCCCAGTCCAATCCCAATCCTGCACTGAGGAGGTTGGACTCGATGACGCTGGAGGTCCCTTCCAACTCTACTAGTCTATGAGTCTATCCGCACTAATTACAGTTATATCAAAAACAGGAAAGGATCCATCTATATGCGTTAGTTACAGACCAATCTAATTAATTAATGCAAATGTTATGTTTTTCTCTAAGGCCTCCTTCCCACGAACGGATTTCCGCCGCGTAATTCGCGGCGAAAATCCGCTGCGTTGCCCGCAGCTATTAGGTTCTATTGAACCTAATAGCACAATGCTCACGATGCGTAATTCCAGCGCGGAATTACGCACCGCGATTTCTCCCGTCCTCACCCGCAGCATGCTCTATTTTCTGCGGGTGAGGACGGGCTGTACGCACTGACGGCTTCCATTGCAGTCAATGGAAGCCGTCCGTTCACGCTATCTCCCGCTGTAACCAGCGGGAGATAGCGTGAAAAAACGCTTTCCCGCCCACCGCCGCGCGTCATCTGACGCCAAATGACGCGGCCGGCCGCGTCACGTGACACGCTCGGTGACGCGGCGGTGGTGGGCGGTGACGGGCGGTGACGCGGCGGTGGTGGGCGGGGAAGCGATTTCACGCTATCTCCCGCAGGTAAGTATAGGGGCTCTGGGGGGCGCCGTGACGGGCTTCACTGCGTAATATTACGCGGCGGACCCCGTCACGCTCGTGGGAAGGAGGCCTTAATGTATGGCAAATAGATTAAGTCCAACTCTCCCTTCTTTGATACATGGAGATCAGGTGGGTTTTGTGGGGGGCCAGGAGGTGAGGGACACCACCGATAAGACGGTCCTTTTGATTAAAAATGGACAGGAACAAAAATCCCTGCTATGTATTGTTTCTTTAGATGCCGAAAAGGCCTTTGATCATATACATTGGGGTTTCCTTAGGGCCTTGTTGGAACAAATTAGCTTGGTGCCAAGTGCTATAGGGAGGATTCTTGCCCTCTACAGCAGACCTACAGCGTAGGTTAGAACTGATGGGATCTTATCACCCTCATTTTCAATAGCTAATGGAACTAGACCGGGTTGTTTGTCTCCACTGTTACCCTTGTGTTAGAGCATCTTGCCGTT
Source organism: Eleutherodactylus coqui (assembly GCF_035609145.1). Lineage (NCBI taxonomy): Eukaryota > Metazoa > Chordata > Amphibia > Anura > Eleutherodactylidae > Eleutherodactylus > Eleutherodactylus coqui. The sequence continues at coordinate 29,640,277 of NC_089843.1, read as the reverse complement.
GCTGTGAGGCGGAACCCCAGTGTGCATGGTCTTTCAATAGGACCCAGAGAGTATGAAATGTCTTTGAATGCAAATGATATGTTATTGTATATTAAACAGCTGCGTATCTACTAATTTTTTTCCCACTGCTAGAGCGTACTATTAAGGATTTAAATAATTATGACAAATAATTCCTGTCATGGTTTGGCCATATTATTGTTCTTAAAGTGGATGTTGTCCCTAGTTCTCTGTATTTGTTTCAGGCACTCCTCATCCCCCCCCCCCCGAGGGTATCCTTCAGCAATTGAAAACAACATTTACTCGCTTTGTGTGGGGAGGGAACCATAATAGGATAGGCTTCAGAATACTTACGAGTCCCGGGGGCAAGGGAGGAGCAGGGCTACCTGACCGTAGGATTTATCATCTGGCCTCTTTAATGATGCGCCTGTTTGACTGGCCCTTTTTATAGGGACTCCAAACAATGGGTATGATTAGAGGATGATTTGTTAGAAACAAAGTTAGAGGGTTTACCCTGGCTAGCACAAACATTGAGACCCAATATTGTTGAGCGTTTGCCTTTTGCGGTAGATCTTCTGAAATTCTGGGACAATGTGGTGATAAGATTTGGGTTGGCCAAGAAGAAGGGGCTATTAACCCCTTTATTTTGTAAACCAGATTTTCCTCCTGCCAGGGAGACTTGCAACTTTCTGTTTTGGTTAATAAAAAATGACATTACAATTATCAGATTTTGAGAAATAAGGGGGTACCAGCATACGAGGAGCAGAGCACAGCACAACCTGAAAAATCCCTGTCATGGTTCTCATATATGCAGTTAGCGCACTTCCCTAAATCCACTTACTCAAACTTCACAACTCCACTTACTCCTTTTGAAACCTAGTTTACCAAGGAATCGCCCCCACGTAAATGTCTATCTAAGATTTGCCATGAGATTATAGAGAATACTCTTGATTGGGACCCTGCCTTCATGAAAAAGTGGGAAAATCTGGATGTGCAATACAACCCGGGGATTGGGGGAGAGCCTTTTTACTGGCCCACAAACTGCCCATGGCCTGTAGAGCACAAGAAAGAAATTCTAAAATAATAACTACATGATAGAGGTGTCTGGCTCTGTTGCATTGCCTTATCTCGGTGATCTCCCCAAATTGCTGGAAGTGTGAAAGGGAAATTGGAACCATGCTGCATATTTGGTTGAATTGTCCAAACATTGCGCCTTTTTGGGATATAGTGTTACAAGAAGAATACAGGAAGATTACAAAAAGATTACAAAATGGTCTAATACTCCCTCTCCACAGATAATGCTCATGTCTATGCTACCTGGCTCAGTGTCTACCATCAAAAAAGATTGCTGCATTTCTTTCTAACTGCACACTCAGTCATACCTAGATATTGGAAAACGCAAATGATCCCGACAATGGTCAAATGGATGCAGGAAGTTAACAAGTTGATGACTATGGGGGAGTTGGTGAAGGAAGAGAGGGATGGCTGGGAGACGTTTACACACATTTAGAGTCCCTGGATACATTTCCAGGAATTCCTGGAATCCCAGAGATTGATTGGAAACGCGCAGGCAGTTGTTTAAGATTGGTACATTGGCGATTTGAGGAGGGATAACTCTGCATTGTCATGGACTAATATCAAGCTTGACAAAGACCACACAAGATGGTCAAAACATTGTTTTGATGGACTTAATAAAGATACATCTGAAGATATGATTTTCTACCAAGAAGATTCCTAAGTGCTGCTTGTTTTACATTTGTCTTAACAATCAGGTGTCTATAGTTTAGACATTCATTAGGATGATTTCTAACAACCAAAAGAATTTTGGTAAACATACCCAAACAGAAAGGCATGGATGCACCACATGCACGGTCACTGGTGGCCTCAGAAAATAGATCCCAAAGCATAGAAGTGGATGATTTAGAAGGGGATACTCCTGTCTCTAATTGACACCATATGATAAAGTTGTAAGTCCAAAAAAAGAACCGTAGCGGCATGTATAGATGCAAAAAGTATTTCAAGTTTTATTCCCCCATAGCATTAAAAAGCTGCAACGTTTCGATCTTACAATTTAGATCTTTGTCAAGCATATTGGACAGTTGTAACAAGATGTTCTTAAATAGTCACAATACTCCACATAACGAAAAACAGCTGAGTAGAACAACAATTGGCTTACCCCTGTGATATCCACACATGCATGTAACCACATAGGCATCCGGTGTCTTGGCGTCCGATAAGGGCTACTGCGCATGTGCGGGAACACACAGTCCCATGATACTACAGTGATGTTATCACATGACAGCTTTACACACAGATCAACACATGATATGGCACCGCTGCTGAGGCCTGCTGCCCAGACGCATGAGCCATCACTAGCCCAATATCCCAGGTGAATGTAGCAGCGCCAACGCGCCTGCTGCACAAGCGCGGGATTTAGTCTTATCGTGATACTATACCAGAACGTCTGCCGACACCTGCAAGAGTCCCTAAATACCATGGTAACGGTAACCAATGCCATTACGGGCAGTAGATTAAAACTGCCGCCTTTGTCACCTCTTATAGAGATCATATAACAGTGAATTAGCAATTAAAAAGTGAGCAATACCCATATTGATCTTATGGGCTCATGGCAAATAGCCATATGTTTATCAATATCACATTTCTGGTGACAATGTAAATCCCACACTTACATACAGCGTTACTAATCCAAAAGACAAATAAATGCAAGTAAAAAAATCTATTTTATTACTGTTATAGTTTCAAATCATGTTACTATAATTACAATTTTCAAAAAACGAACACCGGATGATTTAGGACACACGTGTAGACATCACAGACCTGTAAGGAATACAAAGAACAATAATTAAAAAATGTCCAATACAGACATAGCCTTTTTTAAAAACAACATACAAGCCTACACAGCATACGGATCTTATTGATGTGGCATATATGGATACTCCAAATTAAGCCCGGACGGAGTGAGTGTATCGAGTTCGTATATCAATCTAAGCTCCTTTCGTTTAAGTAAGGCCATACGATCTCCACCCCTCGGTAGCGGGGCCACTCTATTAGAGATGAGCGAGCGTACTCGTCCGAGCTTGATACTCGTTCGAGTATTAGGGTGTTCGAGATGCTCGTTACTCGAGACGAGTACCACGTGATGTTCGAGTTACTTTCACTTTCATCCCTGAGACATTTGCGCGCTTTTCTGGCCGATAGAAAGACATGGAAGGCATTACAACTTCCTCCTGTGACGTTCCAGCCCTATACCACCCCCCTGCAGTGAGTGGCTGGGGAGATCAGGTGACACCTGAGTATGAAAATCTGCCCCGCCCGCGGCTCGCCACAGATGCATGCTGACATAGATCAGGGACAGTGCTGCTGATGCTGCTGCAGCTATAGGGAGAGTGTTAGGAGTTATTTTAGTCTTCAAGAACCCCAACGGTCCTTCTTAGGGCCACATCTGACCGTGTGCAGTACTGTTGAGGCTGCTTTTAGCAGTGTTGCACAATTTTTTTTTTGTATATCGGGCGTGCAGACCAGTGCGTCCTCAGTCTGCAGTCATTGTACAGAGTATAGGGGCAGTACTGGTGAGGCAGGGACAGTGGGAAAGGTGAAAGAGATATACTGTCTATATAGGCAGTGGGCTTTTTCAAATAAATTGGGGAAAAATACTATATTTGGGCTGCCTGTGACCGTCTTCAGTGTGCTGCGTGTCTGCTGGGGGTAGTAGTCCTAATTAATATGCAGCTAAGCGTTACAGCAGGCGTGCGCAAAATTGTTTCCTGGCTCTGCTGTGCCCGTTACATCACCGCCGTCATAGCGCCAGAGGGAAACAGTATACATAATATACGCTGCATACAGTATCTGTCTGGTGTTTCAGCTCACCATTTAAACAAATTGAAGCAAAATACTTAAAGGGGTTGTCCCGCGCCGAAACGTTTTTTTGTTTTTTTTCAATAGGCGGGGGGCCTATTGTTCGGCGCGAGACAAACCCAATGCATGTGTTAAAAAAAAACAAAACGTTTAGTACTTACTCGAATCCCCGTGCTGCGGCGACTTCTTCCTTACCTTAGCAAGATGGCCGCCGGGATCTTCACCCACGATGCACCGCGGGTCTTCTCCCACGGTGCACCGTGGGCTCTGTGCGGTCCATTGCCGATTCCAGCCTCCTGATTGGCTGGAATCGGCACACGTGACGGGGCGGAGCTACGAGGACCAGCTCTCCGGCACGAGCGACCCCATTCACCAGGGGTGCGCAAAATTGTTTCTTGGCTCTGCTGTGCCCGTTACATCACCGCCGTCATAGCGCCAGAGGGAAACAGTATACATAATATACGCTGCATACTGTATCTGTCTGGTGTTTCAGCTCACCATTTAAAAAAATTGAAGCAAAATACTTAAGGCTTACCACTGGCCTTTGGCCACCTGACTGCTTCTGCACTGTGAATTCCACTAGCTCAGTCATACGCACCTACGTTTCACTACAGGCTTGCGCAAAATTGTTTCCTGGCTCTGCTGTGCGTTCCGTAAGCGAAGTCAGCCTCCAACCACAGGCCAATAAGCGGCACATTTAATTACAGCATTCTGTTTCTGCTCTACTCGTAATACACCATGCTGAGGGGTAGGCCTAGAGGACGTGGACGGGGGCAACGACGCGGAGGCCCAAGTCAGGGTGTGGGCACAGGCCGAGCTCCTGATCCAGGTGTATCGCAGCCGACTGCTGCGGGATTAGGAGAGAGGCAAGTTTCAGGGGTCCCCAGATTCATCTCACAATTAATGGGTCCACGCGGTAGACCTTTATTAGAAAATGAGCAGTGTGAGCAGGTCCTGTCGTGGATGGCAGAAAGTGCATCCAGCAATCTATCGACCACCCAGTCTTCTACGCAGTCCACAGCTGCAACTCTGAATCCTCTGGCTGCTGCTCCTCCTTCCTCCCAGCCTCCTCACTCCATTACAATGACACATTCTGAGGAGCAGGCAGACTCCCAGGAACTGTTCTCGGGCCCCTGCCCAGATTGGGCAGCAATGGTTCCTCTCCCACCAGAGGAGTTTATCGTGACCGATGCCTAACCTTTGGAAAGTTCCCGGGGTCCGGGGGATGAGGCTGGGGACTTCCGGCAACTGTCTCAAGAGCTTTCAGTGGGTGAGGAGGACGATGACGATGAGGCACAGTTGTCCATCAGTGAGGTAGTAGTAAGGGCAGTAAGTCCGATGGAGGGGCGCACAGAGGATTCGGAGGAAGAGCAGCTGGACGATGAGGTGACTGACCCCACCTGGTTTGCTAAGCCTACTGAGGACAGGTCTTCAGAGGGGGAGGCAAGTGCAGCAGCAGGGCAGGTTGGAAGAGGCAGTGCGGTGGCCAGGGGTAGAGGCAGGGCCAGACCGAATAATCCACCAACTGTTTCCCAAAGCGCCCCCTCGCGCCATGCCACCCTGCAGAGGCCGAGGTGCTCAAAGGTGTGGCAGTTTTTCACTGAGAGTGCAGACGACCGACGAACTGTGGTGTGCAAGGTTTGTCGCGCCAAGATCAGCCGGGGAGCCACCACCAACAGCCTCGCAACCACCAGCATGCGCAGACATATGATGGCCAAGCACCCCACAAGGTGGGACGAAGGCTGTTCACCGCCTCCGGTTTGCACCACTGCCTCTCCCCCTGTGCCCCAACCTGCCACTGAGATCCAACCCGCCTCTCAGGATACAGACACGACCGTCTCCTGGCCTGCACCCACACACTCACCTCCGCTGTCCTCGGCCCCATCCAGCAATGTCTCTCAGCGCAGCGTCCAGCCATCGCTAGCTCAACTGTTTGAGCGCAAGCGCAAGTATGCTGCCACGCACCCGCACGCTCAAATGTTAAACGTGCACATAGCCAAATTGATCAGCCTGGAGATGCTGCCATATAGGCTTGTGGAAACGGAGGCTTTCAAAAACATGATGGTGGCGGCGGCCCCGCGCTACTCGGTTCCCAGTCGCCACTACTTTTCCCGATGTGCCATCCCAGCCCTGCATGACCACGTCTCCCGCAACATTGTATGCGCCCTCACCAACGCGGTTACTGCCAAGGTCCACTTAACAATGGACACATGGACAAGCACAGGCGGGCAGGGCTACTATATCTCCCTGACGGCACATTGGGTGAATTTAGTGGAGGCTGGGACCGAGTCAAAGCCTGGGACCGCTCACGTCCTACCCACCCCCAGAATTGTGGGCCCCAGCTCGGTGGTGGTATCTGCGGCGGTGTATGCTTCCTCCACTAAACCACCCTCCTCCTCCTTCTCCTCCTACGCAACCTCTGTCTCGCAATCAAGATGTGTCAGCAGCAGCACGTCGCCACCAGTCGGTGTCGCGCGGGGTGGCAGCACAGTGGTGGGCAAGCGCCAGCAGGCCGTGCTGAAACTACTCAGCTTAGGAGAGAAGAAGCACACGGCCCACGAACTGCTGCAGGGTCTGACAGAGCAGACCGACCACTGGCTTTCGCCGCTGAGCCTCCAACCGGGCATGGTCTTGTGTGACAACGGCCATAACCTGGTGGCAGCTCTGCAGCTCGGCAGCCTCACGCACGTGCCATGCCTGGCCCACGTCTTTAATTTGGTGGTTCAGCGGTTTCTGAAAAGCTACCCACGCTTGTCAGACCTGCTCGGAAAGGTGCGCTGCCACCCTGCGCACCCTGCAACATCGGTTTAATCTGCCAGTGCACCGACTGCTGTGTGACGTGCCCACACGGTGGAACTCTACGCTCCACATGTTGGCCAGGCTCTATGAGCAGTGTAGAGCTATAGTGGAATACCAACTCCAACATGGGCGGCGTAGTGGGAGTCAGCCTCCTCAATTCTTTACAGAAGAGTGGGCCTGGTTGGCGGACGTCTGCCAGGTCCTTGGAAACTTTGAGGAGTCTACCCAGGTGGTGAGCGGCGATGCTGCAATCATTAGCGTCACCATTCCTCTGCTATGCCTGCTGAGAAGTTCCCTGCAAAGCATAAAGGCAGACACTTTGCGCTCGGAAATGGAGGCGTGGTAAGACAGTATGTCGCTGGATAGTCAGAGCACCCTCCTGTCTATATCTCAGCGCGTTGAGGAGGAGGAGGAGCATGAGGAGGATGAGGAGGAGGGGGAAGAGACAGCTTGGCCCACTGCTGAGGGTACCCATGCTGCTTGCCTGTCATCCTTTCAGCATCTATGGCCTGAGGAGGAGGAGGAGGATCCTGAAAGTGATCTTCCTAGTGAGGACAGCCATGTGTTGCGTACAGGTACCCTGGCACACATGGCTGACTTCATGTTAGGCTGCCTTTCTCGTGACCCTCGCGTTACATGCATTCTGGCCACTACGGATTACTGGGTGTACACACTGCTCGACCCATGGTATAAGGAGAACCTTTCCACTCTCATACCCGAAGAGGAAAGGGGTTCGAGAGTGATGCTATACCACAGGACCCTGGCGGACAAACTGATGGTAAAATTCCCATCCGACAGCGCTAGTGGCCGAAGGCGCAGTTCCGAGGGCCAGGTAGCAGGGGAGGCGCGGAGATCAGGCAGCATGTACAGCACAGGCAGGGGAACACTCTCTAAGGCCTTTGACAGCTTTATGGCTCCCCAGCAAGACTGTGTCACCGCTCCCCAGTCAAGGCTGAGTCGGCAGGAGCACTGTAAAAGGATGGTGAGGGAGTACGTAGCCGATCGCACGACCGTCCTCTGTGACGCCTCTGCCCCTTACAACTACTGGGTGTTGAAGCTGGACACGTGGCCTGAACTCGCGCTGTATGCCCTGGAGGTGCTTGCTTGTCCTGCGGCTAGCGTCTTGTCAGAGAGGGTGTTTAGTGCGGCTGGGGGAATCATCACGGAGAAGCGTACCCGCCTGTCAACCGACAGTGCCGACAGGCTTACACTCATCAAGATGAACAAAGCCTGGATTTCCCCAGACTTCTCTTCTCCACCAGCGGACAGCAGCGATACCTAAACAATACGTAGGCTGCACCCGCGGATGGAAGCATCGTTCTCTATCACCATAAAAAATGTGGACCTTTTAGCTTCATCAATCTGTGTATTCTATTCATCCTCCTCCTCCTGCTCCTCCTCCTGAAACCTCACGTAATCACGCCGAACGGGCAATTTGTCTTAGGCCCACAAGGTTCAGTCATATAATTTTTGTAAACAATTTTTATATGTTTCAATGCTTATTAAAGCGTTAAAACTTGCACCTGAACCAATGTTTATTTTAACTGGGCTGCCTCCAGGCCTAGTTAAAAATTAAGCCACATTAACCAAAGCAATTAATGGGTTTCACCTGCCCTCTTGGTTGGGCATGGGCAATTTTTCTGAGTTACATTAGTACTGTTGGTACACCAATTTTTTTGGGCCCTCGGCTACAGTGTAATCCAATTAATTTTTTGCACACCTGCATTAAAGCTGACGTTACATCAGCTGTGCTGGGCACTGCAATGGGATATATTTATGTACCGCCGGTGGCTTCCTGGGACCCACCCATGCTGTCGGTCCACATGGACTTCCCATTAGGGAGATGTACGTGCCTGTGTATACTTATAAAAACTCGAGCCTGACTGGGGCATGCAGTTTGGGCCAAAGCCCACCTGTATTTAATCAGACGTTAGCTCTGCTGTCCAGGGCACTGCAATGGGATATATTTTTGTACCGCCAGTGGGTTCCAGGGTGCCACCCATGCTGTCGGTCCACACGGACCTCACATTAGGGAGTTGTACCTGCCTGTGTCTATGTATTAAAAACCCCGGTCTGACTGGGGCATGCAGTGTGGGCCGAAGCCCACCTGTATTTTATCTGATGTTACCTCAGCTGTGCAGGGCACTGCAATGGGATATATTTATGTACCGCCGGTGGCTTCCTGGCATCCACCCATGCTGTCGGTCCACACGGAGTTGTAACTGCATGTGTCCACTTCTAAAGAACCCCAGTCTGACTGGGGCATGCAGTGTGGGCCGAAGCCCACCTGCATTAAACATAACATTACCTCAGCTGTGCTGGGCACTGCAATGGGATATATTTATGTACCGCCGGTGGCTTCCTGGCACCCACCCATGCTGTCAGTCCACACGGAGTTGTAACTGCATGTGTCCACTTCTAAAGAACCCCAGTCTGACTGGGGCATGCAGTGTGGGCCGAAGCCCACCTACATTAAACGTGAAATTACCACAGCTGTGATGGGCAATGCAATGGGATATATTTATGTACCGCCGGTGGGTTCCAGGGAGCCACCCATGCTGTGGGTGCACACGGAATTCCCATTGCGGAGTTCTACCTGCCTGTGACTATTTATAAAAAACCGCGGTTTGACTGGGGCATGCAGACACCTTGACGGAATGAATAGTGTGTGGCACATAGGTTCCCCATTGCTATGCCCACGTGTGCAGCTCCTGATGGAGCTTGCACAGGACTGGATTTCTTATTGCTTCTGTACAGCATTGTGGGCTATCGCCCCGCCCATTTTAAAGAGGGTCGCTGCCTAGCCGTGCCAACCATCTGCAGTGTGTGCCTGCGGTTCCTCCTCATGGCAGACGCACTTATAAATAGACATGAGGGTGGTGTGGTATGAGGGCAGCTGAAGGCTGCACAGGGACACTTTGGTGTGTGCTGTGGACACTGGGTCGTGCGGGGGGGGGGGGGGGGGTTGGGCAGCATGTAACCCAGGAGAAGTGGCAGCGGAGTGTCATGTAGGCAGTGATTGTGCTTTGTTGGAGGTAGTGTGGTGCTTAGCTAAGGTATGCATTGCTAATGAGGGCTTTTCAGAAGTAAAAATTGTTGGGGGGGCACTTTTGCCGCTATTGTGGCTTAATAGTGGGACCTGGGAACTTGAGATGCAGCCCAACATGTAGCCCCTCGCCTGCCCTATCCGTTTCTGTGTCGTTCCCATCACTTTCTTGAATTGCCCAGATTTTCACAAATGGAAACCTTAGCGAGCATCGGCGATATACAAAAATGCTCGGGTCGCCCATTGACTTCAATGGAGTTCGTTATTCGAAACGAACCCTCGAGCATCGCGAAATTTTCGTCCCGAGTAACGAGCACCCGAGCATTTTGGTGCTCGCTCATCTCTAATCAATATATTTTTCCTGCAGTTTTTTTGAGTCTAGAACCCAGAGCGATTAACAGGCCCCTCACAAATGCCTTATGGGCTTCCCACACCATGGGGATCCCGAGGCCATCATTTAAATATAACTGAAAGCATTCATCAATAAGTTTGGTAAGGCAAGCCCTTTCCTCTACTGAGTCCAATAGAGAAGCATTCAGTCACTGTCTCCATTCCCTTGTGGAAGCTTGAAAAGTGCAGAGATCCACATGTAAGGGTGCATGATCAAAGAGAGTCATTGGATCGATATGAGATCTCCCTAAGTAGGTTAGGAGACCAAAGAAGACAAACACATAGTTCAACCTCTAAAAGGAGGAATGGACCTAAAAGAAGTAGGTGGAATCTTTTGTAGAGGGATGCAAGTGATGCCACACATCCACTACTCCTACCTCCTGGAGGCAGCAGTTGTGCTTTCTAAGCTGCACGTGCGAGACCCAGAAGCGGCCCGTAGAAGAATTAAGTAGGGGATGTATAGTTACCTACAGATCACCACCAAGTAGGATATGACACACAGCAAACGGCTTAAGTACCTCCAATCGCTTAACTAGCCAGGGAATTTGATCATGGTTGCAGGCATACAGGTTTGCAATGGTCATCTTAGTAATATTAATTGAGCCTTTGAGGAATAAAACTCTACCCTCTTTATCTGCATGTTGCGCCTCGCCGGCAAATGTACAAGGTTTATGGAAAAAAGTTGAGACCACCTTCAAGGCGGAGGTAGAGTGGGAGTTGTTAAACTTCTGAGAGAAAGTGTTTCCCCAGGAGGGGAATGCACTTATCTTGTTTTAAATGTGTCTCCTGCAAAAAAAAAAAAAAAAGAATTTGGGGCGGGGAGGCTAGTAGAAGCCCCTTACATTGAACAACATGAGACAAAGGCCTTCCATCCATGTGCCAGGATATCAGTAATCGACCAGTCGTCAGATGCCTAGCCTGGTGGCAGTGGAGAATATATGCACAGGAAGGAAACAATTACGATAAAAAATAATAATGTAGATTGTTCAACACCCGACCTGATGTGATGGGAAATTACCTAAGTGACAGGCGAAATTACAGGAAGAAGGGAGAAAAGGGAAAGGACAAAGGGAAAGGGTAAGCGGCGGGGATAGGATTTATTCACTACAAGTGAATATAACTGTTTATAATCTTGTGAGAGAATAGTGCTGGTTCTGTACAAACTTGAACCACCTCATAAATGTAGGGCAAAGTAACAACTGCAAAACTGCAGTAAAATGTTAATCAAATGTAGCCTGATCAGAAAGCCCGATCAGGGATCTCTATAACAGGGGAAATAAACTATTTAGAAAATATTGCTTCACTTGGAGAGTGAATTAATAAATAAATTAGGGAAAATAAAGGAGGCTGGGGGATCTCCTTTGAAAGACAAAGATGGGAACCCACGGACCACTGCACTCACCTGGGTACTATTTCTAGGTGTAGGTCAGCAAATATAGGTAACCACCATAACACTAATAACAACTACAAACCACTAGAATAAGATCTTGCAGTGGAACTACAACCACTCAGATGAGTGTGTGTCCTTGAAATAAAGTCAAGACCTATTATCTTATCTTTGCTTTTCTTTTCTTGCTTCTCAGCAACTTAGAGTGTCCTGCAACTTGCCAGCTCTTTGGGTTCTCCAGTTATGGGAATCTCAGAAACTCTAAGCATTGTTGCTCAATCAGATCCAATTCCAGGTGTTGCCAACAGCTCTGCATGTCCTCTTGGAGAATAAATATTTAATCTTCGATCCCTGTTAGTGATGTCCAGCCCAAAGGACAACAGCTATGCATATTTTTATGCCCTTAGCCCTCAGAGCTTCTAGCAGTGGTCACAGCAAGCGACGCTTCACCAGGGTTGTCAGGGCTAAGTCCAGGAACACCTGCAAAGGTGCCCCAGCATATTGTAAATCCTTGCGATTTCTTGCCACTTTCAGGATAGCCAGAGCATCCAGAAATGAGATGATCTCTCTCGGGGGTTTAACCCTTTCCAATCCACTGTCTGACGTCTAAAGACATTCTGATTGAAGGCTGTACAGCTTCGAGGTCAGAAGACGTCCGGCAAGGTATTCTTACTGTACATTACTGGCTGCTCTGTTGTTGGGGGCCTCTCCAGCATGTCACATACCGCAGTACTGGCTCTAGCCAGCAGATAGTTCCATTGTATAATGGCAGAAAGAGAAAGCCCCCTAGAAACCCAAATCCAAAATTGGATTGCAAAGGGTTAAAAACGCGAATTGTGGTCTTATCACCTTGTGAATGCGTTCAATAAAGATTCTGGTTGCCCTGTCATCTCCCAGTAAAAGCACAAAGATTTATTTTGCTACTTTAGACAAAGCATCCATGGCACATGATTCTTGCAGCGACCCAATATGCACATTACAGCAACTGTTACGGTTCTCTAAGTCCTCCTGCACAATAAATAGCAATGATGGTCTTTGTTTAAATAGCAGTGATGGTCTTTAATAGCTTGTGAAATCTCCATAGAATGAGGTAGTAAGAGAAGCCAATGAGGACTCAACGACCCAAGTGTCTGACCTCCTCCTTAACCTATTAAGGACCAGGCATAGGAAATGCACGGCGTCTGGTCCAGGGCTTAAAGCACCGCCGATAATAAAATTATGGCGGCGCTTTAAGCCTCCTGCCTCTACAATCAATCAGATGCAGGAACAGGTGATCAGCTGTTAGTAACCCGGTGGAGAAGCCAGGAGGGGTTTTTAACCCTTCCTGCCTTTCCTTCCCGAGTACACAGTGCTCAATGAGCAAAGTGTACTAGAAAGTGAAAGTAACATGTAACTTTCACATCGGGAGCCCCGGGGTCATGTGACCTCCGAGGTTCCCTAATACAGCAGAGCTGGAGGGTCATACTAGACCCAGGATAGCTCTGCCAGTGCCTACTGTCACTGCTATGGATGCCCCAGCTACAGTGGGAAAGTGTCAAAAAAAAAAAAAAAGAATGTCCCCCAGAGGTCTTACATGACGTCATGGGGGACATAGATAGTAAAAAACATAATTCCATGCACAAAGAAAACAATATTACAGAATTAAACAACAATATATACATAAGAAAGAAAATAACACAAAGCCGCCACCAACCAAAACCATCGCTGTATGCACCCTGTAAACCAAAATTATACTATATATCAAAACGTTCAAAACAAATAGAGGAACCCGTTCCAATACTTTATTTTAGCATAAATATAATTTTTAAAAAAACTATAAATCTTAAAAGAAAAACATTTTTTAGCATTTTACCCCAAATAAAACTAAAAAAACGGGGAAAAAAGTCAGTGAAAAAGATATTTTAAAAAAATCACCCTATATTTAAGGGAAAATAAAAAGCAGTAAAAATAATTTTGGTAGCTAAAGAAAACAAAATAGGGCAGTAAAACCGCCACATCTGTAAAATCCCTAAAAAATGTCTGGTTCTTAAGGTACAAAACAGCCTGGTCTTTAAGGGGTTAATCTCAGCCAGGTCTGACAGCACACGACACATAGATTGCAATATCAGCTTTCTCATAAATCTCTTAGAAATCTGCTTACAGTCCTCTCCACCCGATGAAGCCTCCTCCTCCCTCTCCTTTCTGTGAACAGCAACAGCCTCCTGAATCAGTGGCATCTTGGAAGCTGCATGAGGGGAATGAGATCTGCAGTCTTTCAGGTATTTCTGCAGATCTGATTGTCCGCTGCTTGGTCTGGGAGTCCCCTGGAGCTCTCAATCTCTCTCTTTGCCTGTCTTCCCCATTTTCTGCTGCTTCTAGTTTCAGAAAAGATGCTGTAAAGGTGTCACCATGATGGAGCAGTCTACTCACACTTCCATCACACTCAGCAGTCAGGCTCTGCCCTTCCATTCTACTGTATTTCTTAACACACCCTATCATTGCGATGGGTGATGAGGTGTATTAAAAGCACTAAAATACCAAAAAATAGAACAGACAACACATGAAAATTGTGGTGTTAAAAACGCTGCATTCGAACCGTAGTCTGTGAGGCCCTAGTGAAATCAATAGAAGTGTTTTACAGCATTTTGAAATGCTGTAAAAAGCGTTGTGTGTGAAAGTGGCCTTAAATGTCATATACATTGTATAATGCATTAAAGAACTAGTGTAGTGCACTATGCTAGCAATCAAACAATCACATCTTCAACTATCCTAGTATCGCTAAAAATACAGTGTAAAGAAAAAGATCAATAAAGTTTATTTTAAAAAATCCTGTGTAAATTTTTGCACAAAACACTATTTAAAAAAAAATACACATCATAGGTATTGCTACGCTTGTAATGACTGAAGCAAGGAAAATATTTAGTTGTATACCCCATATGATGAATAATCTAAAGAATAATTTAAAAAGAAATGTCAGAATTGCTATTTTTCATACGTTTGTCTTTCACAAATGCTATTAAAAGTGATAAAAAAGTTGTATACACCCCAGAATGGTATCGATAAAAAAAATGCTTCGTTCAAAAAAGTTGACCTCACATAGCTCTATTAGTGAAAAGCTAAGAGACATGGGTCTTGAAATGCGGTAAAGAAATTTGATTTTTTTTTCTTTTAAATCGAATTTTTATTGGTATCTTCCATATTTTTCATTGCATAACATCAAAAAGAAAGAAGCAAAGTGTATAACAATCCTCATCTTTGGGACACATGGAGAGCAAACGAAAAAACTGTTACATTGATAAGTAATCTCTGGAAAATAAAGAGAATAATTTGAATACCAACCAATATCAGTATGTATCCTCAGATTGTAAAGGAGAAGAAACGGGGTATGGATAAGGGTGGAGGAAAACAGGATTGGCAAAGGGTGAGTCTTGAGATAAACCGCATAATTCCAATCTCACTCTCATCCAGGTCCGCCAGGGTCACCAATGTCCATGTCCCAGACCGCAACACTCAATACCATAGTAACACTGCCACAAAGAACCAGGAAGACCTCCTCACTGCCTAACTGGGCCTTTTGACCATGATTTTATCCAAAAAACGTATCTCCTAGTGCTTTTGCCTCAGAGTCCGCCAGAGGCTCCATAGTTGCACAAAACTATCGTGGGTAACCTTTGACCAACACAATAGTTCCTCTAAATTGCAAATTAGGTACACTTTCTCTTTCCATTGCACAAAAGAAGGAGGTGTTTTTTGAAGTCAATAAAGGGTAATCAAGGTCTTTGCTGCATCTGGTAGGAATACATTCAGTATGTTTTTCAATGGATGAAAGCCTGCGGAGGGTCTCTAAAGGAAGATCATATCCTCTGAGATAAGCAAACCCGGGGAGAGGTTCCTCAGAACTTTCTCTACATCTCTCCAAAAGGCACAATGATCGGGCACTGCCACCAGCTATGCAAATATGAGCCTACTGCTGCATCACATTTTCAACACCTACCATGTGTGGCCAATTTGTAGACAAATGGCCATTGTGGGGTTTTGTACCACCTCACTAAAAGTTTATAATGACTCTCCTGCATGAGAATACAAAGAGACAGGCCATTAGAGAGCAAAAACAACCCAAAACTATTTTTTAACTATATTACCAGCAAAAGGATTTGCACTGAGAGCACTTGTCCTTTAACAAATAATGCAGTAGAAATAATTGAAGATGATGGAGGGAAGGCAAACCTATTAAATTGTTTATTTTCAAGCATATTCACGAACGAAAAGGAATTGCCACATGAGATGCAGGGTATCAAAATTAACCCCTCACAAAATATCTCATACCTAACGCAGGAGGAATTGCGGAACTGGTTAAAGAAGATTAAAATCGATAGATCGCCAGGCCCAGATGGAATACACCCAAGGGTACTAAAGGAACTACGTGATGAGATAGCTAGACCGCTATATCTAATATTTATGGATACTATCAAAACCGCGGTTGTACCACTGGATTAGCGCATTGCCAATGTTGTTCAAATTTACAAAAAGGGGTCCAAAAGTGAGCCTAGTAACTACAGGCTGGTAAGTGTCACTTCAATAACCGGAAAAACATTCAAGGGGTTTCTGAGAGACGCCATCGAAGAATACCTCAAGGAGAACAACTGAATAACTCCTCACCAGCATGGATTCATGAAGGGTCAATCATGTCAGACCAATCTGATCAGCTTCTACAATGAAGTAAGCTCTAGGCTCAACCGGGGAGAGTCTATTGATCTCGTATATCTGGACTTCTCTAAAGCATTTGACACCGTGACGCATAATAGGCTGATATATAAAATGAGGCAGCTTGGACTGGGTGAAAACATATGTATCTGGGTAAAGAACTGGAGATAAAAAGCAGAGGGTGGTAATAAATGGTTCATACGCTGATTGGGCCACCATCGCTAGTGGGGTGCTACAGGGTTCAGTATTGGGTCCCATTATGTTCAATATATTTATCAATGACCTGATAGAAGGGCTGCATAGTAAAATATCAATATTTGCACAAGGCACAAAATTATACAATATAATCAATGCAACGGAGGACAATGTGCGACTACAAACGGATTTAGATGAGCTGGGGGCTTGGGCAGAAAAATGGTAAATGAAGTTTAATGTTGATAAATGCAAGGTTATGCACATGGGCAGGGGAAACGGATGTCACCAATACACACTAAATGTGGTATTGCTAGGGAAAAGTTATATGGAAAAAGATCTGGGGGTACTAATGGATTGTAGATTAAACTGGAGTAACCAATGCCAATCAGCTGCTGCAAAAGCAAATAAAGTCTTGGGGTGCATTAAAAGAGGTATAGGGGCAAGGGACGAGAACATTATCCTTCCATTATATAAGGCACTTGTCAAGCCTCACATGGAATACTGTGTACAGTTCTGGTCACCGGTGCTCAGGAAAGATGTTACAGTGCTTGAGGGGGTTCAAAGAAGGGCAACTAAACTATTACATGGAATGAAGGGACTGGAATAGCCAGAGAGGCTATCCAAATTGGGATTATTTACCCTAGGAAAACAGACAGCTAACGGGTGATCAAATAACTATGTATAAATACATGAGGGGACAATACAAGGATCTCTCCCACGATCTGTTTATACAAAGGACTGCGACGGTAACAAGAGGGTATCCGCTACGTCTAGAAGAAAGCAGGTTTCATCGCCAACACAGGAAAGGGTTCTTTACTGTAAGAGCAGTGAGACTGTGGAACTCTCTGCCTGAGGATGTTGTAATGGCAAAATCCATAGAGGAGTTTAAAAGGGACTTGATATCTTTCTAGAGGGGAAGGATATTACAGGATATAAATCTTAGGTCAATTGTTAATCTGGGTATACAGCCAGGTAGGAACTATTAGGGGTTGATCTAGGGATTAGTCTGATTGCCATTAGGGAGTCAGGAAGGAATTTTCCCCCAAATGGGCTAATTGGCTCCTGCCTCTCTAGATCAACAACTTAGGAGGATAAACAGGCTGAACTAGATGGACATTGTCTTCATTCAGCCTTACATACTATGTTACTATGTTAAGCTGTTTTCAAAATTAATGTTGTGTAATCAGAAGATAAAGTTATGTTCAGTTCCATTTCCCATGAAATCAAAAAAGAGGGCTTAGTAATCATTGAAAGGTTTATAAAATGTCTACCCAGATTCCTTTTTTTCTGGAATTGGAGGTGCCTTTGCATAAGATCTTTTCAAATGAGGTCAAGAGAGCAAGAGTACAAATCAGCCTGTTTCAAAGTCTAGACTGCCAGCCTAATTACAATTTCCAAAGAAGAATGATACCAAACTCTCCCTTCGTCAAGCTCAAGACTGCTAAGTGCCAAAATAATAAAATAAAATAAAAAGCTCTGATAAGACCTTTGGCCCTGATGGTGGTCCACAGATATGTGATTAGGTTGTCTATTAAGGCCGCAGGTCTTATCACAGCATTTTATTTTATTATAAATGTCAGGACTGGGGTCCGGGATACTGGAGGTCCCTAAAAAAAAAACACAATCCCTGTCCCTACATACTTGCCCCCCTGGTCTAAGCCCCAGGGCGACAACTGGGTGACGGTCCTTACACTCACTAAGGAAGGGGGACACAGGGACTAACAAACAGACAGACACTGACACAAAATAACACCAAGGTGAGTGAGACTATACAGGTTGGCAACAAGAGGGTACATAGTAAAAGAGGGTTAGGCAAGGCAACATCAGGTCCAAAAAACAGGGAGTCAAAACAGGAAGTACTCAGGTATAGCAGGAAGACCAAACTAACACTGGCACTGGTATGCAGACACAAGTAGGTTTAAATGCTATCAGAGCTCCCGCCCCAGCAGCTAATTTAGGCTGGGAGTCTGACAGAAGCTGAGAACATCCAGCAGCACTGAGGAACCTGCCCCCAGCCCTGCAGGAGGCAGAGAAGAACACATGTGCAAGGTTGCCCTGGTACCAGGGCAACACCCGCCGCGTCCCTAGCAACCCGGCGGCAAGGAGGAGCCCGGCGGCCAGGGAAGGTGACAATGATCGGGGCTCCCCTGCGCCGCACGGCAGCCGCCCGTGTGACAGGACCAGCGGTGATGGCATGAGGGACCCGTGAGCCTCCGGTCCTGACAATACAACTAGATTAGCTCTTGTAAGAATAGGCTGCTTAGAGGATTCCTGCACTTATCTTTATTGAGACATTGTCTGATACTCATACTATTTCTAGAAGAGAGAACACACTACTAATTGTTCTAGAGCACCTCTAAGACTAAGAACTCCTTATTGTGAGATGGTGTAATATTGTTCTCTCTAGATTTTATATCAGAGTATAAACAAAGAGCCAGCAATTTAACAATTAGATGCCTCTTGAGCTACCTGGAGTACTATGTAATTAATCTAGACCCTGCATGATAGTCTATATACTTAGTTCTTGAACAGCCTACAGAGATATCACTAGATCAAAAACACAACTGTTTTCATAAATGCAATTCGACATCCGACCTCTGACATTTAACTGATTTAGATTTTCTCTGGACATCTGTTACCTTTTAGGGATTCTCTTTATATTAAACATTGTGTCAAACTGGTTCCTGATGAACTGTTCCATAAGACAGGAAATGCGTCAAACTGAGAACCAATTAACTCATTCTTCGAGTGAGGCTACAGAAACCACTGTGTAACCCATTTCTCTGAAATCCAGTCTATGCAATGGATATATGCTCATTCCCACGGTGTTTCTTTCACTTCTCTTTCCACTCAGTACTTATTAAATATTCGTAGGGGATATTTCAGGATTCCAGACAATCATTTAACACCAATATGAGCCCATTTTTTATATTCTGTGGTATGTGCCAAGTTATGCATGCTTCAAGATTTTGTGCGAGGTAGGATGCCACCCATTGTTGTCCATTAATCTAGATATCTACTGGGTTTACATCATGAGCGCTTTCTGAAAAATTCTTTTGAGTGTCAATCTAGCTGACATCACTGCCTACTACAATGCATCCCTTTGCGCTCCGTAATTGATCTATTTATGTGTGCTGCGTATTTGTTAAGGTACCAACATTCATATGATATTGCTCCATATAACATACCATCGTGTATGAACACATGTATGTTGATATGATTCTTCCCCTTCTGCTCTACAGGCTGGGTTTACATTTGTGTCAAATGGAATCTGAGATCTATGGTAGCTATGAACTGGCATATAGTTCAGCTAGAATTTACACCAGCATCTTGCTTAGTGTAATAAATATGACAGATCCTGAGCCGTGACAACCTCTAGCGCTCAGCCCTGTCCACTTCTGGAAAAACACAACTTTGAAAATAAATAATAATTTTTTGGCACTAAAGTGCAACTTATTGACGTCACAATTCTTCACAATCCAGATAATAATTGTGTACTAATGCCTAAAGTATATAATACCTGAGGATATCCATAGAGGCCAAGGACTTGTGCTGATGGAATAGTGGTAGATGAGTGCTGATCTCCGATGACACCGGCCAGCTGGCCACGGCCTGTACACGAGTAATTAGGTATCATCTTATTAGGGCCAGACAGAAGATGTAAAACATAGCGTATTGTCAATTGTCCATCCGAGCATGTGTCATAAAGATGGTATCCCAGCGTAATATTAGGTAAGATGTCAGGATTCTGGTTAATATTATAAATTGCATAGACAAAAACATGAGGTTGTATAAATCCCTCAAATTCGTAACTGTAAACAGATAAGTGTACAGATGAGTAAGGCTGGCATTATACACAATCATAGGTATATTGATTCTCAGAGTAATAAGTGATTTCATAGAATGAATCATGTGACCTGCTAGAGTGCAGAGCATTCATTCTCCAGTACAGGCAATAATAACCATATGGAGCACCAGCAGCCAGATCACACATCATGTGACCAGACGTTTGAAACAGATATAACCAAGTTACTGTAAATTATGTTTTAAATAATAGAAACAAGCTGAGCATTGATGTTCAATTACTAAGTTAAAAAATAGTTTACCTTCTACACGCTTCTACCATCAGTCTATACATGCTTCTGAATAGTCATCAGATAGTGAAGTGGCTTCTGATGGCAAGATCTGTGCTGCTTTTGCATTTGTTTCAGTGTTGCACAACTGTCTGTGCAGGATGAATTGGTTCTGATCTATTGCAGGTGGTGCCACTATCCCGTCTGTCATTCCTTCGGCGAGCACTGTCTGTGATTTGCAGAGCACCTCAGCCAATCACATTCAGCTCTTTCAGCAAGCAGGGATTTTAAATCCCCGCCTGCTGATAGATCAGCACCACAGAGCAGGGGACAGCAGGAGAAGATGCGGCTGAGCTTCGGCAGCTGAAGGGAGGTGAGTATCTTTTTTTTTGTTGTTGTTTTTTACAGCACTTTTACTGGATTTTCAGGGAAGAGCTTATATTTAAAGCCCTTCCCTGAAATGAATTTATGCGGTTCCATTGAAAACAAAGCATGCATTCCCTATGGTGCACCCATGTCCTATCTTTGCCGGCACATGTCTGTAAAGCATGGACATGTGAACACACCACAGGGAATGCAGTGTGACTAATAGACGTGTGTCTTCGTGCGTGCGTATGCACACACAAAATGCACGCTCGACTGAAGCCACCCTAAGAGTAGTTTTTTGTTTTTTTTTTAATTTTCAATATTTCAAGGTTTTTGTCGGGAAACTGTAAAAACATTTGGATGTCACAGTCAGCAATGACTGCAGCATCTGCAGGCTTGAAGGCCATAAAAATATGATTAGATAAGCAAATACACATACTTTCATTCCTTTTCTGAGAAAGAAAAGACAATCAGAGAACAAATATATCCTCTGATTAATGGGGAGGGTGACAACATTAAGAAAAGTCTACGTTACCTCTCCCCAGGATAGGAGAATAGACTGAAGAATCACAGATTTATGTGCTGCTGCCTGCTTGTCTTCTGCTACCACCCAGCTCTGCACACAGACATGGCATCTGTAAATTCCTTATTCCTGACCCCACTTCAAATCGATGTAACTCCAGTTCAATCAGTGCTCCCGTAATTGTGTCATTTGCTACTGTGATAGTGTCATGCTAAAGCAAAGCATCTGATCTACATTTGTTTGCTTCAATGAGATGAATTAGCTCAGTTCCTCCAAAGCTATACTGTCCTTTTCCTGAATCAGGTGATTTCACACAGTGTGAAAATATTGTGCAAGAGTTAATAAGAGACGCAGAAAATTCTTCATGAAAACCTGCATGTATATATGTGGGCTAGCGAGCAGAAATCTGCAGTAGCAAATTAAGCTGTGTCTATAGCTGCGTCTTGTGGAACAATTCTGCACTGTGTGAAAGCACTCTTATAAGACCATACGCATATATAGACACATTCACCACCTATTGCCATCCCCGTTACTTCAGGTTGTGCCTAGACAGATGCAGGCCTGACTAGTATAGCCTATCTACCTGTCTCCTCTTAAAGGGGTTGTCTCGCAAAAGCAAGTGGGGTTATACACTTCTGTATGGCCATATTAATGCACTTTGTAATATACATCGTGCATTAAATATGAGCCATACAGAAGTTATTCACTTACCTGCTCCGTTGCTGGCGTCCCCGTCTCCATGGCTCCGTCTAATTTCGGTGTCTTCTTGCTTTTTTAGACGCGCTTGCGCAGATGGGTCTTCTCCCTTCGGCTCCGCTCGGCAGCAGCGGCGTTTTGGCTCCGCCCCCTTGCACGCGTCATCACGTAGCTCCGCCCCCGTCACATGTGCCGATTCCAGCCAATCAGGAGGCTGGAATCGGCACATGTGACGGGGGCGGAGCTACGCGTCCTGCTAAATGCTCCTGCCAAATTTCATGTTTGTACGACCCTGGGAATTCAGAGAACTAGTGGTAAGTCAGTAAGTGAGTGAGTCAGTCAGTGAGAGCTTTCACCTTTATGTATATATACTAGTTGATATACCCCGGCTTCGCCCGAGTTAATTTGGTACTGGTGTTTATCTGGTGTTCACACGGAAAAGCTTATGAAGTCGTGGTTACTTTAGAGATACTGAGGAAAAAAAATATGTTCACCATTTTGCATAGTTCTCTGCGTTACCCAGGAAACACCACGGGGAGGCAACCATGCGACGTTTCCTTTATATAAAATGACATCAGGAAGTGAGAGAATTAGATTACTAACGTAAAATTTGGACACTAATTCTTTTGCGCTTAGAATTGAATAATCGAGCTGGGACCCATTAGCTTTTCCTATTTATGACATAATCAATGCTCGTGCCAAATGTCCCGTTTCTTTGACACCGGAAAGTGAAAAAATTACATTCCGCACGTAAAATTTTGACGCCAATTATTTTGCGCTAGAATTGAATAATGGAGTTGGGACCCATTAGCTTTTCCTATGTATGACATAATCAATGCTCGTGCCAAATTTCCCGTTTCTTTGACACCGGAAAGTGAAAAAATTACATTCCGTACGTAAAATTTCGATGCCAATTCTTTTGCGCTAGAATTGAATAATCGAGTTGGGACCTATGAACTTTTCCTATTTATGACATAATCAATGCTCGTGCCAAATTTCCCGTTTCTATGACACCGGAAAGTGAAAAAATTACATTCCGCACGTAAAATTTGGACGCTAATTCTTTTGCGTATAAAATTGAATAATGGAGTTGGGACCCATTAGCTTTTCCTATTTATGACAATCAATGCTCGTGCCAAATTTCCTGTTTCTATGACACCGGAAAGTGAAAAAATTACCTTCCGCACGTAAAATTTCGACGCCAAATCTTTTGCGCTAGAATTGAATAATCGAGTTGGGACCCATTAGCTTTTCCTATTTATGACATAATCAATGCTCGTGCCAAATTTCCTGTTTCTATGACACCGGAAAGGGAAGAAATTACATTCCGTACGTAAAATTTGGACGCTAATTCTTTAGCGCATAGAATTGAATAATCGAGTTGGTACCCATTAGCTTTTCCTATTTATGTCATAATCAATGCCCGTGCCAAATTTTAAGTTTCTAAGGCATTGGGAAGTGACAGATTTAGATTATGTACGTAAAATTTTGACGCCAATTCTTTTGCGCTAGAATTGAATAATCGAGTTGGGACCCAATTACTTTTCCTATTTTGGAGATGATCTATGCTCGTGCCAAAATTCATGTTTCTACGACATCGGGAAGTTGGAGAACTTTTGGCGAGTCAGTCAGTGAGTCAGTGAGTCAGTGAGGGCTTTCAGCTTTATATATATAGATATCAGCAGCATTTCTATGTCCTATAGTATGATAATTACTATTACAATAACAACCACAAGCTACTCACACTACAAATAAATCATAGATACATTAATTTTTATGCTTATTGGAAAACGTGCCTATTTTTATAAATATACTTGGAATTTAAAAATATTTTGCAACTCTAGACCTCCATAACCCTCGCCATTACTTAACAGTACAGGCTTCTATGCATGCTATTCTCATGATTAGTAAATCGTGACGTCTGCAGCAGTCACACTATCCTCATCCCTCTTCTTATGTACAATATGTAGATGAAACTATCACTTACTCTACACAATATATAGTCGTGGAATTGTCCTCTGGATTATGTATATACTTTGCATTTGTGGCCCGTGTCAACAAGCCACCAATGATGAAGTCTCCATCCTGGTAAGTCGGTTTTAAGTTTGTCAGATAAAATTCTCTTATCTTGAGATCACAGAATGATTGTGTTATAGAAAGCCATGGAAGACTAAGAATAAGGAGACTAAACATCTCCTTGTAGGAATGGGATGGCGATGAAGAAGAAGTAGATACTGTTATAAGTCATACATGATGAATGGAAGCTGTAAGAGCAGCAGCGACACAGAGAGCTCACAGGATCAGTGGCATTATGCTGACTGCTATCATCTACCCTCTTTTTATACAGTATGATGGGATATATTTTACATTGTCTGCTCTCAGGACACATCATTCTGGATCCGCTCCCCGGTGATTGTGGCCTGAACCAGCTTTACATTAGAGAATCACAGAACAAGATGAAGAAACAGAAATATCCATTGTCAGCCGTCCTTGTGTTATAAAGATTTATTTCCTGTTACTTTATAACACAAACATATTCCACAGCGCTGCACAAAGACTGTCATTATTAACAGTAATTCCTGTCACTGGAAAGGCTGACAATCTAATGTTCCTTCTAAAGAACACACATTAACACTGGGGCAGTTATAAAATAACTATAGATGAGCGAGCACCAAAATGCTTCGGTGCTCGTTACTTGAGCCGAGTTTTCTGTAATGCTCGAGAGCTCGTTTTGAAGTCAATGCGACCCTCGAGCATTTTTCAAGGTGACCCATGCTCTGCATTGTTTTCAATGGAGCTGCAGCTGCTGCCAGCGGCTCCATTGAAAACAATGGTCTGCCGACACCCCTGAATTGTTTTCCAGGGAAGGGCTTTACATATAAGCCCTTCCCTGAAAAACAATCATTTTCGTGTAAAGAAAAAAAAAAACTAAAAAAAAAAACTTACCTTCCACTGCTGCCATGTCCCCTGCGGGGATGAAGAACACATCTGCCGCATGCTAATGCTCGAACGAGCACCAAGCACAGACGAGCATGCTCGCTCACCTCTAATAATAACACAATTAAGGGGATTATCTGGGGTCATGGACAGTGTTCCATAGTACCCAGGCGCGTCCGTTTGAGCACGCAGCACCAGAGCCCTCATCAACCAAATCCCTTATATATGTCAATTGATTT
Organism: Eleutherodactylus coqui; assembly: GCF_035609145.1. Lineage (NCBI taxonomy): Eukaryota > Metazoa > Chordata > Amphibia > Anura > Eleutherodactylidae > Eleutherodactylus > Eleutherodactylus coqui. Next base: position 29,615,070 of record NC_089843.1, on the reverse strand, counting down.
AGCTCCTGGATAAATTCCAAGATTGACAGGGTGACACTACTCCGCCAATGGCGTGGGATTACAGCCCCGGCTGCAATGAGTAAATAACGCAACAGACCTTTTTTACTCGTGCCGTAAGGGCCAGGAATGACAAAGAGCAGTGCCAGCTGTGGAGTGATCTCCATCGTGGCACGGGATGCCTCTCCATATAACTCAAAGACATTTTACCAGAAAGGTTAAATGAGTGGACATTCCCACCATATATGTAGCATGGTACCAGCATGCAATCTGGGCACACCGCATGTCCTCCTCCTCCTTCCGCCAGCAGAAGAAACTCAATTTATCCTGCCCCGGAGGGAACATGTGGTTTTAAAAAAGAGAGTCAAGGCGAATCACAATGTCACCCCAGGTGGTCAGCCTGTCCCACATGTTCAGGCAGTTTAAGGTCAATGGGGTAGGAGGTAGAGCTACTGGCCTATCCTCAATGGTGATTCACGGTGAGAGACCCAGATGAAACCACATCAAAGCTGCTTCTAAACCCACCCACTGTTTCAAGGCTGCATGATGGTGCCAATCCACCAACCTGGTGAGGACCACGGATGAGTAGTATATTTTGAGATCTGAGAGTCCCACTCCCCCATTTAATTTCATGCGCGACATGGTCCGGTAACTAATACGGCTACTCCTCTGACACCACACAAATCTGCAAAATGCTTGTTGAATCTGTTTAAAATAATGTGCGGGCAGCCTAATTGGTAGAGTTTGAAAAAAGCATAGACATTTTGGGACCACATCCATTTTTAAGACATTTACTCACCCGAACCAACTCAGCTGTTTAACCGCGTAGCTGTTCAGCTCATGTGCAATCCTCTCCAACAGAGGGACATAATTAAGTTGATATAGAGAGGAGACTTCTTCCACTATTTGCACCCAAAGATATTGGATAGAGGTTGAATGCCATTTGAAAGCAAATTGGTCCACTTGGTGAGCCACCTCACCAGGTGGGAAAGAGATATTCATGGCCTCAGATTTATGCAAGTTAATGTTGAAGTTGCTCAAGTGCCCATAGTTGGAAAACTCCCGAAGGACTGCCGGAAATAAAATGTGTGGCTTGGTGATGTACAAAAAGGAGGTCGTCTGCATACATCGCCAACTTGCAGGACTGGGACCCAACTTGCCAGCCACGCACATCAGGATTGTTCTGCAGTGCCAAAGCCAAGTACTCCATAATGTTGGTGTAGAGAAGAGGGGAAAGAGGGTAATCTTGTCTTGTCCCATTCCCAATATGTGCTGAGTCAGAGTGAAAGCCATTCAGCCGGATCTGTGCAGATGGGTTCCCGTACAAATCCAGGATCCAGTTCAGAAACTTAGGCCCTAGACCTAAATACGTCAGTGAGGACTTTACAAAAGATCCAGCTAACATGGTTGAAGGCCTTTACTGTGTCCGCCGACAGGAGGCAAAATGGCTGCGACAACTGCCGGGCCCTACTGATCAGTAGGAGGGTCTTGTAGGTGTTGTCCCTGGCTTCTTGCCCTTTTATAAATTCCACTTGGTCACTGTGTATATGGGCCGGCAGAATGGGAGCCAGCCTGTTCACTAGAACCTTAGAGAATAGTTTGACATCTAAATTGATGCGTAAAATGGGACAGTAACTGGGGCATAACCCAGGATCTTTCTCTGGTTTGGGGAGCACCATAATGTGGGCCATGAGCGACTGAGAAGGGAATGGAGCAGATGGTAATATTTGGTTGAACGTCTCTTTCAAAATAGAAGTAAGGATTTCCCGGAACTGTTTGAAAAAAACGGGAAGTAAACCCATCCTGACCAGGGGCTTTCCCTGTCGGAGAAGCCTTAAGGACCTCACCAATCTCTTCTGCCATGAAATCCATCTCTAAGGCCTCGCTAGTTTCTCCTGGAATACTCGGGAGGGCCGTTCTCAGTATATAGTCATGAATCTTTGCTTTCTTATTGGCAGGGGGCAAATCAGCCAGCTGGCCTTGTATATTGTAGAGTCCATAATAATAAGCCCAGAATGCTTCTGCGATCTCTTTGGGGTCATGTCTCTTATAACCTGTAATGTCCATTATGTGGGTTACATAAGTGAGGTTGGTCCTACTGCGAAGATAGCATGCCAGTGAGCATCCACATTTATTGGCATGTTCGTATGAATAGCGCTTATAGGCTGTCTCTAAGCCGCAAATATTTTTGGTCTAAAATATGCCTCAACTCATCCGTTTCATTCATTAGTTTATTCTGTATAGGTAGGGTGCCAGACCATCAGAACAGTTTCTCAAAGTTTTCTATTTTGACCATTAAGAAGATGATAGTAGCTGCCTACTTGCGTTTCAGGCGCACCCAATGCTTAATAAGGACCCCCCTCAAGACACACTTAAGTGGACTGGCTTAGGCATGGCATCAGCCGATTGATCGTTAAGGAATAGAGATGAGCGAGCATGCTTGTCCGAGCTTAATGCTCGTTTGAGCATTAGCATACTCGAGAGTACTCGTTACTCGAACATGTACCACGAGGTACTCGAGAAATTTTCACCCTCTCTTCCCCACATGTTTTGCCCCTTTTTTTAGCCAATAAACATACAGGGAAGGCTTTGGCACCTCCTGCTATGATGTGTAACCCTGTGCATGTCTATAGCAGTGACTGGCTGTCCAGATCAGGTGACCTACGAGCATAAAAACTCAGTTCACCTGATACTCGCCTCACACGCAGGCAGGATTAGTTGAGGGACAGAGCTGCTGCTAGTCAGGGAGAGTGATAGTATAGGTTAGAGGTTGCATTTAGGGAGGGATCCATTTTACAAGAACCCAACAGTTCTTTTTGGGAATACAAGCCACTTTTGTGCATCAGCAGTTTGGCTGGCTGGGAGAAGTAGTGCGCACCAACCATTCACAAGCATCCCGGCTGTATACTGCATACTGTTACCGGTTTTATGCAGTATACTGCTACTGGTGTACAGAGAGTAGATAGGAAGTAACAAAACTATCATTTTTCATTTTTTTTATTTTTGGTGGGGCTTAAAGCGAACGCTGTATACCCCTGGGTGCGCCATTTCAGAAAACACTATCTAACACAATTATATGCAGTTGAATTGTGCATTTTTGGGCCTTAAAGCGAATGCTATATACCCCTGTGTGCGTATTTTCAAAAAACACTTTCTAACAAGACTATACGCAGTTCACTTTTGTATTTTCGGGGCTTAAAGTGAACTCTATATACCCCTGTGTGTGTCCTGTTGTTGCATACTCTGTAACTTAACTGTACGCAGTTTACAGTGCATATTTTAGCCTAAAAGCGTACGCTATATACCCCTGGGTGCGTCCTTTCAAAAAACACTATCTAACAAGACTATACTCAGTTGACTTTTGCATTTTTGGGCCTTGAAGCAAACGCTATATACCCCTGTGTGCGTACATTCAAAAAAAACACTTTTTTTTATTTTTTATTCTTAATTCTCATTTTCAATTAAAGAGCAGTAAACTATAATCGTGATCTCCTAAAAATAGTTGTGTACTGCTGTAAGATACACATGAGACTATATTTCCACTACCTAATTTTCCATCAATAACAAAAACTTTAACCTCTTACAAATTTCTAGACAAGATTTAACTTAAGCTGGGGGTATGGTAAACTCAAAATCCTGAAAACAGCTAACGATGTAGTCTGAAGCGGATATCATTATTGGCATTTAGGTTGGTTTTCAAGCCCCGCTTCAAGTTCTTATATTTATGGACATGAGATGTAACTCGAACTATCTCGTTTAACAAATAACATATTTATTGACTGAAGACTAGAGATGAGCGAACGTGCTCAGTAAGGGCGAATTAGCAATCGAAAAGTACTCGGGGTCGCCAGGGGGCAGGGGGAGGCGCGGCGGAGCGGGGGGGGGGGGGGGGGAAGCAGCGGGGAACAGGGGGGAGCCCTCTCTCTCTCCTTCTCCCCCCACTCCCCTCTGCAACCCCCCGCTCACCCACAGCGCACCTGAGTACTTTTCACCCGAGTAGTGAAGTACTCGAAAATCACGGTGCTCGACTGCGAAATCGCCCTTACCGAGTACGTTCGCTCATCTCTACTGAAGACGTAACACATTGGAGCACATAAGGAAACAGGACAGAGAAGGAAAGGGGGTGGGGAGGGTGGGAATTTCAATGACCTCTAAAGATTGGTATTTAGTAACATCCGGTACCCTGTTACCCCGAAAATAAGACGCGTCTTATATTAATTTTTGCTCCCAAATATGCGCTATGTCTTATTTTCAGGGGGTGTCTTATTTTTCAATGAAGAAGAATTTACATTTATTGTTTAACAAAAAAAATGAACATTTATTACCGCCTATACTGCACAGTACCGTAGTTGTCACCACAAACCAATACAGCTAGACAAACTGTGAAAACAAAGCAAAAATTACTCAATGACAGTCATGTCATCATTTTCTGGCACATCATCATAAACATCTGAACCCGGAATCTCCTGCTGAATTTCTTGACACTCCATTTCTTGTAATATCTTCGGGCCAAAGCAGGAAGGTTTTTTCCCCAAGAATCTTCCACGATTCCTTTCTTGTACTCCACGGAATAGCTTTATTTTTGCGCTTATGTTTAGGGGTAAAAATATACGGTAGCAACATTGTTTATTTCTTGTACTATAGACTCTTCAGCAAAAAAGCAGACACCCCCTATTGAATCAAAATGACACACTGTTTACCTGGCTCCCACACACTGTCTGGAGACTGTAATGCTCACCCCCTAAGGCTGGAAATACACTCTGTGAGAACCCAGCCTTAAGAATCACACATATGGTTGCCTGACTCACACACAGAGCCATAAAAAAAAAATAAGGGCTGTAATTTAGTAACGTACCTTACTGCAGACAGAAGCTCCTGTACCACTTGTAAGCAGGGATGGTATTGCAGCTTCCGGCCACCAGAGGGAGCTCATCACAGCAGATGTATGCAGGAGCAACAGGATGATACTATGGAGTTTTCCAGCCAGCAAGGGGAGCTTACAGCAACAGCACAATCGTACAGCACTGCAGGAGGTAGGAGACAACGGGGATGGCAGCAGGGGACAGGCCTCTTGACTTGCCTGCACACTTTAGTATGCCTTATTATCGGGATGTGTCTTATATTAGCGATTTCTGCAAATTTCTTAATGTGTCTTATTTTCGGGGGTGCCTTATTTTCGGGGAAACACGTTACTCTTCCGAGTTCTGGAACTAAAGCCAGTAAAACCATGTCTTTGTGAACTTTGCTTGGGTGCCTCTGAGTGAAGATGTAAGGTACTCCATCTCCATTATCCCATGTATCACATTGAACCACAACGCCGTCGAGGGCGGGGTAGTCTGTTGCCTGAGTCTTGGTATACAGGACCTCGCCATGCCCACCAGATGGCAAACCACTGAGTGCTTGTAAGTCGACAGGGGAATCTCGTTATGATGCAATAGAATGAAGGCGGGTGTTTTAGGAATCAAGTATTGTGTGAATTTAGAAGTGACCCACCATACCTCTGCCCAGAAGCTCGCCAACACTGAGCAGTCCCAAAAGACATGTAAGAAAGTCCTCTGCTCGGCTCCGCACCTCCAACACAGAGGGGAGACAGACGGGTATATCTTGTGTTGGCGGAAAGGCACCCTGTACCAACGTGAAAGCACCTTGTATCTGGCTTCCTGGATTCTACTGGTAATAGATGAGGAGTGAGTGAGTGTGAAATTTTTTTCCCTTTCCGATGAAGAGAGGGTGATTTCAAGGTCCTCCTCCCATTTCTGAACAAATACCAGGGGTTGTGATCCAGGTTGGGAGTTGAGAATGTTATATACGCGTGACAGCATGTGTCTGGAGGCGCCCTCTGAGCTACAAATTACTTCAAATTGAGTTTTTGAGCGGGTAAAGGAGTTGGGGTGAGGAAGGGACCTAAGGAAGTGTCTCAATTGTATTGTCTGCCAAAACGGGATTGGAGATGGGTCCAGCGTCACTGTGAGGGAGTCTGTCATTAGCCATTGGCCACTATATATATATAGTAGGCTACTTGGAACCTTCTTCTCTGGAACCAGAGGCGGAAGGCCTTGCTCTCATTACCCAGAGGGAACACTGGGTTCCACAGTACCAGGAACATTGGAGAGGGTTGGGGGGGCGATGTCTGACCTTGTAAAAACGTTAACTGACATTACCAGGGTAGGGCCGATTCTGGGATGTTGGGCCAGGTCCGAGGGGGTCTGTTTTTGTGTCCAGGGGAGAACCAGTAGGGAAACGGATGTAGCGACTTGCTTAGTGGACTCGTATCTATAACAATTGGAAATATGCACCAAGTGGATCGCTTGATGGTATCGAGGAAAGCATGGGAGGCCCATTCCTCCTTCTGTTTTAGGTCTTGTCAGGGTGTTACGGGCGATACGTGTTGGTTTATCCGCCCATACGAATTTGGTCATGAGAGATAGTAGATATTGAAAGAATTGTCTTGGTACGAGGGTGGGGAGGGCTTGGAGCATGTATGGCACTCAGGGAAGGATATTCATTTTAAATATTGCACATCTCCCGAACCAGGAGAATAGACCCTTTGTCCAGGAATTCAAGTCAGTCCTAATCTTACTAAGCGTTGGGTAATTGACCACATATAGGTCCCCGGTCGCCAAAATTAGTTTAACGCCCAGATATTGGATGTGGCCTCCCACCCACGCAAAGGGAAATTAATCTTTAAGTTCATTGACTTAGGTTTAAGGGAGGGATATATTGAGGGCTGCAGATTTATGGTAGTTGATTTTTAAGTTTGAGAGTTCAGAGTATTGTTTGATTTCTTATAATAAGTTTGGCAGTGAGACTCGCGGGTTAGTTATAAAGAACAAAAGGTCATCTGCGTACGCTGCCATCTTATACTCGGTGTCAGCAAGCTTAATCCTGGTCAGGTCTGGGTTAGAACGGATGTGGCTCAAAAAGGGCTCCAGGCAGAGGATGAAGATTAAGGGCAATAGGGGGAACCCTTGTCTCATACCGTTCGAGATAGTGAAGGGGGATGAAATCTGACCGTTCACTCTAACTGATGCCATGGGGCATGAATAGAGACTTGAGAACCACTGCAATATGTTAGGGCCCATTCCCATGTGGGACATTGTGGCAAACAGGAAGTCCCAATCCACTCTGTCAAACGCTTTGTCTGTGTCCGTTGAGAGTAAACAGACAGGAAGGGCTAGTTTTTTGGCTAGATATATCAGATCTATGGCTTTTGTCATATTGTCTCTCGCTTCTCTGAGTGGGACGAATCCAACCTGGTCCCCATGGATTGTGTGTTGTATCACTTTGGGGATTACCGTGATGTGTGCCACTAGGGTGTCTCTTGGCATTTCTTTTCCTGAGGTGAGGGAATTGAAGGCTCGTATGAAATGTGGGGTCAGAATCTCCTTGTATTTTTTGTAATATGAAAGAGTGAGCCCGTCTGGCCCCGGGGATTTTCCTGTTTGAGTTTCTGTGATGGTGTCTGCTATTTCGATCTGCGTGATCAGAGCCTCCATTGCTTCTATTGCCTCCTGTGGAATCCTGCGGAGGTTGGACTGTTGCAGATATTCCCATATTCTGGGTTTTCGTACGGCCATGTCATGTTCCGGTAGCAGAGGTGTTAGGTTATAGAGGGCTTGGTAATAATCGCGGAATACTTCTGTTATCTGTTGGGGTAAATGCAGGGTGTGGCCAGAAGAGGAGGAGATGTGGGGGACATAGGTTCTAGCTCTGCTTGCCAAACTCATAAAAGTGACGCCTACACCTTGCTAGTGACCCCTTCGCCTGAGCCAAGCAGAGCGAGCATACACGATCCCTCAGTTGCACTAATTCTTCCCCTCTGGTATTGTCTGGGTTGGATTTGTCTTGAAGTTTGAGTGCTTGGATTTGTTCTAGTAATCCACAGAGGTGTGCTTCTCGTTCTTTTTTAATGTGGGAGCCCAATCCTATGCAGAAGCCACAGATTACACATTTATGGGCCTCCCAGACTGCCAACGGATCAGTATCTGGAGTGCAATTGTTCTCAAAGTATTCGTCTAGGGACCTTTGGATCTCCTCTGATTTTTCCGGAGTGTTGATAAGGGACTTGTTGAGTTGCCAATGCAAAACTCTATTTTAAATTGTGGGGAAAGACAGAGCTAGAGTAATAAGGGAATGGTCCGATAGTGTGATGCTATCTATTTCCGCTGAAACTACAAGAGGGAGCGTCAAATGGTGTAGGAGGAAATAGTCTATCCTGGAGTATGAGTTATGAGGGGAAGAGAAGTATGTATAGTCCCTAGTGTCAGGGTCTAGAATTCTCCAGGCATCAATTAGCTAGTGTTTATGGAGCGTTTTCCTAATCTTACGATGTACGGCTGCTGAATAGCAGCTACTTCCTCTGGATATGTCCAGGGTGGTATGTTAAAATCTCCTCCTAGTAACAGGATGCCCTCCTTGAATTCCTCCAAGTCCTCCAGGGTCCTTTCCAAGAAAGTCACCTGGTTGGAGTTGGGGAGGTACATGGTGGCGAGAGTGACTGGTGTATTGGCGAGGTTACCTTTGACGAAGATGCATCTTCCCTCAGAGTCACATTCCGATGCAGTGTTTTTCATGGGTTTGAGCTGGCAATCAGTATCAATACCCCTTTGGACTTGGATTCTGGGTTCAGGCAGTGGTAGGCGTTAGGCAACCCAGTGTCCAAAAATCTAGGAACTGTTCTTGCGCAGAAGTGGGTTACCTGTATGAAGGCCACCTGTGCCCTCTTCTTCCAGAGGAGACAGAGTATGGAGGACCTTTTCTCGGGGATGTTCAGACCCTGTGCGTTAATAGAAACAACAGAAAGATTTGAAGAGTATGAAGGCATTTTCAATGTTCTTTAAGGAGAGAGAAAAAAAGGGGGGTACCCGGATGTTGTTGAGGCTAAAGCTGGGTCAGGTGGAGGTAGGGGGGATAGTAGATGAGGAGTGGGAAGAAGGGTTGCTGGAGAGACACAAGGATTGGACTCCCGGCAGAAAGACAAAAGACACAACTGACTTAGTAATATCTCTTTATTAATCAGAAGGCCTGAGCTCCCTCAGGGGGGAAAAAAGACCAGGGCCTCCGATATCCTACTGGAGGAAACGTGAATAAGCACGGAAGGACAGACAGCCACAGCTTCCCATGATGAAGATAGAAGGAGGACTTGAAAATCCAACTGACAGACCAAATTCCCTGGTGAAGGGAGAAATAACCAGTTACTTTCGGGTCTAGTCCAGGTAACACCATTGGTCCATCTCGCCGTATCTTGAGTGTCCAAGGCCTGTAGGATAAAGATTATCATGGCGAGAGAGGAAGAGGGGAGGCAGCCAGAAAATAAAGAAAAAGAAACGTGAAAAGGGAGACGGGGAGGGATGGAGGGCCAGAATGAGGTCTACTGTTCTGTTCTCCCATCATGGGCGGAGGCAAGGATAATGGGAGCCTAGAACAAGTCCAGAGAATGTCCTGAGACTGTTAAGAGATGCATAGGTATTTACACTCGGACAGCATCTTGGGGAACAGAATCCTGTGGGGACGGTACATCAACTTGGGAATGTCCCAAGAAAAGGCGGCCACGTTTGCGAAGGATCAGATGGAAGGGGGATGACCCCATCTATAAGTTGCGTCAGCCCTGCGAGTGGCATCTAGCAGTGGATGAATCAGCCTCCGGCTGTTGAGGGTCAATCTGGACACGTCGGGTAGAATTGTTATCTCAGCACCATAATATTTAATCGGACCTTGTTCCCACGCCATGTGCTGTATTTCTTCTTTTTACCGGTAGAATTGCACCCGACAAATGACGTCTCTTGGAAGGTTAGGGTTGCGGGCTCTTCCGCCTTGCAGATGGTGCACTTTTTCTATTTCAATCACCCTGTTGTCAGGGCATTGGAGCAGCTTGTTAAAGATGGTAGAAACGTGATTGAATAAGTCTTCTGGCGGGATCTCTTCGGGTAGGCCTCTCAGTTTAAGATTGTTGTGATGACCCCTATTCTCAATGTTATCTAAGTGAAAAGTCTGAGAGTCCTCCAATGGTGGGGCGGTCATATCTGAGAGTGCTATTGGAGTTGGCATTGCTTGTGTGTAGGCCTCTGAGGCGGGTGGACTGCAGTTAGAGATCCCCATCAGAGATGTTGTAGTGGGAAGGATGGAAGTGGTGGTCTCCCCATTATCCAGCCTGCCTGAGTTCAGTATGACGTCCTGTGACAGGTGCAGGGGTGCTTTCTGAACGCTATGACTGTAGCTGGCTGAGGATCCATATGGCTTTCTTGTGGCCGTTATGGCCACATAAGACACTTTGGGGGGTCGCTGGAGGATCCAGATGACCCTGAAATGTCCCCTGCTGTCTTTCTCTGTCCCCCCCACTGACCTTGCTCGGTTGTTGGCTGCCTCTTGGTTGGAGCGATGTTCCTGGGTCCTCAGTGAAGGAGGACACTCAATCCCCCTGGCATCCCGGCACCATGTTAGGTAAGTAGTAAGGGGTTCCGGCTGTTCCCCTGTCGCTGAGTTCCTCTGTGTGCCTGTGGCGGGTGTCTTGCCACCCTCAGCTGCTGTGCACTTGTCCGAGCATTGGAACGGGGTGCCTGGGTCTGCTCTGCAGGAGGGCGCCCGTTCCACGTGGTGGTCCGGTGCCATCTCTAAATGGCAGCGTGGGGTGTCGGCAGCTTCCTGGTCTCCCTTATAATGGCTCTGCCGCGTGCCGAAGCTGGAAGCAGGTCTCCCGCAGGTGCTGTACAGCCGTCCATGTGGTGGAACGGGGCGCCCAGATCCCCTGTGCAGGCGAGTGAGCGCTCCCTGTGATATTCCGGTGCCATTGCAGAGGGCGCATGGTGCGCGTCGGCCACGCCCGCCAAATAGCGGCTCATCCGGGAACTGCTGGCCGGTGACAGGTTTCCTCTCCGTCTTCCCCCTCTCCTCATGTCAGTAAGCAAGGTGATTTTCTGCTTGGGTGGATTTTTGTAAGGTAATGGCAGCGGAGCTCCGGGCTGTGCATCTCTACGCTTTCATGCTCAGGCCACGCCCCCCCTCAAACACTTCCTAACAAGACTATACGCAGTTTACTTTTGTATTTTTGGGGCTTAAAGCGTACGCTATATACCTCTGTGTGTGTCGTGTCGATGCATATTCTGTAACTTGACTTCACGCAGTTTACAGTGAATATTTTGGCATAAAAGCATACGATATATACCCCTGGGTGCGTCCTTTCAAAAAACACTATCTAACAAGACTATACGCAGTTCACTTTCACACATTTCAGAAAGTCCACCACAGGTGCTGCCACCCACAGGATACTTCAACAGTGCTTCCAGCTGCCAGTTCACCGACTGTTGTGCGACGTGCCCACGCACTGAAATTCAACTTTGCACATGTTGACCAGGGTTTACATAGCAGTGTCAAGCCATTGCCGAATGCCAGCTGCAACATGCCTGTGAAGTGGTAGTCAGCCTCCGCACTTCTTCACAGAGGAGCGGGCTTGGATGTCTGACATCTGTCAGGTGTTAGGAAACTTTGAGGAGTCAACGCAAATGGTGAGTGGTGATGCGGCCATTCTCAGCGTAACCATCCCGCTGATTTGCCTGATGAGAAGGTTGCTGCTAAGCATGAAGGCCGACGCATTGCGGATAGAACAGGAGATGGGGGGGGGGGGGCAATACGTTGCTTGATAGCCAGACCACCCTCAGATCTGTTTCTCAGCGTGTATTGGAGGAGGAGGAGGGGGAAGAGACCGCTGCCCACACTGCAGAGGGTACCCATGCTACTTCCCTCACATCTGTTCAGCGTGTATGGGCTGAAGAGAAGGAGGAGAAGGAGGCTGAGAGTCATTCTCCTAGTGAGGACAGCAATGTGTTGCGTACTGGGACTCTGGCACACATGTCTGACTTCATGTTTAGCTGCCTTTCCCGTGACCCTCGCGTTAGACGCATTATGGCCAACACGGATTTCTGGGTGTTCACCCTTCTCAACCCATGGTATAAGGAGAACCTTTCCAATCTCATTCCCAAAGAGGAAAGGAGTACGCGACTGATGCATTACCACATGGCCCTGGTGGAAAAGCTGATACTAAAGTTCCCATCTGACAATGCTAGCGGTAGAGAACAAAGTTCAGTGGGCCAACTAGCAGGGGAGATGCGGGGAAGAGGCAGCATGTCCAGCGCAGTCGGGGGAAAAGTCTCCAAGGCCTTTGCCAGTTTTATGGCACCCCAGCCAGACTGTGTCACCACTGCCCAGTCTAGGCTGACAAGGAGGGATCACTGTAAAAAGATGGTGAGGGAGTACATAGCCGACCATACCAACGTCCTCTGTGATCCCACTGCTCGCTACAACTATTGGGTGTCAAAGCTGGACACATGGCACAAACTTGCGCTGTACGCCTTGGAAGTGCTGGCCTGCCCTGCCGCTAGCATGTTTTCAGAGAGGGTGTTTAGTGCTGCTGGAGGGATTATCACAGATAAGCGTACTTGCCTGTCAACTGACAGCGCCAACAGGCTTACACTTATTAAGATGAACAAAGCCTGGATTTCCCCAGACTTCTCTTCTCCACCGGTGGAAAGCAGCTTAACATAAAGATTCTTTATGCTGGAACAGAGGAACCATGCACCCTCTATCACCCCAAAAAAGGGGAGAAGTAGCTTGGTCTATCCTTCTCTGATCTTCCTCCTCCTAAACCAGCATGTCAGCACACAGAACAGCCAATTCTTCAGAGGGCCAAAAGGCTTTGTAAAAAAGTAATTTTTTCAGAGGGCTGCCTCCAGGCTCTGTTAGCAAATTAAGCAAGTACGAGTTCTATGTTAAAAAAAAATTCAGGGCTTCACCTACACTCTGGGTAAGCAAATTATTCAGGGGTGCATCTATACTCTCGGTACACAAATTTTTCTGGGGTTTGCCTATACTCTTAGTAAACAAATTGTTCAGGGGTTTGCCTATACTCTTGGAACACAAAATTTTAAGGTTTGGCCTATACTCTTGGAACACAAACTTTTCATGGGGTTCACCTATACTCTTGGTCAACAAATTTTTCAGGGGTTCGCCTATACTCTTGAAACACAAACCTTATGCCCATGTTTGTGGCTCATGAAATTTTGTGATGGAGGTGGCATGGGATTGGAATAATTGGAACACAACACTCCTTTTTAAGACTACAACTCCACTTTTGTGCATTATTAGTTTGGCTGCCTGGGACCAGTAGTGGGCACACGACATTCACAAGCATCCCGGCTGTATACTGCATACTGTTACCAATTCTATACAGTATACTGCTACTGGTGTACACAGACTATATAGGAACTAACAAACCTCCTCTCATTTTTCATTTCTTTATTTGTTTGTGGCTGAAAGCATTTGCATAATAGGCCCAAGTGTTATATAGTGCAGATAGAGAGGAAAAGACCTTACACATCTCACACTGTCTATTTTTTGCTGAATGCATTTGCGTAATAGGCCCAAGTGTGTGTCCTGTTGATCCACACGATATAACAAGACTGTACACATTTTACACTATTTTTGACTTAAAGCATACGTAAAATACCCTTAGTGTGTGTCCTCTCGATCCGCACTATATAACAAGATGTTCACGTTTTACACTGTCTATTTTTAACTTAAAGCGTACGCAAAATACCTCACAGTTTGCGAGCATTTTGACGCAATGCATTATACAACATGATCAAGACTTAGGGGTAAGAGTCGAGGACGAGAACGTAAACGTGGGCGTCTGAATGGGGGGTGGGCAGAGGCCAAGGTCCTGGTCAGGGTGAAACAGTGCCTGGTTTGCCTACTCTAATTTCCTCAAAATACATGCTGTCCTTCCCTGGGGCACTGCTTAAACAGCCCCTCGGGAAGGGCAGGGGCTGGGACAGGCGGTATCTTCCGTGTCGGTGGACCGCCGCCTTTCAGGGGCTCGCCTATACTCTTGGTCAACAAATCTTTCAGAGGTTCGCCTATACTCTTGGTCAACAAATATTTCAGGGGTTCGCCTATATACTCTTGTTACACAAATGTTTCAGGGGTTCGTCTATACTCTTACTAAACAAATCTTTCAAGGATTCGCCAATACTCTTAGTAAACAAGAGTTCACCTGCAGAAATCGGTTTCATCGGTTCACCTGCACAAATCAATTGTTTCTGGGGTTAGCCTATACTCTTGGTATACAATCTTTTCAGGGGTTCGCCTATACTCTTGGAACACAAATGTTTCAGGGGTTCACCTATACTCCTGGTACACAATTTTTTTTAGGGGTTCGCCTATACTCTTGGTATACAAATTTTTCTGAGGTTTGCCTTAACTCTTGGTAAACCAATTTTTTCTGGGGTTCGCCTATTCTCTTGGTAAACAAATTTTTCAAGGGTTCGCCTATAGTCGTGGTACACACATTTTTCAGGGTTCGCCTATACTCTTGGAACACAAATTTTTCAGTGGTTCGCTTATACTCTTGGAACACAAATGTTTCAGGGGTTTGCCTATACTCTTGGTCAACAAATTTTTCAGGAGATCGCCTATACTCCTGGAAAGCCAATTGTTTTTAGGGTTCGCCTATACTCTTGGTCAACACATGTTTCATGGGTTCGCCTATACTCTTAGTAAACTAATTGTTTCTGGGGTTCGCCTATACTCTTGGTCAACAAATACATAGTAACACAGCAACATAGTTTGTAAGGCCAAATGAAGACAATGTCCATCTAGTCCAGCCTGTTTATCCTCCTGTTTTGTTGATCCAGAGGAAGGCAAAAAAAAAACCAAGAGCAGAAGCCAATTAGCCCTTTTGGGGAAAAACTTCCTTCCAGACTCCCTAATGGCAATCAGACTAATCCCTGGATCAACCCCTAATAGTTCCTACCTGCTTGTATACTTGGATTAACAATTAACCTAAGGTTTATATCCTGTAATATCCTTCCACTCCAGAAAGACATCAAGTCCCCTTTTAAACTCCTCTATGAATTTTGCCATCAACACATCCTCAGGCAGAGAGTTCCACAGTCTAACTGCTCTTACAGTAAAGAACCCCTTTCTGTGTTGGTGATGAAACCTGCTTTCCTCTAAACGTAGCGGATGCCCTCTCGTTACCGTCGCAGTCCTTGGTATAAACAGATCATGGGAGAGATCCTTGTATTGTCCCCTCATGTATTTATACATAGTTATTTGATCAGCCCTTAGCCATCTTTTTTCGAGAGTAAATAATCCCAATTTGGATAGCTTCTCTGGATATTCCAGTCCTGTCATTCCATGTATTAGTTTAGTTGCTCATCTTTGAACCCCCTCCAGTACTGTAACATCTTTCCTGAGCACCGGTGACCAGAACTGTGCGCAGTATTCCATGTGAGGCCTGACAAGTGCCTTATATAGTGGAAGG
This sequence comes from Eleutherodactylus coqui, assembly GCF_035609145.1. NCBI lineage: Eukaryota > Metazoa > Chordata > Amphibia > Anura > Eleutherodactylidae > Eleutherodactylus > Eleutherodactylus coqui. The sequence goes on along the minus strand of NC_089843.1, from coordinate 29,599,757 downwards.
ATAATGTTTCAGGGATTCGCCTATGCTCTTGGTAAACCAATTGTTTCTGGGTTTTGCCTATAGTCTTGGTCAACAAATGTTTCAGGGGTTTGCCTATATAGTCTTGGTACACAAATGTTTCAGGGGTTCACCTGTACTCTTACTAAACAAATCTTTCATTGGTTCACCTGCATTTTGGGTAAAAAAAGTGTTTTGTTGTAGAATGGGTTGTTGAATTGTGGAGATGTGTATAAGTACTGGCATCTGAGTCCCCTTTATGCCTACGTTTGTGGCTCATGAAATTTTGTGATGGGGGTGGCATGGGATTGGAATAATTGGAACACAACACTCCTTTTTAGGACTACAACTCCACTTTTGTGCATCATCAGTTTGGCTGCCTAGGACCAGTAGTGCGCACAAACCATTCACAAGCATCCCGGCTGTATACTGCATTCTGTTCCCGGGTATATACAGTAAACTGCTACTGGTGTACACAGACTACATAGGAACTAACAAAAATCCTGTCATATTGCATTTATTTTTTTTTTGTTTTTGGCTGAAAGCATTTGCATAATAGGGTCAAGTGTTATATAGTGCAGATCGAGAGGACACACAAGACTGTACACATTTTACACTGTCTATTTTTGGCTGAAAGCATTTGCATAATAGGCCCAAGTGTTATATAATGCAGATCAAAGAACACACAAGACTGTACATATTTTACACTGTCTATTTTTGGCTTGAAGCATACACAAAATACCTCACAGTTTGTGTAGCATTTTGATGCAGTGCATTATACAACATGTAAGGGTCGAGGACAAGGACGTGGATGTGGGCACCGGAATGAGGGTATGGGCAGAGGCCATGGTCCTGGGCAGGGTGAAACAGTGCCTAGTTTGGCCACTCTAATTTCTGCATGGTTTATGCTGCCATTACCTGGGGCACTGATTAACAAGCCTCTTGGGGAGAGATTTTTTTTCATTTTTTTTTTCTTTGTACGCTTCTTCAAACGGCAGGGGCATCGTTGTGTGCCCGGCCGCTTGGAGGGGGTGCCCGGGTCAGACGGCTGCCCGCCAGCTGCCACAGATGAACAGGCAAAATGGGGGATCAAGGACTCCATGGTTCTGTCCCAAAGGGAGATGGCAGAGGGGCAGCTGCAGTGCGTTGACTCCGGTGTGTGCGTCGCCACTCTTTCTCAGCGCTTTGAGAAAATACAGCAAAGTCCGCCAGTACTCCTGGACAAAGGCGGGTTGAGCCGAACACCCAGTATGAGAGGAGAGGGCCGCTCCTCTTTCGCGTGCCACTCCGCGCGGGGGCGGCATCGGTCTGCCGGACATAAGGAGCTGGAAGGACCAGCCTACGGTGTAGCGAAGCTACCGTCGGTGAAGCACCTTACCCCGTCTGGGATGGGGACAGCTGGACGCAGCAAACTTTATCTATTTTCAGTGGTGTGTTAAATGACAATATAAAGACTGCCCCATCACTGTTTGTAATACCTTAAATGTCAAGTTAATGTTTTTTTTATATCAGTACACTTTGTGAGCTACACATACTTGATAGACTTCCAAGGAGGGAGGACAGCAGCAACTGCTCGTCACAGACACTAGCATGGGGTGAAGGGAAAGAAGTGGAAGACTCCTCCCCAATTCCGTAACCCTGCCATGCTTGTGATCCCTCCCAACCATTCCCTCTGGCAGAGGCAGCTTAGTAGTAATAAGTATAATACACAACTTGGCAGCTAGAGTCTCTAATGGACATATTCAGCTTGGAGATTGCTGTCTCTCCAGTACATAGCATTGTGGTTACAGTCTCTAGTAGGCACATAGTGTTGATCTTGTCACCAGTTATAGGAACAACCTCTACAGCTCTATGGACAGCTGTATGCAGCTGCCCGCAGTATCCCCTCCAAGTGTGGCCTGGTGTGGTGCCAAGATGAAGAACCCTAATAGGTTTGAAAGCTCGCTGTACCATCATCTTCTTGTTGCCATTAAAATGCATCATATGTACAAGATTACTTTGTTTCTCTTAGGGCTCCTTCACATGGACTTCACATGGAATATGTGTACGCCTAATCATATCCCTGACGGTCATATACATATATAACAACCGTGGGTGAGTTACATTGGGAGCAAACACTGGATTGTTGGGAGGTTAAAATTTGCTAGTAGGCAAAGTTCCTATGTCAACACTATCACCATTATAATATTGTCAATATTATTATTACCATCATCTCTATATTGTTATGCCTTTTTATATTGTCTTATTTTTATTATGCCTTTTTATTGTACTTCTCACTAGTATTATAAACTTTAATATTTATATTATTGTCATTGGTATTTTATTATTGCCATTTACTATTACCTGTATCATTGTTAACATGACCATTTTTAAATGTTACTTATCTACGGCTGTTAATACTATTGTTCAATTGCCATTTCTCCCCATATGTCCTTTACTGACCTGATGAAAGTGATAAACTGCGCGCTCACTTACAAAATTACTTTTTGCACGACAATGGAGATGTCTTTTTTTTTCAGCCTCACATACTAATGGTCCATGTACATGGCCATAGGCATATTACGTGCGCTCGATGTAAAAATGCCTAATTGACAAAGGGTCCAGCGCATATACACCGAGGCCGCAATGCCGTGGGGCCAGGGGAGACATTCCCCCTTCCCTACCCTTCGCCGGCTCACCTCCTCTCTCCTCCCCTCCGGCTGTTTGCTAAGCTCCTGCCCCCTGTCCACAGCCAGCAATGGGAGGTAGTGAAGCAGGCGGAGCTTAGCTCCTCCCTACCCCCTCCCATTGCAAACAGCAGCAAGGGGCGGAGAGGAGAAGAGAAGGGGGAGAGAGTTCAGCAGTCACGCTGCTAAACTCCATCCCCCCTCCCTTCTCCAGCAGCTAGCATAGGCTCCCATAGAAATCTATGTAGCTGCCACCGATGGCGTGAAAGTGCCCGAGTGGGCACTTTCACGCCACTGAAATACGCAGTGATGCATTGTAAGCCAATGCATCAGGGGACAGTGTATATCGTTCGGACATGAAAACCCGGCCGATATACACACATGTGAATAAGCCCTAAGGCTGGATTTATACAGGTGTATATCAGCTGGGTTTTCGTGCCCGGCCGATATACGCTGCCCCCTGATGCATTGGTTTACAATGCATCAGTGCACATGGGTGCATTTCTGGAGCCTAAATGCGCCTGTCTGGCCAAGATAGGGCATTTTCGCCAGGAGCTTTTTCAGCATGACTGCTAAACTCCTACCCCCTTCCATGCTCCTCTCTGCTCCTTGCTGGCTGTTTGCAATGGGAGGGGGCAGGGGTAGTAGTTGGTAAGCTTCATCCCATCCTACCCCCTTCCATCGCTGGCTACAACAAGGGGCAGAGAAGAGGCGGGAGCTTAGCACACTAGCTCCCACCCCATCCTGCCTCCTCTTCCTGCAGAGAGCCGGCAAAGGAGAGGGACGGAGAGAACCGTTTTGGTAGAGCTAAACTGTCTTTCCCCGCCCAACGGCATTGCGGGCTTGGTGTATGTGCTCCGGGCTCAGGCCATCTGAACGGATTCACAAACAATAGCTTTATGCGCCCGTTCACTTGTTTTTACAGTGCCGATGGGCGCTCATAAAAATAACGACTGTGTGAATAAGCCCTTATGCCTATATTACTACAATATCTACTGTGATAATTGAGCCCACTTATGCCGTGTTCGATTCCTTTCCGTATGGGAATTTAATATTCGCTAGCATGTTGCAATCCTATATAACAGGTATCCCTAAGGGTGGCTTCACACAAGCGTGTGTGTGTGTGCCGTACATAGGTGCAAAGGTTGTTCACCCTGAGCAGAAATAGTGCAGATGTTGTTGTGGATTTTGGTGCAAATCTGATAAAAATCCCCCAATTTCTGCTACATGTGAACACATCCTAAGGGTGCATCAGTTCCCGCTCCTGGCTCTTCCATCCCCCCCCCCCCCCCCCTGCAGAAAAGGACATCGTATATCGGCTTGTCGTGAAAACCGAGCCGATATACGGTGGTATGACTGCACCCTAAGAGCTCATTCAGTCGCCTGTATTTATCATCGGTATTTTGTGAGTCAAAACCAGAAGTGCGTCTAAAATATGCAAGTAATACAAATCTTTCCTTATGCTTTCTCTCCACTCCTGGTTTTCTCTCACTAAATACTGATGTAACATCCGCCTCGTGAAGGAGCCCTGAGGGACCCTTCACAAGTAGTGGGGTTTGTGTGGGGTTTCTGCAGAGGAAGAATCTGCACCCAAGCCTGCGGCACAATCCCCACCATTACTGCTCGTCTTGGCAGGGATTAGATTAGAAGGGTGAAACCAGCTGCAGACGCTCATCAGGCCCCTCAGCAGTGGTGCAGATTCTGATGCAGATTATTGCACTGTGGAAACTGCATGCAGACTCTGCTACGTGTGAAGACCCCCTAAGGGTTCCTTTACATGACAGTTTTTATGTTCAGTTTTTTGTAAGCCAAAACCAAGAGTTGGTCCAAAATATGGATGACGCGCAAATCTTTCCATTATACTTAAAAACTGTCATGTTAAAAAGTGTCCTAAGGGTTCACTGAAACGTCCGTGTTTTCAGCATTTATTACACACCAGAAGTATGGTCCCATGATACACAGTGAATGGAGTCAATGGAAGTAAACGGACTTTCATTGATCAATTCTCATTAGCGTGTGAACACTGTGTGTAGATAAGCGTGAGAAAGAGATTGCAGCATGCCCTATTTCTCCGCTTACCGCGTAGAGTGAGTCCAATCTTTTTCTATGGGCAGTGTATTCAGTGCTATCCATATGCAATACATTGTGTGTGGGGGTGATACAAATACAAACCGCTATGAAACAGAGCGCAGAATTTTAAAAAAAACAAAGTCGCACTGTGCACGACGGCGCGCAAGAGATACACAGCTATGCTCAGTGCACTTGCTGCCATATGTGGTCTCTGCCAGCTCTCACAGACCGGTACGGCGCTGCGGGAGACCACAGAGTGTTATGCATGCGGTCTTGTGAATGAAGTGTAATTTATAATGACACCAATGTTTTTCAGTTTGGCTTATTTCACTTGCAGCGTCAGCATGCTGCCTAATGGGCCCTCCGAGAAAACTCCTCTGACAGCGGAGCAGCACTGTCTGCCTCAGCCAAGTGCCACTGCTGGGCCCAGCACCGAACACTGCTTCATGCAGCTCCTCCAGCCAGCGGGGCATGAAGATGCCTGCAGCATTATGTTGTACGCCGACAGGTGAAGGGGGCAGAGAACTCATAGGTTAATGAGGCGGGCCTGTGATTTAGGTAAGACAGGTCCTCGAGCCCTGCTGCAGTGCACTTGCCGCACTGAATGAGAGGAGTCGCGCGAGTGCCAACATGTCTTATCTTGCCATTTGCGCATCTTTAAAAAAACTCAGCATTCGACAAGAGCGGGACTGGCAAACAGGGAGCCTGTCACAGGCAACTGCCAGTCAGCTTTCAGGTGCCCAGGCTTCACCAGGAGATTCACCAGATCCGCAGTGAGCCAGTCTAAGGGCTCATGTCCACGGGCAAAATAAGAATTAAAATCCGCAGCGGATTTTAACTCTTCTCCTGCCCGCGGATCCGCACCCCATAGGGATGCATTGACCACCCGCGGGTAGATAAATACCCGCGGATGGTCAATAAAAAGGATTTTTTTTAAATGGAGCATGAAAAAATCTGGACCATGCTCCATTTTCATGCGGGTCTCCCGCGGGGACGGCTCCCGCGGGCTTCTATTGAAGCCTATGGAAGCCGTCCGGATCCGCGGGAGACAAAAATCAGGATTTACTCACACGCTCCGTTTCTTCTCTTCGCGCGGCGCCATCTTCTCTCTGTCGCGGCCGGATCTTTTTTCTTCGGGACGGCGCATGCGCAGGGCACGTCACCGACGTCATCATGCACATCCGCCGAGCCGAAGAAAGAAGATCCGGCCGCGACGCAGAGAAGATGACGCCGCGCGAAGAGAAGAAACGGAGCGGATGGGAGGTGAGTTTATTCTCATTTATTCCTATTTTCAGCGCTCATGTCCGCGGGGCAGGAGGGACCCGCTGCAGATTCTCCATGTAGAATCCGTAGCGGGCCTGATTTTCCCCGTGGACATGAGGCCTAAGCCTGTGGACATGCAGTAGGCACGTACACATTATATCCATATTAGGCCCCGTGCTGACGAGCACTGCTTTAACACTTCTGAGTCACATGAAATGAGCGCTTCTATGGGAACCAATGGGTTCCTATAGAAATGTTCACATGGGCGCTTGTTAGGCATGCTGAATCAGCGCTACTAAAGCAAGATAGGACATATAAGGGCAAACTCGCATGTCGGCTCCAAGGTGCATGCAAAGATAGAACATGTCCTAACTTTGCTGCGTGCTTTCCTTGGCTCCTATGGGAGCCTTCAAAGCACGCAGCCCACACCTCGGATGGTGTGAGTGGCCTACTTCATCTAGCCTGAATTAGCCCATTCACACAATCTTTTAGAGCATTATAGCAGCAAGATTTTCTCGCTGCTACCAGTGCTAAAACAACGCTCGTCTGCATGACGCCTTATAGACACATATATACAAGGACAATATACCCATATTACAAGCATATACACATACATATACCCCCATTACACATACACTTACCATCTCTGCAGCTGAAGTGTGAACATCATGCAAGAATTCAAAGACAGCAGCAAAGAAGACAGAACACTCAGGACGGGACTCAACGTCCTCCTCTTGTCTCTGCCATCCTTCCCACAGCTTCTGCAGCCTCCTTTCCCTCCCTGGTGTACCTGCCCTGACAGCACAGAAGACACAGCAGAGAGCTGAGCCTCCTACAGAAAGCAGGTTGGCAGGGCTTCCTCTCCTTCTCCACCACCAGTCTCCAGAGAAGAGGGATTCTCAGTGCAGGAGCCTATGTGCACTATTGCTCTGTGCGGAGCCCACTCCCAGCTCAAGGGTCTACCGGGGGGGCTCACTGCCACCGTGGGCCAGTCCAAACCTGTCACTTCCGTCTTCAAACCATGGCTCATGTGAAGACTGTTTCCATTCAGTGGCCCACTTCTGTGGGCCCCGTACAAAGGGCTTACCAGCATTTAACCCTCTCTGTCAGGCTCCCATGATTCCTCATACAATATTCTTCAGCTACTATGAGATCCAGCATTATTACTGCTCTGTATGGAATGACTGCTTTTCCTCCCATGGCTCACTTCAGACATCTCTGTGTACATCGACCTTCTATTAAAGGTCTTATATCATGAATATATATACTTCTAACTACAGTCTGTATTCCCGCTCCATACAAACATTCTTATATGACTAAATGGGAGAGGTGCTTTGTGAGGGAACGTCCGCTTACGCTCCGATTTAGGATCTGGTCTGGAGCAACTAAAAGCTCCTTATGTACCTTATAGAGGGAAAATCAGTACATCATTCTCATGGGCCGGTACCAGACCCCCTCACTGCTACACCAATTCATTCCCACCATACCTGACTATTGATGGTGCTATTTACTTCACAATGGTGCCTTACAACATCTGATTTGGGAATTGATAGAGTAATGACTTAATTTAGGTAATAATACCTTACGGGTGTTGTAGCCTTATCAAACAGGTATGACTAATTACTATAACGATGCATCGGAGGAGTAAACACGTGATACTATATGGCATCTCATTGAATACATCTTAATATAGTAAATCTGATGTAGGCTTATCACATGATCGCCTCGCCGCCTCAGCAGCCAATCAAATTACAATAAGCATTTTACAGTGAATAATTGTATGAGCCCATTCATAATGTAACAACTAAAGTTTAGAATGAATCTCTTCAACTCCTTCCTGCTCTAGGAGGTACATTTACGTCCAGGAGCGTCGGGGTATGTATGAAGAGAGGTCACGTTTGCTACAGCTGACACCCCGCGGGCAATAGCTGCAATCGGCCATTAATCCGATCGCGTCAATTAACCCTTTAAATACATATGTCAATTCTGACAGCTGCATTTAAATCCTCCAATGAGTTCAGGGGTCCCGTCCACCCCCCCCCCCCCCTCAGTGAGATCAGGGGAGGCGTGCAGGTGTCAGGCCAGCCTGGGGTGGCTTGATAGGCTGCCTGTCAGAATGCAGTTTGATGTAAGGCTATAGCATTATGTCATACTGCAGGAGCGATCAAAGCATTGCATGTTGTAGTCCCCCGGGGGGCTTAAAAGTAAAGTAAAAAAAAAGATCAATAAAGTTTTTTTTAATTGAAAAGAAAAAAAGTTATAAAAGTTTAAATCAGCCCCCTTTTGCCATATCTGTAATTAAAAAATCTAAATCATAAAATAAAAATGCCTATGTGGTATTTCCGCATTTGTAAAAGTCCGATATATCAAAGTAGCACATTATTTACCCCGCATGGTGAACGTCGTCTAAATAATAAATAAATGAAGAACGCCAGAAATGCACTTTTTCAGTTACCCTGTCTCCCAGAAAAAACGCAATAAAAAGCGATCAAAAAGTTGAATGTATTCCGAATTAGTACTATTGGAAAATACAGTACAGGCCACAAAAAAATGAGCCATCGCTGAACTATGTCGACGGAAAAATAAAAAAGTTATTGCGCGCACAAGATGACAGCAGAAAATAATTGAAAAAAAAAATGTCTTTGAAAGAAAAAAAGAGTAGTACAGTAAAAAAAAACTATACAAGTTTGATATCGTAGCAATCGTACTGACCCGTAAAATAAAGTTATCATGTCGTTTTTGTTGCAGTTTATGCGTCGTAGAAACAAGACGCATTGAAAGATTGCGCAATGTCGTTTTTTTTTTAATTTTACTCAGTTAGAATTTTCAGTACATTATATGGTACATTATATGGTACTTTAAATAGCACCATTGAAAACTACAACTCGTCCCGCAAAAAACAAGGCCTTATACAGTGACATCGATGGATAATTAAAGGAGTTATGATTTTTTTAAAGGGGGGAGGAAAAAACGAAAATGAAAAAAAAGGGCCGCGTCATTAAGGGTTAAAGCCCCATTTACAAGGGCGACTGTCAGGCAAACTATGCCCGACACTCGTCCCTGCACATATTGTCCAGGAGCGAGTATTACTGGCTCACAGCAGCAAGGCTGGGGGAGATTTCTTCTCACCCCTCTCTATCCACTTTAACAGCAGCCATTCAGTATTGAGGAGGAGAGCAAGGAGAGAAATCTCCTCCAACTGCCCTACTGTGAGCCAGCGATACTCACTCCTGTGCAACACAATGGAAGCAAGAATGTGCGGGGATGAGTGTCGGGCATCGTTTGTCCACAGCTGTCACGTCCACAGCCTACATGGCTTTAATCCTTAGGGGATAGATGTTTTTATGTCCCTGAGGATTAAAGCACACTTAGCAATGATGTAAAAATGCAATGGGGCTAGCACTAAGGGGTTAAATGCCAAAAATCGCACAATATTCATTCGCAAGTCGTTATTGTTGACTTTTTGACAGCATAAAAACTATTGCTGGATAACTGGCTTCTCGTTCTGTGTAAATGCTCCCCGTTTGGCGCTTTATAAAGAAGGTGAAGTACTGAGCGAGATGTCAGCAAGAACCTAGCAATTCAGCAGCAACACAGTCTGTCTAATCTCTGTGCACCAACGCTAACAACCTTAGCGGTGACGTCAGCACTTGCACAGTCGTTAAATCCAGTGTTCCCTAACTCCAGTCCTCAGGGACGCCCAACAGGTCATGTTTTCAGGATTTCCTCAGTATTTCACAGGTGATGTAATTATTGTCGGGGCCTCAGACATTGCCACAGGTGGTTATACTATAGGATTTCCTGAAATCATGACCTGTTGGTGGTCCCTGAGGACTGGAGTTGGGGACCCCTGGTTTAGCCAACTGTCACCCCTTGCAAAAATGCCATAACACAGCAAAAATATCTGATCATCTAAATAATCTCTTCCCACTACGAACGTCTCCCATATATAGTCATTGGATAAGTGAACAATGTACTAAAAAAATATTTATTACCTGGACTCATAGACACCACTTGAGGTATACCATTCGGTGTTGGACTATTATCTGCGGCTCTTCTAAAAATGGTGTGTTTGAGTATTCTCATATGTGAGAGAGCATTATTATTAAATTCCATATGTATCTAGGCTTTGGTCACTGCCCCCACTAGGGTTGTCTATTGTCTGGTCTCAACACATGAACAGTTAAGGTGTGTGACTGATTCCACCTTTCCCACTGGGCATAGACTAATTGAGGATAAGCCAAGGATCCTGGTACCAAGCACCAACTTGAAGTGTGTACTTTTTGACCTGGATTTTTCTTTTCACCTGTGTGAATTTAACAGTGTTGCGGGCAATTTGAGGGGCATCCTGGCACAGCATGGGCTATTCGAGTTAGGACTAGATATCAATGGAATAGTACTTTTAAGAAGGTGTCTACCATGAGTATATTGCTGGTGCTTTTTTTAGTTGATTTCCAGATCTGAGATCAACCATCCTCAGTAAGTGAACTCCCAATATCCGTGCCCTAGCAGGAAATATATGATAATTGATTATAAGAGGAGTGGACTAGTCTGGAATGGATTTGGGAGATAAGACTTCAGGCATGGGGCTATTTAAGAAAAAAAAGGTTTTGTATGGTGTCAGTGGGGAGTTAAGTGTTTTTTGCTAGTGATGATATGCAGTGTTTGAGTTGTAGGTATCTGAATATTTCTGAGCAGGGTATAGTACAGTTTCTCTCAGGGTATAGTGTAGTTTCTCTGAGGTATAGTATACTTTCTCTATAGAAAGTAGATGATATATTTTGGTGAGACCACTGCTTGTTCAGACTTGAAACATTTGAGGAGACATATCACCAGGAAAAAATAACAGATTTCGAAGAACAGGTAGTAGGGGTAGGTGGGATGAAATTAAGATACTAGAATAATTAATGGAACCCCTTACTTTAAGGGAGTGCTTTAGGATTTGTAATGGAGGGGTCTATAAATTGTTGGGATGCATAGGATTGAGTCAATGCTGAGGGGATAATCCTCAAGGGCTGCAAGAGATAGAGTGTTCTAGAAGATTCATAATGCAGCCAAAGTCCCCTAAACTTCATGAGAATATAGCCACACATCTGAAAACACATCTCCTCTCACAATTTGGCCAAAATAGTATACGGTGGTGTAGATGTTAATCACAGCAAAGTGGTGCCACTGAAAACAAAAGAAGGCACACATAGTGTATCCTAGAACACAAATTGTGCCAATAAAGGCAGCAGGAGAGCTGCTTGTTTTAAAAGCAATGTCATACATTTTACAAGGGGAAATTCTGTAAGAAGAACAGAACACTGAAGCACAAGCCTACTACAAGGAGCAGCTGTAGAAATGCCAAAAATTTCACTATGCAAGAAAGAAGCTGCGCTGCTTGTTTTAACCCTTTCCAGTCCAATTTGTATCCTGGTTTTCCTAGGGGGCTTACTCTTTTTCTGCCGTTATACAACGGCGCTATATACTGGCTAAAGCCAGTACTGCATGAGGTGACACATTGGATAGGCTCCAACAGCAGAGAGGCTGGCAATATACTGTAAGAGAAGCCCGATGGATGTATTCCAACATCAGAGCTGTACAGCATTAAATCATAATGTCTTCACAGGTCAGACAGTGGATTGGAAAGGGTTAAATGTCATAAGGTTTGTACAGGACAAATTCTGCCAGGTGAACAGAACAGCCAAGCACAGACCTGCTCCAAGGAAAAGCTGTAGAACTGTTTATTATGCTTGCTTGCTGTGAATTGTGTAATTTGCATTTCATCTGTTTGCATCAGTAAATGAAATGTTACTTTTAGTCATTTCTGCCATCCACCTCCCCCAAATGGCATCTTTCACCCATCCTTGCTTAGATACTTTCCTTATCACTCCCCCCCCCTCCTTGATCATTAAGTTTGCAATGCTAAAGTCAGCTGGCTAGTCAATTGGAACCTGATTAGCCACTCCCAGCTGTTTCCTAGTTGTACCTTTAACTCTAACTATAATATCAGTGTAAGCATGCATGCCACGCGCATTTAAGCTGTATGAAGTATGGCTGGATAAAGTATGATACAGTTTGACCATGGCAGTTCAACATGGTAGAAGACAGGTAGGCCACAAACTCTGCCTGAATACTTTACACTTCAAAGCTATTGCTAATGCTGTCACTTCTGTTCTCACCCTTGCTCTCAGTTTCAGAACTTCTTTTAAGTGCCAACCTCTGGGGCACACTATTCACATTAGCCCCTCTCTCCTGTCCTCACCTATGCACAGCTCACATACACTCTTTACCTTCTTGCTTAGCCTCAATCCCCCTAATGCCACTAACAAAAATAACAGTCGTCCTCGTAAATCTCCTAACTATCTGCTAACCCTCGCTATCCTGCTGCTACTAGCTGCTAGGGATATCTCTCCCAATCCTGGCCCACCCTCCACTGCTCCTAGCTATCACCCCCTACCTGACTAATAAAATCCCCAAGCATAACTGCTAGCCCATGCGAACCTTCCCCTGACTCCTTTAAATGTGTGCTGTGGAACTGCCAGTCAGCATGTAATAAACTCCCCACCATCCACGACTTTTTTACTGCTAAATCTTTAAGTCTGCTCGCTTTCACAGAAACATGGTTACAGCAGTCTGACACGGCCTCCCCTGCTGCACTGTCTTACAATGGCCTGCAGTTGTCTCATACCCCGAGACCAGATGACAGGCGTGGCGGAGGAGTAGGTGCTCTTCTCTCCCTGAAATGTACCTACCAGGTCATCCCCCTGTACCCTCACTCACTTTTCCATCATTTGAAGTACATTTTGCTAAGGCTTTTCCGTCCGCTGTCCATGCGAGTAGCAGTTATCTACCGCCCCCCAGGTGCTGCTCGCCTGTTTTTGGACAACTTTGCTGCCAGGCTTCCCCACTTCCTATTCTGCGAAATTCCAACTCTCATCTTAGGTGATTTTAACATCCCCACTAATGACCCCAACTCCCCATCTGCCTCTCAGCTTCTTTCGCTCACCTTCTCCCTTGGTCTCTTTCAACTCACAGCCTCTCCCACTCACAGGGATGGCAATAGCCTTGATCTAGTCTTCCTCCGTCTCTGCTCTGCTTCCAACTTCACTAACTCCCCTCTCCCGCTCTCAGATCATAACCTCCACTCTTTCTCTGTCATGCTCCCTAACATCTCTCCAGACCCACCTACCTACCGTACCTACAGGAACCTTAAGGCCATTCACACCCAGGACTTTGCTGAATCCCTACAGTCCTCTCTGTCCCCTATCTCTCTCCTCTCCTGCCCCAACCTGGCTGCCGCTCACTACAACACATGCCCTGGATGAAGCGGCGCCCCTCAGGACCCGAGCCATCCAATGTAGAACGCGGCAACCCTGGCTCACGCCTCAAACGCGCTTCGTCCGGCGGTGCTCTAGAAGTGCTGAATGGCTGTGGAGGAAATTGCAAACGTCCACAGACTTCCTCCACTACAAATTCATGCTCAGAACCAACAACCTCGCCCTCCACCACGCCAAACAAGTCTATTTAACCTCTCTAGTCTCCTCACTATCGCACAGCCCTAAACGGCTCTTTGATACTTTTCACTCCCTTTTCAGCCCTAAACCGCAGCCCCCAGTGACGGATCTCAGTGCTGAAGAGCTGGCTGCTTACTTCAAAAAGAAAATTGATGACATCTGTCAGGAAATAACTTCCCAATTCCAGACTAGCCCAGACCCTAGTCTTGTCAGCACTGCATCTAGCTCCTGCTCACTGTCTGTACTCAGACCAGCACTAACACTAGTGGTTTCATGTCTGACACTTCCAATTCTGGTGAAGGTTCACAGAGGGGCTCTGTCCCTAATGGTTCTTTTTTAGGCCAGATGGGTTCAACAAATTCCCTCAACAGGGAAATGGAACGACGCGATTTAGCGCACGGCGAGGCGGGATCAAGCATCAACGTTCCCGCAAGAGGCGGATACAATATGAAAACGAGGTCCGGGAATCGACACCCTCCACCGAAATACAAGAAATAGAAACAACCGAGAAGGGACTTGTGGTAAATATTTCCACCAGGACATTGACCAAGGATGAATTATCTGTATTGGAGAAGGGATTGTCTTTTTGCCCAAAATCAGTAACTGATTGGTTCCAACTTGATTTGGACCTAGAAAGATTTTTTAGGAATCTTCGCCTTAAATCCCATTTTGCCTTACAGCCACCTATCTCTGCTGTTTCGCAGTCCAACCCCCGTGGGGTGTTTTCCCTGGTTGGTGTTGGACTGTGAAACAGGAGTCAGTACACACCGCCCAATAACAATCCAGGTATTGAAACATTTGCCAAGATGGTTAAGAATGATGTAAGAGTATTAAAAGAGCAGTCACGATTGAGAAAATCAAAAGATACTAATAATCTCTCCAGAATTGACAAAAAAGCCCTTGAAACTCTCTCTAAGGATGAGAACATTATTATTAAACCAGCAGATAAGGGCGGAGCCATTGTCATTCTGGATAGAGATAAGTATTGTACAGAGGTTTTAAGACAAATTAATGATTGTGCAGTGTATGAATTATTGGGAAACGATCCAACTGATGCGTTTCACACTGAATTAAAGATCTTGGTTAATGAGGCTTTGACCGATGGGATTATTGACAATGGATTAGCACGTTACCTGATTATTGACCATCCTAGGGTGCCCACAATTTATATACTCCCAAAAATACATAAAAGTTTAAGTGACCCCCCTGGGAGACCCATTGTCTCCGGTTGCGATTCTTTGTTTTGTAGACCTGCCATATTTTTGGATAGGATACTACGGGAGTTTGCGGTTAACTCTGCTACTTTTATTAGAGACACTAGTCATTTCCTGACCATTTTGACAAACCTCACATTTACGCCCTCAACCATCTTAGTCACATTTGACGTAGTGGCCCTATATACATCTATAGGACATGAACAAGGTCTGAATGCAGTACAATTTTTTCTGGATAGATCTGACATTTCCCCAGCCGGTAAAGGCTTTGCCCTGTCGCTGCTTAGTTTTATCCTCCACAACAACTATTTTGTTTTTGGGAGGCGGTATTACAGGCAGCGACAGGGCACAGCCATGGGGTCAAATATGGCCCCTAGCTATGCGAATACCTTTATGAGGTATTTTGAGGAACAGCATATCTTCTTATCTCATTATGTGCATCAGATCAAATGTTGGGTACGTTTTATAGACGACGTTTTTTTGGCGTGGGAGGGGACAGAATGTGAATTGGTTCGATTCAGGGATTGGCTGAATGGCATTGACCCAGGTCTTCAATTTACTCTTAATTATTCAACACAGAGCATTCAATTCTTAGATCTAAAAATTGAAAAACAGGGTGATAGAATTTGTACAGATATATTTTCTAAACCAACAGATAGAAATAATCTGTTGAGGTTTGACAGTAACCACCCTAGACGGATGCTGGAGTCGTTGCCATTCAGCCAATTCCTACGAGTGAGGAGAAACACAGATGACACCCTAATAGAGAGGAGAATGGAGGAAATGAATAAAAAGTTTTTGGATAGAGGATATCCTTCTTCCCTAACACGGGATCAAATGAATAAGGCTTTATTAAAACAACGAGATGAGCTCCTTATTCCACGAACCAAGGATAATAAATCTCAAAGGGTTCCCTTTATTTCGACCTATGGGCTGATAGTGGGAAAATTAGGGATATTCTACACAAAAATTGGCCTATTCTGATGAGGACTTGTGACAATGTACCAGAGTTCGCAAATTTTCCAATGATGGCATATAGAAGATCACGTAATTTACGTGATCAACTAGTGACACCATTGTTTAAAACAAAAGAATGAACTATACAGAGAACTCTTGGACCTTTGAAACCAGGAAATTACCCGTGTTTGAACTGTTCGAATTGTAGCAACCTTATAAAAGGTGATACGTTCCAACATCCACACACGGGACGTACGTTCAGAATTCAGGAACATTTTACCTGCAGGTCCAAATTCGTAATCTACTTGATTACTTGTCCCTGTGGAAAAGCATACATAGGGGAGACAATACAGGAAGTACGCTCCCGTATAAATAAACACAAGAGTACAATTAGAACTGAGGCGAAGGATCTACCTGTTGTGAAGCACTTCCTTGAGTATAGGCACTCTGTGAGCCAACTCAGATACAAGATTATAGACCATGTTCCTCCGCTTGAGAGGAGAGGCGACAGGGAGCTACTACTCAAAAGGAAGGAGCTGAAGTGGATATATACATTAGACACTTTGCAACCTAAGGGGCTTAATATAGAGTACCATGTGGCACCCCATATATGAGATGATCTGGGTTGGTAGTAATTCTATAGGAAGCTGGAAAGGTTCTCCCCTACAAGTGGTCGTGACTAATATGAAGAGCTTTAAAATATTGATACAGTATAGGTTCTTAATTGACACACAATGTATAATGAATGAGTATACATTTTTTATGTATTTTTTAATGGTTATTTGTATATGTAATTTTATTTTATTTTGTACTTACAGGTGGTTGGACTGTTCCTGTTTCCATGTGGTGACATCTGCAGGGATCCTGCCTTTTTTTTGAAAATTTTTTTTTTCTTATTGTATGGTTGATTTAGATAATGTAAAAATGGAATAATTAATAAAAATAAGACACTTGGCAGCTTTTTGTTGATGACTCTATTTTTATCTATTGGGAGTAGATGTTGATATTGTATTCAAATAATCATCCTCATAAATTTGTATTAAGGAGGATCTCTGTCTCCTATTGGTATTGATTACACTTATGGTCCCCCCCCCCTCCCTCTTTACATTCTACCCCCCCCCCCCTCCCTTCCCCTAAAATCAGATTCTGATGTTCGGGTTATTGTTGCATTAAATTGAATTGATGCAAGTATATTCTAATATAAACTTGAACTATTTAATACCCTAACTTCATTATCTGGGTGAGATTATTGTACTGATTAATCATCTGGGCCTGGTTAGGGATCGGTATTATAACAAGTATGCGCTGTTGTCATATTTATAACCTGATAGTTTGGTCTTGATTGATATCCTGGTGTACTTTTAGAAAAGCAAATAACAACATGATTCTACAATTAAGATGGTAGGCTTAAAGAAAGCTTTGTTCTTGATTAATTATTATTAACATGGATATGAGTATATATCAAGGAGCTGAATAATATGCATTACTGATTGTTTTGTGGTACATGTGATTATATAGGTCACTTGTCAAACATTATGACTTGTATGATCACATCCTCTTACTTAGATAGAGAAGCCTAGTGCAATAACAATGGAAATAGGGCTCGGTGCATGATAACTTTTATGGCGACATGCACGGGCTGACGTCGGGGGGAATACGAGTTGACGATTGGTCCGACCGAGGAGGGAGGGATCTCATTATGGGCTGGCTGCTTGCGGGCGGCCATTGCTAGTGTGGGGCTCGCTACGTGGTGACGTGTACGACACTGGACACGTGACGACGTTGGTTGTCACGTGATTGGGCTGTTCGTCACATGATCGGGCTGTTCAATCTGAATATGTATACCTACGTCACTATGTGAGCGCTATGATGCGCGTGATTGTGACGCTGTTCGATCTGAATATGTATACCTACGTCACTATGTGAGCGCTATGATGCGCGTGATTGTGACGCTGCGGTGGATCAATATGAACATACCCACTGACTAAATAGAGTCACTAGATATATATAGCTTCCATTATAATATGTATAATGTTAATGATGGCTTTATAATAGCAACCAAGTTGTTTTAAGTAATGGTGCTTTTTCATGATAGAGGAGGTTAATTTACATATCACCTGATGCCATGTACGAGGTATTTTTTGTAGGTTTCAACCCCTTTTAACCTGTGCATGGCTCTGGGATGTCTCCACATGGACTTGGAGCAGTCCACAACGCCGTGAGGTATGTATATGCACTCATGGGGTTATATGGTGGGTTAATTGGTCCACACCTGAATTGTGTTTGTCATTGTATAGTTGGTGTATTTATATGTGTCATTTTGTACTGGTTAACCATGCTTGAGAAAGGTCACGATTGTGACCGAAACGTCGCAGGTTTTCCTTTGATGGAGGAATAAAGAGTTTGAAGTTGTCTTGAAAATTCATCTGATGCTGCCTGGTCTTTGCTTTATACTTCTACTGGCTATCAGGTCGTGATCCGGACCAAGCTGGGCTGCTGCATCTACCTGCTCCTCACTGCATCTGCAGCAGAACGACTGGGACTAGTCTGGAGAGAATCCATGTGAGTGCTGCTGTTGGCTTTATTATTTACCTGTACTCAGACCAGCGACAGAGGAAGAAGTCTCCAAATTGCTCTTCTCTGCTCACCTCACCACCTCGCTAGCGACCCCCTCCCCTCACACCTCCTCCGTTCCTTCTCCCCGGTGGTCATCTCCCATCTCACCACTATATTCAACCTCTCTTTGACCTCTGGCATCTTTCCCTCTTCTTTCAAACACGCCATCATATCCCCACTGCTAAAGAAGCCGACTGTGGATGCAACTGATGCTACCAACTACCGACCAATATCAAACCTCCCCTTCATCTTCAAACTACTAGAACGCCTGGTTTACTCCCGCCTTGTAAGCTACCTATCAGAGCACTCTCCTAGACCCCTTACAGTCTGGCTTCCGACCTCAACACTCAACAGAGACTGCCCTTACAAGGGTATCCAATGACCTACTGACAGCTAAATCGAGGGGCGATTACTCCCTACTGATCCTCCTCGACCTTTCCGCAGCATTTGACACTGTTGACCACAAACACCTCCTCAGTATGCTACGCTCCATTGGCCTAAAGGACACTGCTCTCTCCTGGTTCTCCTCCTACCTATCTGACCGCTCTTTCAGTGTCTCCTTTGCTGGCTCTACCTCCCCTCCTTTTCCCCTTGCTGCTGGGGTCCCCCAGGGCTCGGTCCTCGGCCCCCTTCTTTTCTCTATCTACACAGCCCCTATTGGACAAACCATCAGGAGATTTGGCCTCCAATACCACCTGTATGCTGACGACACACAGCTATACACCTCTTCCTGTGACATCTCTGCACCTTTACTCCAAAACAGCACCGACTGTCTGTCCGCTGTCTCTAACACCATGTCCTCTCTCTACCTAAAACTAAACCTCTCTAAAACTGACTTACTGGTATTTCCACCCTCCACTAACGGACCTCATCCTGACATCTTCATCTCAGTGTGTAGCACCACCATAACTCCTAGACAACAGTCCACCAAAATCTGCTAGTGTTTCTCCCTGCCTCTGTCTCTGAACACCCAATGTTTCCCAAGGGCTTCCAGATCTTCCTTGCAATCTCACAGTAGTCACTCACAGCAACCACTCATAGCAGCCCCTCACAGCAGTTACTCACAATAATCACTCATAGTAGCCCCTTATGGTAGCCCCTAACTGTAGCTCCTCACAGCAGCCACTCACAGTAGTCTGTCACAGCAGTTACTCACAATAATCACTCACAGTAGCTTCTCACAGTAGCCTCTCACAGTTGTCACTCCACATGATAAAAACAGGAATATTCCCCATGCAATGTATTGTATGAGGGTATGTATATATAAATTTATATATGCGTATATATATCAAGATGCATATACATATATAAATATATATACACTCATATATTATGTATGATATATATACACACTGCATAGGACAGGTACGTTCCCCGATAGTGAGCATACATGCGCTTACACCCGTGAGCGGCGGCCCTCAGAGAGACAAAAAAATGTACAAAAGTGTGCGCAACTGCACTTACATCTGTGTAAAGCTGGTCTTATTGTATGTATTTATGTATGTATGTATGTATGTCCTGTTGTACCGCCTCTAGCTTGGATACAAGATGTGATACAGGCAGGCATGGAGGCTCTAGTATCCTATTGTACCACCTCTAGCTTGGATACAAGACGTGATACGGGGGGCATAGAGGCTCTAGTACCCTGTTTTACCGCCTGTAGCTTGGATACAAGACGTGATACAGGGGGGTATGGAGGCTCTAGTACCCCATTGTACCGCCTCTAGCTTGGATACAAAATGTGATACAGGCAGGCATGGAGGCTCTAGTACCCTGTTGAGCCACCTCTAGCTTGGATACAAGATGTGATACAGGGAGGCATTGAGGCTCTAGTACCCTGTTGTACCACCTTTATCTTGGATAGAAGATGTGATAAAGGCAGGCATGTAGGCTCTAGTACCCCATTGTACCGCCTGTAGCTTGGATACAAGATGTGATACTGGCGGGCATGAAGGCTCTAGTACCCTTTTGTACTGCCTCTAGCTTGGATGCAAGATGTGATACGGGGAGCATGGAGGCTCTAGTACCCCATTGTACCGCCTCTAGCTTGGATACAAAATGTGATACGGGCAGGCATGGAGGCTCTAGTACCCTGTTGTACCGCCTCTAGCTTGGATACAAAATGTGATACAGACAGGCATAGAGGCTCAAGCTCCATTTTGTACCACCTTTATCTTGGATAGAAGATGTATAAAGGCAGGCATGGAGGCTCTAGTACCCCATTGTACCGCCTGTAGCTTGGATACAAGATATGATACAGGCAGGCATGGAGGCTCGAGTACCCCATTGTACCACCTCTAGCTTGGATACAAGATGTGATACAGGCAGGCATGAAGGCTCTAGAATCCAGTTCTACCGCCTCTAGCTTGGATATAAGATGTGATACAGACAGGCATAGAGGCTAAAGTTCCCTTTTATGCCACCTTTATCTTGGATACAAGATGTGATACAGGCAGGCATGGAGGCTCTAGTACCCCATTGTACTGCCTGTAGCTTGGATACAAGATGTGATACAGGCAGGCATGGAGGCTCGAGCACCCCGTTGTACTGCCTGTAGCTTGGATACAAGATGTGATACAGGTGGGCATGGAGGCTCTGGTACCCTGTTGTACCACCTCTAGCTTGGATACGAGATGTGATACAGGCACGCATGGAGGGTTTAGTACCCTGTTGTATTGCCTCTAGCTAGGATGCAAGATGTGATCGGGGCGGGCACGGAGGCTTTAGTGCCTGCTGTACCGCCTCTAGCTTGGATACAAGATGTGATACAGGGGGGCATAGAGGCTCTAGTATCCTGTTATATTGCCACTAGCTTGGATACAAGATGTGATACAGGCAGACATGGAGGCTCCAGTACCCTGTTGTACAGCCTCTAGCTTGGATACAAGATGTGATACAGGGGGGCATAGAGGCTCTAGTATCCTGTTATATTACCACTAGCTTGGATACAAGATGTGATACAGGCAGACATGGAGGCTCCAGTACCCTGTTGTACAGCCTCTAGCTTGGATACAAGATGTGATACAGGTGGGCATGGAAGCTCCAGTGCCCTGTTGTACCACCTATATAATGGATACAAGATGTGATATGGGCAGGCAGGGAGACTCTAGTACACTGTTGTACCGCCTCTAGCTTGGATACAAGATGTTATACTGGCGGGCATGGAGACTCTAGTACCCTGTTGTACTACCTCTATCTTGGATATAAAATGTGAAATGGGCAGGCATGGAGGCTCTTGGACCCTGTTATATCGCCTCTAGCTTGGATACAAGACATGATAAGGGTGGGCACACTGCCACTTGGGATGCATTATGCATTGACACTTGGGGACAGGATAATAGCATGTTGACAATAGAGGGCAATGTATTGCTTTATGTCTTTCGTGATGCGAAATTCATTCTCTGTGGCTGATTTTACACAAGTGAGCACTATATCAGCCCGTGAAAGTCAGACCAATGTCTCGCATGGCAAATATGCGAGTGCAGTGTGCCTTGTAAGAACAATACAATAGGCCGTAAATAGAAGAAAAATGTCTGCGCTCTTTAGAATATGTAAAGCATAGACCCAAATCCTTATCAATCTTATGAAAGAAACAGGGATGGCACTTACTCCGGAGGAGGGGGGTATGATCAGCACAAAAAGCCCCCTCCTTGAAGTGTCGACTCCTTAAATCATCCAAGCAGTAGCCACGTCTCGGATACAGGGTAAATTCACCGTATTCTTTATTCCGAATAATAGTACAATTGGCAACGCGTTTCTGTGCACGCAGGCACCTTCCTCAATCAATATTTCAATAACACATATAATCCTTCATCTGGTCATATAGTTCAGGGCCTTTTGTTTCATTGCATTTTGTGATCCAAGGCTTGAGGCAAATGTTGATCCAAAACCTACAGTAGTTGCATTCACTTCCGGACTCTCACCGTGAATTTGCTTCAAGCCTTGGATCACAGACAGACAGACATACATTCATTTATATATATATTATGATATAAAAAAAGAATTGTTCGAAGTTGTCCCCTTCCCCACTAGCCAACCCTGTCCAATAGCAGCATTCAGGTAGCAGGCAGAACTTTGACCCTTACTGCCCCTCAGTTCAAAAGCCCTCCCCACTAAGCAGATGATCCACCTAAGGCACACATACCAGAATGAATTGCAGTTCATGACCCCTGTCACTTCTCAGCAGCAGCAGGGCACATATGGAGCCGACGTGCACTGTGTTAGCAGGGGGATGGCGACATCATCCTGTTACACAGTGCTGTGCCGTGCATCCCCCCCGGGGCCCCTCCTTCTCCTCACCCCTCCCCAGCTTCCTCTCTGGCTCATCCTGTCGGCTGGACTGCACGGCTGACAGCACGACATGAACGTACATTTGTTAATGGTGGGAGGGCGACCTCTGGGCCCCCTTAAGCTAAAGGGCCAGGTCGCCATTGCGACCCCAGCGCCCCCTGACGCTCCGCCCATGGTCTCAGAAACAAAGGTACATTTCTTAACAGATATACTTTTAGAAGGATAGTGAAATTTGAAGAGGAGGGTGCAGAAGGCAAGTCTGTCTTGAAGCTGGAAGTTCCTCCCTCCCACAATGCCTTGCAAACTACCCATAATACATTAGTCTTTAAGACAGAAAAACAAGGTGTAATATATTTTAAAAACCGCTAGATGGTGATGTAACCACTCTACACCTAAAATGGGCTACTATGTTACTTTGATTTCTGCTGGGCAGAACACTACCCAATAGAGCCAAGTCTTTTCAAACTTTTCTTGTGTACCTTTAAGTGATGCCATGAGGTCCTCCATCTCCGTAATCCAATTCGCTGTATTGAGCCACATCTTGATAGTGGGTGGAGAATTCTGTTTCCAGAGTTTGGGAATGCAGGATCTAGCAGCGCCTACTAAATGCTGTACCGCTGACTTTGTATAAATCGATATTGGGATATTGCAGTGATGCAGGAGGAAAAGGGCTGGTGATTTTGGCAAAACTCACTGAGTGAACCTAGAGGTAATTTGCCATATCTCCGACCAGAAGTCCGCCAGCACCCTACAGTCCTAGAAGACATGTATCAGTGTCCCATGTTCGGCCCTGCATCTCCAACACAGAGCGGGGACCAAGGGAAACATCTTGTGTAGGCAAGGGGGCACCCTGTACCAGCGCAAGAGAATCTTATATCCAGATTCCTGTATCTGACTTAATATAGAAGCTGAATGTGTCACTGCAAAAATGTTTGCCCTTTTCTCCATACTAAATGTGAAATTGAGGTCTTTTTCCCATTTCTGCAAGAAACTTGGGGGCATGTCCTCTAGTTGTCTGCTTAGGAAACCGTACATTCATGATAGCATGTGTCTGGAGGGACCTTCTTTGCTACATGCCAACTCAAATTGCGTCTTTGGACAAGAAAATAAACTTGGACAGGGAAGGGAGCTGAGAAAGTGTCTCAACTGCATGGTTTGCCAAAATGAAAGCGGAATCTGCCCATTCATGTCCCCCAGATCTCCTCCGGAACTCCATTGACCCTCATGCAGAAAATGACCTGCTCTAAATTTGCCACCCCCAAACCATTTTCGAAATATTTCGCTCTCATTGCCTGGAGGCAATTCTGGGTTACCGAGAATTGGGAACATCGGTGAGGGTCTGGGGGAAATGCCAGCCCCTGCGAGGACTTTACTTACGATTGTCATCATGGGGCCAATAGTGGCTGAAAAAATTGTCTGAGTACATGAATCAGTAAGGCCTGAAACAGATAGAGCACTCCTGCTAGAATATTCATTTAAAAAATAGCACACTCCCTGAACCATGAGAAAAGGCGCATCATCCAGGAATTTAAATCCTGCCAGATCTCATTTATGAGTTTTGGATAATTTGCCAAGTACAGTTCCATTACTGTGGGTGAGAGATTAATCCCCAGATGTAGTATCTGGTCTCTCTTCCATGGGAACGAGAAAAAATATTTAAGTTCATTTACTAAAGCTTGGGGAAGAGAGACATTCAATGCGGCCGATTTATGGTAGTTGATCATAAAATTGGACAACAGGGAGAACCGGTTAATTTCGGATAACAGATTTGGTAAGGAGGTTTGTGGTTTAGTGACAAAAAATAGAAGGTCATCTGCATATGATGCGATCTTGTGCTCTGTTCATGCCAGCATTATTCTGCCTATATTTAGGTTGGAATGAGTATGGCCTAAAAGTGGTTCCAAACATAGGATGAAACTCAGGGGCAACAGTGCGCAGTTTTTGGGCATATTATATATCAGATTAATAGCTTTTATTGTATTGTCCCTTTCCTTTCTGAGTGGGACGAACCCAACCTGATCTTTGTGGATCAAGTGTCGTAAATAAGGAGGAAATCCTTGGATTTTAGAAAAAAGTTTAAGTCTGCATTTAGCAAAGAAATGGGTTGGTGGCTCTGACATTGCGAAGGGTCTTTGCCGTCTTTTGGGATCACTGTTATGTGAGCCTTTAGGGTGTGTCTTGGAATTGTCTTCCCAGATGTCACAGAGTTAAAGGCCTGTATAAAATGAGGGGACAAGGGTCTCTGCAAATGTTTTGCAATATAGTAACATGAGCCCATCTGGTCTGGGGGCTTTTCCTGTGGAGGATTCTAGGAGGGCTTTGTTAGTTCATTGTGTGTTATCGGGGGCCTCCATTATCTCTGTTGCTTCCTACGAGAACCTGCCTAGGCTTGACTGTTGGAGATATTCCCCAATCAATATTCTTCGGTAATTCTTATTCACTCTGTCTGGGGAGGGGACAAATTGTATAATGCCTGGTAGTATTTCCAGAATGCTTCCAATATCTGTTTGGGGATATGCAGGGACCTGCCACTAGAATTAGTAATATGTGGAACATATGTTCTTTCTCTAACTTTGCGCAGTGCCTGAGCTAGTGTACGACTAGGCTTGTTGCCAAATTCAAAAAAATGGCATCTGCATTTTGTCAGGTTTACTTTTTCTTGACCCAGACTTATCTTGCGTACCCTATCTCTAAGATGAGGTAGTTCTGCTCATCGTGGTTTTGTGGGCAAGCTCCAGTTTCTGAATACGTTCTAGCAGCTCACAATTCTGAGCTCTTCTTTGTTTCTTAATACGGGACCTGAGACTTATACATAACCAGTAGATAATACACTTGTCTGCTTCCCAGATCATCAGTGGGTTACTTCTGGAGTATTGTTATGTTCAAGGTAATCTTGTAGGGCTGTACATATCTCATCTGATGTTACTGGATCATGAATTAAGGATTCGCTGAGACGTCAGTGCCACTCTCTGCTGTGTAAAGTGGGGAAGTACAGTGAGAGGGTAATACAGGCATAATTTAGAAAACGTAATTTTTCGATTTCCGCTGAGATAAGCTGATCCATAGAAGAGTGGTGTATCAAAAAATAATCAATTCTAGAATATGTGTTAAGTGGGGAAGAGAAAAATGTGTAATCTTTAGCAGTAGAGTCTAAGATCATCCACGCGTCAATCAGCTGATACTTGTGGAGGGCTTTCCTAAACCTACGATGTGCAGATAATGGAAGGCTACTACTACCCCTGGATGTGTCAACCTCAGGATCTAACAGGATATTAAAGTTGCCTCCCAGTAAAGCAAACACTCCCTCCACATCTGCTGGGGTTTTGACAGTGTACAGACGGCCTCTCTTGCGGAGTATCAAGTGGAACAGGTGGCCCCATTTGCATGTCGCGTCCACTCTGCGTGCAGCATCCAACAAGGGGCAGATTATCCTCGGGCTATTTAGGGTCAGCTTGGAAATATCTGGTAGGATGGTGATCTCAGTCCCGTGATAGCTGACTGGGTCCCACTCCCTTGCCAAGCGTAGAATTTCTTCCTTATGCCTGTAGAAGTGGACACGGCATATAACATCTCTCGGTAGATTTGTATTCCGGGCCCTTCCACCGTACAAACGGTAAACCCTATCTAACTCAATTGCTCTGTCTTCAGGACAATATAATAGCTTGTTAAATACCGCCGTGACACAATCATGCAGGGCTTCTGGCGGAATGTCCTACGGGAGACCTCTCAGTTTTAGGTTATTGCGTCGACTACGGTTTTCAATATCGTCTAGATGTAGTGTCAGATTACTGAGCTGGTTTTTCTGCTTTTCCACCGTAACAGCTAACTGTTGAAAGTCCATAGGAGTGCCTGCGGTCTGTTCCAAGATAGTGACACGCTCTGTAAGTGCCTGTACTGAGTGGTGCACCGCTTCGATGGCCGCCTCATGTTTCTCCTCTATTTGCCACAGCTATGGTTCCAGATAGTGGGTAGTACGCGCATCATCACCCATAGTGCCAGAACGGTTTAGGTGTCATCTGTAGGTGGCTCTAAAAGGTCATACATAATTGTAGGCACCACATACTGCAAATTGCTGGGACCAGCGCTGTGTACAAAGAAGCCTCTGCTGCACACTGAAGATGCTGCTATAAAGATGGAGGGAGTAGTAGTACATTTATTTTCAGTCCTGCACTGTGCTGGTGTGTTTGTCTGTGGGGAGTATGGGGCTGCCTCATGGTTGAGGCTGTATGCTGCCTTCACAGGACTGTGCTCCTGCCTCTGGGCTTTATGCGTAGCTCTCTCTCCCTGCTGGGTCTGTATGGTAGATGTGGGAGAGCTTGGGGGACCCTCTGTCAGTGGTGTACCGCTCCCTTCACTGACTGGTTCTGGCAACTGTGCTGTGTGCTGTGCTGGCAGCAATCCCCTCACTCCCTGCTGGTTCCTTCTGTTAGGTGTGGGGGAGCTTAGCGGGCCCTCCAGTAACAGTGTCCTGCTCTCTCCTCTGATCTGCTCTGGCGGCTGAAGCGGACACTGTGTCGGTGTCCGTCCCTTCTCTCTGACACGCTGGGAGCCTAGCGCCATGCTAGGTGACAGCCTCTTCCTCTCTGCAGCTCCCGTGCCTTGCAGGTACTTGCTTATTTGAGTCCCTGTTGCTGCTGGGGCTTCTCCCTTCTTCTTCCTTACCCTTTTCATTGTGGTGCTTGGGTCTGTTAGGCTGTAGTGTAATCTTCTGGCTGGTTAGCGGCAGCCGAGCTCCTGGCCGTGTGCCCTCACTCCTTCATGCCTAAGCCACGCCCCCATGATTTAAGTTTTTAATCTAGAGCTAATTATAAATAAGTTAAAGTATGTTTCCTAAGTTTTTGCAAATGTAGACGCAATTTTTTAGCGGTTATAAAATGTAACTACTTCCTCATTTTACAGGAAATCTCTCCACAGACAGCCAGTCACAGAAAGCAGGTTTTATGAGTCGTAAAAGCTTCTTTCCAAACGAATCATGATGACTGTTGATTGTTAAAGGAAAGAGATACATAGAATAAGACTTTTTCTAGAGATTTGCTGGCAAGCTCTTCAGGATGAAGAAACTAAACTAGATGTTTAAAATATATATTGCAATCATTGCGCTTGTCAGACACTCCTTTGTTTGTTTGCTATTATAAAAGTCTGTTGTAATGTAGAATAAAGAGGGACTATTTGATTAAGGGCTAATACCCATGGCCGGATCCGCTGGGGTTTCACCTAAGCCATGAGGTTTTATTGAACCTAATAGCTCAATGTTCGCGCTGCAGAATTCCACAGCATGAAATAACTTGCAGCATGTCCTATTTGCCGCAGAAATGCATGCGGCCAGCTTCCACTGTAGTCAATGGAAGCCAGCAGTCACGCACTACTTCCGCGGAAGCATAGCGTGAATACGTGCCCCACCCACCACCGGTCGCATCATATGACACTCCTGCCGCATCATGTACTGTACTGCGCATGTGCATCGGCGCATCATGTTGGAGCTGCACAGTGGATCCCTAGGTGAATATGGTGAATATGGGGTCTTTGCGCGGGGGGAGGGGGGGCGGCTGTGATAGACTTTGCTGCGGTATTCCGCTTGTGGAGCCTGTCACAGACGTGGGCATAAGCCCTTACCCTGAGAATCAAGTACTTCATTCTTATTGTTTTTATATGATTTGAAACACCTAAAATATTTCTGAAGTATAGATTTTGCTAACAGGAGGAAACATGACAGAAACAGGAGAAGGAGGGGGGGCGGAGCCTGACCGCTGCGCTGTATGGCCGACTGAGAGCAGAGCTCCGTCGGCA
Source organism: Eleutherodactylus coqui (assembly GCF_035609145.1). Classification (NCBI taxonomy): domain Eukaryota; kingdom Metazoa; phylum Chordata; class Amphibia; order Anura; family Eleutherodactylidae; genus Eleutherodactylus; species Eleutherodactylus coqui. The sequence goes on along the minus strand of NC_089843.1, from coordinate 29,571,398 downwards.
AGACACCTAAAGAGGCTCACAGCAGCAAGCTGCAGCGCTGAAATGAGAAGAGCGGGGAAGGAGAGAGGACCGGAACACACAGGGACTCCGCGGGTGAGCAGAGGACAAGCCGACATGCAGCGGTACCTAAAAGAAAAAAGCTCTCGCTCACCGCTATTCCCTGCTAAGATGGCGCCGGCTCAGACCTCTGCAGCAGCTCACAGTAAGGAGGGGGAGGAGGGGGCTGCCTCGGACAGTGAAGAAGGAGAAGCTGTATCAAAAGGCTTCATGAGAGACCTTATTATGAAGGCTCTACAGCCCATATTGTCGGAATTGGGGGAAATTAAGGAGGACATTAGGCATTTGGGCAGGCGGGTGGAGGAGCTGGAGACCTCCACCTCCTCTTTAACCACCCATGCTTCCGAAATGGCACAGATCCTGCAGGAACACCAGAAGCATATCAATAGAGCCCTATTGATGCAAGAAGATGCAGAAAATAGAAGCAGGAGGTGTAATGTACGCATCAAAGGGCTACTGGAGTCTTGGGCAGCGGACTGCCTACCGAAAGTGGCAAAAGAAATCTTTACATCTTTACTTGGCCCAGAAAGAGTCTCTACCATCACGATTGAGCGTATACATAGGGCCCTCAGACCCCTCCCGGCGAACGCAGAGCCGCCACGAGACGTGATCTGCAAAGTTTTATCCTTCCAGGATGCATTCGCTATTCTGAGGGCCGCAAGAAGCTACAGAGACTTGAAATACTCCGAGGCACCGCTGCAGATCTTTCAGGATTTGGCGCCTACCACCCTGGCCAAACGCCGCCTACTTCGGCCACTTCTGGAAGTACTTAAAGATAAAGGCATCAAATACGCCTGGCTTTTTCCTTTTGGCCTGGGCATTTCTCTTAATGGCCGCAGATTTAATATAAGAGAGCCGGGCGATCTGCCGGCATGTTGGCAGTTCCTGGACATAGACCCGGTGGATTTACCGTCCTGGCTTCCGTTGCCGGAGTTGATTAAACTACCGGTGCTATCCTCCCCGGCGGCATGGAACACAGCTGGCTCCTCAAAGTCGCCGAGGAACAAGAAGAAGAAAAGCCGCGATACTACTCCAGCTGGAGATTGAACTTCTTCGCCTAAACAACCTTGTTTACCGAGTTCCGGTTGAGCTCCCAGTAGGGAGCTGAAGGCTTCTGCGTTACTTATTTCAGGACGTTACGTTTGGCGTGGAAGTTTGACTTGCTCCGCATCGCGTATTTTATACGATGCACACCCGGCGGTGACGCAGGGTGTTCGCCGTCGGACCGGATGGACTCACGGACTGTCTTTCCTCCTCTCAGTGACATGCCGAAAGTTTTTCATTCCTCTCTCCTAACCTATTTTTACTCCACGTTTTAGGTTTATTATTCTGTCTTTTAACTAGATCCTCTGTGGTGTCTGTCAGGGCAGGCGTTGTGCTTCTCGGTATCTCTGCCTGGTATCGTTTCCATACCAGTAATCCCATATGTGTTGGGTTATACCGTTTTCACACCTCCCCCACTGACTGTCCCAAGACAAACTAGTCTTTTTCATAAATAATCTCGTGTTTCAATTGCTAATTATCCCCTTTCCCTTGTGTGTTTTCCCCCCTCCCAGGGGGCGACTCCTCTTCCCCACTTCCACACCCCCCCCCCCCCCGTCCAGATATCCTGTAAAGCATTTAGAGTTGTACGATTGTTACATTCTTTTTACTCTGTAGATGTCTCCGGAATGTGCCGTGCCTCCGATTCTCAGACCAGCTGCGGACGATAGACTCCGCCTTTCCTCCTTTAATGTGAGAGGACTCAATTCGCCCTTCAAGCGACATAACACAGCCCAACTACTCCGGAAATATGGCTCAAAAATCGTATTTCTCCAAGAAACGCACTTCAAGAGGGGTAGGTGCTTAGCCTTACCGGGCAAATTGTTCTCGCAGGGCTTCCACAACACCCACCCAACATCAGCATCAAAGGGGGTCTCCATTTTATTTCACAAGTCCATCCCCTTTGTATGTGAGGCACAACACATGGATGGAGAGGGAAGGGTCATTTATCTAAGATCACCCTGGCCAACCTCTACGCGCCAAACACTAACCAGGTTTTGTGGCTGGTCGGGCAACTGGAAACCCTTAAGGAGTTTGCGGCAGGCCCCATTATAATAGGCGGAGACCTTAATCTCACAATGAACCCTATACTGGACTCGTCTGTGGGGCGTTCGCAAATTTCGCAAGTCAAACTGCGACGGCTGCACCGCTCTCTCACAGAAATGGGCTTAATTGACGCGTGGCGCCAGTGCTCCCCCTCAGCCAGAGACTATACGTATTTCTCTCAGGTTCATGCTTCTTTTCAGAGGCTTGATTACATTCTTATAGATTCAAAGCTTCTACCTCTTCTATCTGACTCGTCCATCGCTACGACTACCGTTTCCGACCATGCCCCTCTACATGTGGATTTAGACCCCCTTTACAATTCTCCCAGAGAGTGGAGGTGGCGACTGAATCCTTCCTTGATAGACCTAGACGAGGATAAAAAGACCCTCTCGAAACTGCTAGACGAGTTTTTTGAGCTTAATGCAGGGGGAGACCAATCACCTGCTATAGTATGGGAAACGCACAAAGCGTTCATTAGAGGCTTACTAATAGCACTGGGCACCAGGAAGAAAAAAGGTCAACAGAAAGAAATAGATAACTTGTTAATGCAGATTGCAAAACTAGAATATTCCACCAAACTTTCACTATGTAAAGAAAACTTAGCTAAACTGACCAGTCTCAGAAATGATCTAAAGCTCTGCCTGAGATCAAGATTCAATAAAAAATGCCTTCATCTCAAACATTTAGTCTTCGCTCAAGGCAACAGGGGAAGTAAATATACGTCAGCAATGATTAAAAAAGCCCAAACTAAAAATCAGATCAATGCAATTAAAACCCCCGCAGGATCGAAAGTCACATCCTCCCCCGATATTGCGGCTGAATTTCAGCAATTTTATTCCCATTTATATAATTTACGCCCCCAGGGAGATTTAGATGACACTGCAAAAGCCACCGGTATGATTACCGAGTTCTTGAAAAAGCTCCAACTCCCCCGTATCGAGATAAAATCTGCTGACGATCTCCTAACCCCGGTAACGGAGGCGGAGGTAGTCGACGCCATTAACTCTTCCCCAGGGAAGAGCCCAGGCCCAGATGGTCTCCCCCTACTATATTATAAGGCATTCGGCTCCACCTTAATTCCGCGTCTAACGGAAACATTCAATTACGTACTGAAAGGGGGTCCTCTTCCCAAACAGGCCCAAGAGGCACATATTACTCTGATACACAAGGAGGGCAAGGACCCGGAGATGTGCGGAAGCTACAGGCCCATCTCCTTGATTAACTTGGACGTTAAGTTATGGGCAAAATTACTCGCCAAGCGGATGGAGAAACATATCCCACACCTCGTTGAGAGGGAGCAAGCAGGCTTCGTGAAGGGTAGGGAGGGAAGGGATAATTGCATGCGTATTCTGCACGCAATGCATTACGCAAAAAGCAAAGGATCCCCACTCGCTCTGGTCAGCACTGACGCCGAAAAGGCTTTTGACAGAGTCGACTGGGTATATATGAGATCTGTCTTGCTGCATTTTAACTTCCCTCCTCCCTTTGTCGAAGCCATATTTTCCCTATACGCGGAGCCTTACGCGAGGTTAAAAATAAATAATATATTGTCTCCCGCCTTTGAGATAAAAAATGGCACGCGTCAGGGTTGTCCGTTATCCCCCACCCTATTTATACTGGCTCTGGAACCCCTGTTACAAAATGTTAGGCTGGACCGGGAGATCCAGGGATTGAAGGTTGGAGAATACAAATTATCTGCGGCGGCTTTCGCGGACGATGTGATTTTTCTAATCACTAATCCGGAGAGAGGCCTTTCCAAATTGGTTAAGTGTTTAGAGCATTTTGGGACTCTCTCAAACTTCAAGATCAATTTTAATAAATCTACAGTCTTGAATGTCTCCGTACGGGAAGCCATATGTGAGAACTTGAAAAGGAACTCTCCGTTCTCCTGGTCCAGCACGACAATAGATTTTCTGGGCATAAAATTGACAAGAAAGATCGGTGATCTCTACACCGCAAACTTTCCACCACTTTTAGCCAAAATTAAAACTCTTCTTCAAAACTACGACATCCCCTATATTTCCTGGTTGGGAGGAAAAATCTAATAAAGTCATACATTTTCCCTATAATTTTATACCACATTAGATCCCTCCCGATCCATCTACCAGCCAGTTTCTTCCGTACTCTGCGCTCCCTGTTTATCAGATTCATATGGAAACAGAAGAGCCCTAGGCTGGCTTACAGCTTGATGCTGAAAAGAAGGGAGGAGGGCGGAATAGGAATGCCCAATATTCAGGAATTTTATATAGCCGCCCACATTAGCTATTGGTCGAGAATCACTTCCGCAGCAGGTGATCCTCTTCTTCACCAGCTGATTATTGAAATGTATGGAACCTCAGCAATGGGAAACCTGTTGTTCCCTAAGAAAGCTATTTATAGAAGTGGGAACTTCAACCCCCTGTTGAGAGGACCTTGTGAGGCATGGGATTTACGGGGAGAGTCGTTGGCTCCAACTCCCTCCCCGATCGTCCCCCTGAGTTCTCTTCCCGCCCTCATGGGTTTGCCGCCGGACCCCTGTACGGATAAGCTCTGGCTGAGATTCGGAGATAGGCTCCTGGGTGAGATTATGTCCTTGAAACACGCGTCCCCTAAGGAAATAATAGAGGCCCTGTTGCCCGGCCAGCCACTGACCTTCCTCCAACAAGCACAGGTGGAGGGTGTGATTAGAGACTTTGACAGGAAATTTGGCTCCACGAGACCCCTCACAACCTTTGAGAGAGCTGTGAAGGAGAACAAAACACAAAGCAGAAAGATTGATTTTATCCGCAAACATTGCTTCCCACCTATTTCAGAAGCTAAACCTGCGTTTCTCTTCTCTTGGGAAAAAGAGCTACATATAGCCCTGACGTCCCAGGAGACACAGCTAATCCTAAGACTTGCGTATGGGCTCTCTTCGTGCATCATCACACAGGAAGCCCACTATAAGCTCCTTGCTAGATGGTATAGGACCCCACAGTGGCTTGCCGACCACAAACTTTCGTCTGACAACAAGTGTTGGAGATGCGAAAACGATTTAGGCACCTATGTACATATTTGGTGGAGCTGCCCAATCCTGAGCAAATTTTGGCAAGAGATATCGGAGCACCTCCGAAAAATAGCCCCAAGCTTCAAACTCACCCCGGAAGTGGTGTTCTTGTGGAGGCCCTCGAGTAACTTTAACCCCCTGAAACAGAAATTGCTTGCTCACGCGATTGATGCTGCCAAAGCACTTATTCCACTTTCGTGGTTGCAAAAGACCCCCCCTCTGGTTGGCCAATGGAGGGATAGAATGGACTTGACCTATAATCTGGAGGAACTCTCTGGTTGGTCCAGGGGATCTCATGAAAAATTTTGCGAGATCTGGGGTCCATGGAAGGCCATACGCACTTCAATTGGAACTCAAGCTCTGTGAGTTAAGTGTCTGAGATGTTCCGCGGCGGCTGGGGGTCGGTGGGAGAGGCACCGGAGGAGACCTTGACCGCCAAGATGCTGCCCACCAAGGGACTCTCTTCCCCCACCGCCTAACATGCAATGGTTCAGGATGTCCTTACTACCCCCCACCCCACCCCACCCCCTCCCCCTCCAACCTACCCCTTCTGTCTGTCACTGTCTGTTTTCATTTCTCTTGTTTTGGACGTGCCATGTCATGCCAGTAGTGCCTATTCTGTTCAGGTACCCGTTCTTTTTCTTGAATAGACCCAGGCTTGTGTATTTAAGGGCCGTTACATGAACATGACACGATGTTTTTTGTATGATTACATGTTTAAAATTGAATAAAAATTTGGATTTGAAAAAAAAAAAAAAAAGAAACAGGAGAAGGAGAGCAATGTGTAATGCTTGTGTTCAAGCTCTGTGCTCATAGATGGTTGGAGGGGTATTTTTTTACATTCCCATTGTTAAGCGATGGGGTTCTGGCTGCTGACCTAAGATACACTGGAATATTGGGTAGATGAAAATACCTATTAAGGTAGAGGTGATGGTGGCGGTTCAACTTCTGTTCTCCATTTCCCACTCCTGGCTCTGAATACTATAGCCTGATCATCCATTGTGGAGGAGAGACCAGAACTAGGCGTTCTACTGCCCCTACACAAAAATTCTCAAAGACTACTACATAAGCAGGGAGGGAGATAGAGGTAGGGCCAGCTCCAGCAGCAGAAGAGACTGGCTTTATGCTCTTTTGCCGAAGTTGGCTCTCTAAGGCAGCGGGTGGTGGGAGTTCATGTGATTGTTCATACATGGTCTATTGGAGTTTTTTACATTTTTTCAGTGTTTTTAACGCTTATCACAGATCTCAGAAATGACTATTCTTCAGTCATCACATGTGGTTTCAAATGTCCAGGTTGCACAAGTTCTATGAGCAGATCTAGCTGTAAGCTGAATGTTGGTGGTGTTAAGACTAGTAGTAGCCAATAGCAAAAATACACCCTTCATGTTTGTCTGTGACACCCTACTCCCTGTTTTAGCATGATGCTGCCCTTTAAGGTCCGCCTTTTCCTTTACTCCTATGATTTGCTATTTTGACTTTCCCTGTCTGTTAATTTTGTGTCAAACACCTTAAATCTTCCACCTCCTCGTTGTTCATTGTCCTTCTCCTCCTGAGTGGACGCTATATCACAGTGAGCACCAGCAGCTAGCACCAACATTGAAACATTGCCCTGAGTACACAATGCCTGTAGAGGGCTCATCTATATGACAAGAATGACATTTAATGATCAAACAGCTCCTCAGATTAATCTACGTGAACTGCTTTGAAGGGTGTGAGGGATTTGGCATGGGTAAAAGTAGAGGAGGGATGCTAATGACCAACTGGTGCAGACGGAATGCTGTGTGCCTATGACTGAGAGGAAGAGGAGATGGTGGTACTTGAGGCATCCTGTGTCATCCACTCTATGATCTGTTCTGCATCCTTCAGCTGTAACCACCTCTAAGGAATTGCAGTGGGCCTACCTCGCATTCTGCAAAACGTGGGGTTGTTTCTTCAGTGGGAGCCACTTGAAGTGTCAACATATCCTGGCCTCTACCACCGACCTGTCTCCTACCCATTACTTTAATCATGTTTCTCTATTTATTTCTTCTTTTTATTTTGGTTTAATTTACTTTTTATTGAAGTTTAATGCAACTTATCAGCTAACTATGTAGTTTGCAGATGTTTCTGTAAGGCCTGCAAATAATTTTTAGCGTCCGGACTGGCAACTTTGAATGACTTCTATCACCGCTGACACGCACTGTGTGTATTTGCCATTTCCCTGTTTAGTTTTCTTTTTGTATTATTTAAACAAAGAAAGCACTGAATAAGCCACCATCTTTGAGATTCACAATATGCGAGATCAGAAGACTATAGAGAATAGCTTGTATCTTTGTGAGCTGTTCTTGTTTGGTGCAGCATAACAGAATTGCCCAAACCCCACTGCTAGATGTTTATTGTCTGCAAATAATTTGTAGTATCAAAACTCGCAACTATGAATGATGTCTGAAGTCACAGAGAACTGTAATATTCTGCAAGCCAAAGTATACATTGTGTGTATGCTTTGCTGCTATATACATGACAAGAAAAGAAAAATATCCTCTCCCAATGTACAGATCACATTTCATCTAGGCATATAAACGTGATGCAGCTTCCTTCTCTGCTCCCTCCAATAGAATCATGTTTAAATTATCTGCTGGTATACAAGCTTTCACCCCCAGCAGCAATATATCCTCTGTATAATGTTTGTGACTTTTAACAACAGACCACGTGTTATATAGGCATATGAATGTGATGCAGCTTCTCTGTCCTGTACTCAACTGTACAATGGTTGCTGGCTACACTGTGCCTATATTATATATGGCTAGGCCATGTAATGCCTAGTTTTGAGAATTAGCCCCGCCCCTGTCCCACCTCTCCCTATTGCAAATAGTTCAGGGGGTGGAGAGGAGGCGGGGAGGGGGTGGGAGCTCAGTTCCTGCTCCTGGCTCTTCCATCCCCCCCCCCCCCTGCACACGAGAACAACGTATATCGGCTCGGCGTGAAAACTGAGCCGATATACGTTCGTGGGAATGCAACCTTAACTAGATAGGAGCCTAACCAGATTGTGCAGGGACTGGACAGCTGGCCTTTTAGTGGTGGCTCCAGCTTGCGCTGTTAAACCCTTCAAGCAATAGAGAGAGCAGGCAGATGACAGAAGGTGTGGAGTCTGCTGCTGGGGACAGAGGCAGGAAGACCAACACCAGGCACACTTGCTGGAGGAGGTGAGGGAAGTCAATGGCCCAGATAAATGACAGCATGAAGATTTTTTGCATTTATGTGTCATTAGAAAATGATCTATTGTGGGAGTCAGGTGTTTTATGTTTAAAATTTTTTAAAGCATTTTAGTGATTTTGTTTTAAATTTTCATGACCAAATTTACAGTATGTTGTGAAGAATCCTAATATCCTGTAGTTTTCACAGTGACACTAAGTCTATGGACCCTTTTACAAGGGTCCACTGCCAGTAGCATGTGCCCCATATTCGTCTCAATGCTGATCGCTCTTGTGCGTCGTCATTTGATTTTTTGATGGCTGCATGATCCGAACAACTAACAAATTTTGTTGCTCAGATCATGCGGGCATTAGGCGGGATTCAGACGAACGTATATCGGCTGGGTTTTCACGCCCAGCCGATATACGTTGTCTCTCTCTGCAGGAAGGGGGGAGGATGGAAGAGCCAGGAGCAGTGCTCTGAGCTCCCGCCCCCTCTCTGCCTCCTCTCCGCCCACCTGCACTATTTGCAATGTGGAAAGGCAGGACGGGGGCGGGGCTGATTCTCAGAACTTAGCCCCGCTCCCGCCCCGCCTCCTCTCATTACAAATAGTGCAGAGGGGCGGAGAGGGGGTGGAGAGGAGGCAGAGAGGGGGCGGGAGCTCAGTTCTACTCAGACTACTCATTCAGCTTTTCCTTTGCAGCTTTACCCCCCCCTTCTCCAGGCTGTTGGGGTCTCCCAGGGGTTAGTCCTCGACCCCTCCTCTTCTCCACCTACACAGTCCCTATTGGACAAACCATCAGGAGATTTGGTTATCAGTACCAACTTTATTTGAATGACACCCAGTTATAAACCTCTTCCCATAACATCACAGCACCATTTCTTCAGAATGCCACTCACTGTCTGTCCGCTGTCTCTTTCACTATGTCCTTTCTCTACCTAAGGCTGGATTCACATGAACGTATATCGTCTCGGTTTTAACGCCGAGCCGATATACGTCGTCCTCGTGTGCAGGGGGGGGGGGGGGATGGAAGAGCCAGGAGCAGGAACTGAGCTCCCGCCCCCTCTCTGCCCCTCTGCACTACTTGCAATGAAAGGAGGTGGGGCGGGGCTAAGTTCCGAGAATTAGCCCCGCCCCCGTCCCACCTCTCCCCATTGCAAATAGTGCAGAGGGGCGGAGAGGAGGCAGAGAGGGGGCGGGAGCTCAGTTCCTGCTCCTGGCTCTTCCATCCTCCCCCCCTGCACACGAGGATGATGTATATCGGCTCTGAAAACCGAGCCAATATACGTTCATGTGAATGCACACTAAAACTGAACTTCTTAAAAACTGACCTACTAGTGTTTCCACCCTCCACTAACTGACCTCATCCTGACATTTTCATCTCAGTGTGGGGCACCTCCATAACTCCCAGACAGTATGCCCACTGTCTTGGGGTTATTTTCGACTCTGATCACTCCTTTACCCCCCACATCCAATCTCTTGTCCGAACAAGTCACCCGCGCCTCAAGAACATCACAAGAATCAGCCCTTTTCTCACTGTGGATAAGCTAACAATGCTCACTGTTGCCCTCATCCACTCTAAGCTTGATTATTGCAACTCCCTGCGGATCGGCCTCCCCCGTACCTGACTCTTCCCTCTCCAATCATACTGATTCTGGCAGCCAGGCTCATCTTCCTGTCTTGCTGCTACTCGGATGCCTCTTCCCTGCGCCAGTCACTGCATTGGCTGCCTGTCAAATACAGAATTCAATTTAAACTCATTACCCTCATCCACAAAGCTGTCCAGAGTACCATGCCACCCTATCTTCCTTTCCTCATCTCAATCCGTCACCCAGCCTGCGCCCTCCGCTCTAACAAAATCAGATTAAGCGCCCCTTTAACTCAAACCTCTCACTCCTGTCTCCAAGACTTCTCCAGAGCAGCACCAGCCCTCTGGAGCACACTGCCCCAATCTATCCGGTCAATCCCTGATACAAAACTTCAGTCATGCTCTAAAAGATGGAGAACACATTATGTGATGAAATCAGTGCTGATGATTGGCCTCCCCCGCACCAGGCTCTCCCCTCTCCAGTGTTGCTTTACAGCATATCGACTTACCACACAGCTTCAAAAAACAGACTGTTGCAGAGCAGAAATATTACAATGTGTAATGATTAAAGCAAATTTATTTACAAGGAAGCCGTTATGTACCAAGTCCAGCATGTTAGATCTGTGAATAATACAACTCAAAGCCAGTTGGGACAAATATATATATATATATATATATATATATATATATATATATATATATATATATATATATATATATATATATATATATATATATATATGAATATTATATGATATTTGCCTACTAATTCTAGCCACTGTATTGCTAAACAAAAGCAGGTCTTATTGTGCGTAGTTTCATGCACTTTTATATGCCTGTTGTATACTTTTGATTGCCCAATAAAGACTTTTTTCATAGTGTGCTGTGTGAATTTTTATACTACAACTAATATAGTAACAATTAAGGGTGGTGGGGAGAATAGGGAAGGCTCCAATGTGGGGAATGAATAACTCCTGTGTCAGGAGAATCCTGATAAGTTGTAGGGTGAGGCCATCTCTGCTCAAAGGATGGGTGGGGGTGGGTTGATGAGCTAAACTTAAGGGTGGCACTACCTGCACTACTACGTGGAGGGGGGTGGGGGAGTTGCAAGATATAATAAGTGGATGGGCACCGGATTTTTTCCTGGAAGTGGGCAGTTTGATAGACATGTACACACTGTACTACTCTCTATTATCAGGGGGTAATATTCTTAGCTAGCTTTCTTGCCTTTTCCCCAGCAGATCAGTTTTTTTATTCATTTCAGATTTGAACAAAATGATAAAACATTTTGGGAAAAACACACAACCTAAAACTCCAGCGTTGGATGCTATTACTGCAAATATCTCCACCGCCACCATGTATTTCCCTCTAGTGCTCAGATAAGCCGGGATCATGGAGATCCAGACACTGCAGAACAGCAGCATACTGAAGGTGATGTACTTGGCCTCATTAAAACTGTCCGGTAATGTCCTCACCATGAAAGCCAGAAAAAAGCTCACCGCTGCTAGGAACCCCATATAACCCAACATGGAGTAGAAGCAGATATCTGAGCCTTCATTACAGTGAATGATGATCTTCCCAGGATACGACAGAGTGTCCAGGTCCTGGAATGGGGGAGAAGCAGACAACCAGATAACACAGATGACAACTTGTATAGATGAACACAACAGCACTGTGGTATAGGGCAGCTTCACACTCAACCATTTTCTCCAGGGGCCTCCAGGCTTGGTGGACTTAAAAGCAACACAAACCATAATAGTCTTGGCGAGAAGTGAAGAGACGGCTACAGAGAAGAAAATCCCAAAACTGGTTTCCCGTAATCTACAAGTTACATCACTGGGACGACCAAGAAACAAAAAGACAGAGAGGAAGCTGAGGATGATGGAGACCAGGAGGAGATAACTCAGGTTCCGGTTATTAGCTTTAACAATAGGAGTGCCCCGGTAGAAGATAAATATTCCAAATATGAAGCCAGTCACAAGACATCCGAAGACCGAGACACAGGAAAATACAACAGCCATTGTGTCATTCTGGTAAGAGATGAATTCCAGGACTTTGGGCAGGCATCGGTATCCCTTTTCATTTGGCCATTCGTCATTTTGGCATTTAATACAGTTCTCGGCATCTGTAGGAATATTTCATAATATATTAAATGTTACATCTATCAATCCATATAATTCATCTAACAGTGCTGAAACTACCGCTAGGCAGGAGTGCAAACGCTTTGGGGTGCTGACTTATTTTGTGAGGGTGTGGACCCCATTAATACTCTCAATACTTGTTTCTGCTGTTAGCTGCCTATCATTGAGTGGAAGCAGGCAGCTGATTAGCAGTGACAAGGGGCACCAACATATCCCTGATACATATCAGGTGTGTAACTAAAGGCTCAAGGGCCCAGGTGCAAAAGTTCAGCTCAGTCCCACCCTTCTCCTGTACCCATACCTACGTGCTACATGCAGCTGCAAAACAAATTTAAATACATGATTTAATCCTTTGGCATAAACTTTCCCAACAGAACTCATTTTCTGGGCAATATAAAGAGTAGACCTTTAGTGTCACGTCCACTCGGTGCACTGAAGTGCCACTCCTCAGAACGAACGTAAGATGGTGTCCTATTTAAAACCGCAAACACACTTATATAGTATTTGCCCTACCAACTACATCTCTCCAGTTGAGATGGTTAGACTCCTGGCCCTTACTAACCAGGAATAGTGGGGAACCCTGCCAAAAAGCTCGGGTGCTCGTCCTGATAAGGTCGGCCTGTCATGGATTTGTTTTGCATCTACAGAGTATTCAATAGGAATATTTGCAACCTTCCAGATTTATGTTCAGAGATTGTGTGCACAATGGAAGAGCTCACATGGAGACAAGACTGTCAGTGTAGAAAGTCTTCCTGGACTCTGTTTATTAGTAGGAGTAAAGCATCATTTATAGCATTATGGGTTAATTGCCCTGAAATTTAAGATAAAAAAGGGCTAATTGAAGGCACTCAGTCCAAGATATGCCCATTTCCTCCATTGCCTTTTGTATCCTAAATTTCAGGGTACTGTTCATCCTTTCTACTTTCCCACTACTCCGTGGATGGTAGGCTGTGCGATAGACCTGGAATATACCCAGAGCAGACATGATGTGTTGCATTATTTCACCTGTGAAGAGTGTACCTTTGTTTGACTCAATCACTTTTGGTACCCCATACCTGCAGATTACCTCATTCATGAGCTTCTGTGCGGTTACCTGCTCATTTACCTTGGAAGCAGTGTAGACCTCCAAAATGCAACAATAGGCCACTCCATGGTTGGCACCTGAGGCAACCATAAATCACCTGGCTGATCAGGCTGTGAAGACAGCCACATAGAAGCCCAGACTTGATCCTTCAGGGGTTGGGGAGGTACCTCCTCAGACGTCACCCCCGGTGGATTATGACTGTTGATTCAGTTACAAAAGGTGACTAAAAAAGGGCAAAGAGACACCTGGGTATAAATGTATAGTATCCAACAAGCCTTGTCTCCTGTGGGCACCTATCCCATCATGACCATGGCTTCGGCCTCCCATGGAAATACACACCTGTCACAAACAGCTGTGGTCGCTAGTCACTGGTCTGCACCAGGATTTAGCATCACGGCAGCCACACACACAGGGTTGCCTGATTTGTGCACAGAACAACGTGGGTAAGTCTGTATAGGTTCTCATGCAATGCACCCCTCGTCCTGACTACCTGTTCCAGCATCTTCAAGTAGACTACTTCCAACTGCCAAGGGTGGGCAGGTGCGAGTTTGGTCTGATCTGCCTAGACCTGTTCTCAGGATAGCCAGTCTGACATACCCACCAGCAAATGCCACAGACAAAAACTGACCTCTGAGGTGGTATAAAGGTACAGAGTACCAGAGACAACTGAGAGTGACTGATGTATTCCCTCCACGGGAGAAGTGATGCAGAAGGTAATGAAAGTGTTTGAGATCGAACTGTCCCTCCATGCTCCGTACCATCCACAAAGCAGTGGTAGAGCAGAAAGTATAGGTGGTACCTTAGAAACCACTATCCAGAAGGCCATGGCAGAGCTCAGTAGACCATGGACTGAGAGCCTCTCCTTGGTACTTTTCTCCGGAAGGTACATACCTGACAGAATAGGCCTCAGCCCATATGAGGTACTTTTTGGGTCGGCCCCAAGGTTAGGATTGTATTTACATGATACCTCCAGATTCAGCATGGTAGCTTGACAAACTGTGTTATTGCTCTCACAAAATACCTAGCTAATTTATATTCTCGAGTGTTTACTTCCCTTCCACATCCAGAGACTGACACGGGGACCCATGACCTGCACCCAGGAGATTGCGTCTATGTGAAGAAAATTGTTAGAAAACGCTCCTTTCAGCCCAAATACGACAATCCTTCTCTGTTTTCTCAGCCTCTATACTAACACCACCACCAATAGGACAGGCTGTGAAAGATGAAAAAAAATGGAAAAAAGAGTACCCTATTATTACTAAAGTACCATTCCCAGGGGGGGTTGTGATATACCCAGGAAACTACACCTGCTTTGTCAATTATGGCAATTCTAGATTCCTAGGGAATTTCACGGACAGGTACTGCACCTCCCGGAAGGATGGCACCCCAGCATGAAGGCAAGTCCAGTCCCTAGGAGAAGTCTATTGGGTGTGTGGTGATGCAAAGATAGGCACGAGACTTGAAGTGGACTGGACTAAAGAATGTGCCCTTGAGAAGACCTTAATGCCACTACACAAACTACCTGACAATATAGATGCCGCAGAGAACAAACCTCCACACCAAACAAAAAAGAGAAATCGAGACCCCAGGAGGTAGCTTTGACCACCACGTGTACATAGATGCCATAGGAGTGCCTATGGGGGTGCCAGAAAAAAAGAAAGCCAGGGATCAGGTTAAAGCAGGATGGGAGTCGTTATTTACCATTGCCACTGTTGGAAAAAAGTAGATTGATTAAACTATATCTATTATAACCAACAGAAAATGTACACCAGAGATGCCTTACAGGGAATTGCTGACCAGCTAGGACCCATGGTAGCAGGGCCCAAGTAGGGATCGCTGTCCTGTGTGCATTAATTATCTTTATCATTGTGGCTTGCTGTATCATCCCCTTTGTCGGAGGAACCTGTGAAACCGCTGGCGCCAGTGCTGCTCCCACCATGAACCTGTTGAACGTGTCCTCAGAGAATGTGAACAAGCCTCACACCCCCTTTGAAGCCTCTGACCCCTGTCTACAACACACTCCAGCCTTAGGGCCCGATCACCCTCCTTGGAATGAGTCAGTGGCTACAGGGGACCCAGGCTAGCTGTGGTCCAGTCGCAATGGCTGTGAAAATCTGTGGTTGGCTCGGAGAGCTTGCCTTGGTTAGCTTGAAGGGCCTGCCTTGATTTGGGACGTTGAGGAGGGTCCACCGGTGAGGACTGCGGGGTAGTGTAGGGACAGTTAGTGAAATAGAAAGTTTCAAGGGGGGATTGTGGAGGATATATACATATATATATATATATATATATTCAAGGTGAAATGTCTATTTCACCTCCTGAGCCAGCAGAATGAAATGTGCCGGCCACATTCTGTTCTGCTAACCGTTATCAGAATATGCAGCTTGATAGAAATACACGCTCATAATCTCAGAGCACGTTTTTTACCTGCACATAACCCCCATTGAACACCAAGAGATGGTGCCGTTTTGTCATCTGAAACCTCATGATGTCGGACGTCCATAACGACAGAAGCTCACTCAGGACCGAATAGAAAAGACCATATTTGGATCACCCAATCTCATGCTTTGAATTCCAATCACGTATTACTTCTTGCATACCCATGGCAGTTAACCCATAATGCTATAAAAGATGATCTACACCTACTAATAAACAGAGTCCAGGAAGACTCTCTAATCTGACAGTCTTGTCTCCGTGTGAGCTCTTTCATTGCGCGCACAATCTCTGAACACAAATCTGGAAGGCTGCAAACATTTCTATTGATTACCCCGTGGACCCAAAATAAATCCACAACAGGCCAGACTCTCTACTTCTAGGACCTGGCTATCCTCAATTAGGGACCTGGAGAGATGCACCTAAAACACACAGGACACAACTGTTCACACACAGTAACCTAGAACAGGACTGTGTCACACCTCATGTCTTGCCACCAGCACAGACATACAACACAAGTCACTGTTGACACCAACATACAACAGACAGTGCATATAACAGGAATTTACCGAAAGCTCACATGCATAAAGATGGTAAATCATAGCTAGTCCAAGTGTCCTCACTCCACAGGGAATAGAGAGTCAACCATCATGCTGACATAACAGGGAATATTGCCAGGCATCACCCACCTGACACACACACATAGGACATCAAACATCTGGAGCCCGCACCTGCTGAGGGAAAGGGAAAATCCTGCGGGTGGCTGCATCTGTGCAGTCACCGTACCACACACTACTCAATGCACTCACCCCAGAATGCAAGGAGGGGAGGGAAAGCAAGTGTCCTTAACCATCTTTAGGGAAGGAGAGAGACACTTCAGACAAGCATTCACACACCAGCTATGAGTGGGCTCAACACAGAGAAAAGAAATAAAATGACCAGCAATCTCTCCCAAGAGTTTGCTGGTATATATCTGCAGCAGACAAGAGGGGATTGACTGGCAGGAGGAACTCCACTCCCAGCCAGCTCAATCATCCCTCACTTGTGAAGGTGTGCTTTTGGAACCTAGTAAAGCAACAGATTCCAGCAGCAAAACCTGACATTTAGGACATATTCACACGGGCGTATGTCAGCCAAGTTTTCACGCTCGGCAGATATACGCTGCCCATCTGATGCATTAAATTACAATGCATCAGTGCACAGGGGCGTATCTCCAAGTCGTTATAGTGCCCGGCCGGGCGCTTTTACGTTGCTGGCTGTATTGACTTCAATGGGAGCCAATGACAGCTGCCAGAGAAGGGAGGTGGGGGGGGGGGTGTTTAGCAGCGTGACTGCTAAACTCTCTCCCCCTTCTCTTCTCTGTCCCTTGCCGCTGTTAACAATGGGGGGTGGAGCTAATCTCTGCCCCACCCACTCCCATTGCAAACATCGGCAAGGGGTGGAGAGGGGGCAGGAGCTCAGCACACTAGCTTACGTTCTGTTCCGCCTCCTCCCCATGCAGAGAGCCAGTGAGAGGGAGGGAAAGGGAAGACAGCTTAGCTCTGCTAAGCTGTTTCCCCCCGCTCAACGGCGTATGTGCCGCTGTTTTCACGGCCGAATGATATACGCTAGTTTAAATAAGCCCTAAGGTGCTTTTCATGGTTTTTTGCATGGTTGAACAACAATTAAAAAACATGCCAAAATACTGCATGTGATATTCAAAAACTACATGCATTTTTGAAAAGCTGCATACACTATTAAAAACCACATGTGGGTTTAAACAATACCACACACAGGTTTTTGTTGCTTTTTTTTAATTAATATAATCCTGTAAAAATCATATACAGGAGATACCCAGGTGATACCAGCATGCTCCATCTTCTACATTTTTTCAATGTCCGTTTATTGGAGCATCACGCACAAACTGTACGACCGATTGACATGAAATTTTGCACACATTATAATTTTGGCCCAGAGAAGGTTATAGGCTACAAAAAAATCTGAAATGTTGTTGTCTCGGCACCCTTATTTGCATATTTCTGCCTTTCCTTGAATTTTAATGCAGCAACACCCAAATTTGCTTTAGTATTCCTGGTTATTTCCAACAAGTAATTCCCACTAAAAGAGTCATACTGAGGGTTGACAATTTTTGTTTCAGGAAATGATATGTCCCCAGACAGGAATAAATAGAGCAACCGATTGAAAACTGTTGCCCATAGCAACCAATCACAGAGCAGCTTTCATTTTACCTCAGCACTATGAGGATTAAAAGCTGTTGCCTATAGCAACAAATGACAGCACAGCTTTTATTTTACCTCAGCAGTATAATATATTGCAACCAATTATGGTGGAGGTTTCATTTGACCTCAGCAGAATAAGTAATGAAAGCTGACCCATGATTGGTTGCTACTGGTAACAAAAATATGCCAAATTTTACGCAAATCGGACCTGAAATCGGGATTTGTATACACCTATGCCTGTGTAGCAATGCAGCAAAATGTGACCAATCAGCATATATAAGGACAAGAAAATAAATTCTATTGTGCAAATTGTATCCAAGATATATGCCCCTATATACAGGCTTCAGAATGAGAGATTATCCTCCTGAATCTGGATCAATGCGAATAAAGAAGCTATATTTCCTATATAAGAAACCACCTGTGTCTTTGAAACCCACTGCAATACCAGCATACCATATATACATACACAGAGATATAGACATAGGTGTATATATTTCTCTTTCTATCTAGGAAAATATTCAGTAAAAATATTTTCATATTTTATAAAACAATTAAGTCTTCATTTAATAAAATGAAGTATGGAAGGTGAATGAAAACTCACCTTGTCGAAGGGTTATCCCTGCCTAGGGGCAACCCTTTGGCACTCTTTGTCCAGGATAGCGTGTTGAATCGCTTTTTATCCTCAATCCACCTGGTGGAGGAGAGACCTCCAGGGTAAACTAGCTTCTCTGGGTAACCAGGAGCCTGTCTTGAAAGAACAGCCGATGTTGGAAAGAAAAATTTACCCTGCGCTACAGAGGACTACGAGTGAGCGGTTCTTTCAGTACATAAAACGATCCAGATTTATTGCAGCTACGCGTTTCAGAACACACGGGCCTTTTTCAAGCTTAAAATACAAGGAGACACAAACAGACTTATATACATGAATGCTACTCACAACGAGGTATCACTTGGCATCATGCAGTGTCCTCTGACGTAATTAGTAGGGAGGGACTCTATTCCCTCTAGCGTGGAAAATCACATGACCTTGTTTGGACCGCAAACGTGTGTTCCAATTATTCAACAAACTTTAACACTACTCTCCCACGGACAGAGAAATATTTTGCTACAGTTTTTTTTATGAATTGATTTATATCATTCATCAATTATGTGTATAACTTATTCATAAAGTGTTCTCCACATACAAAAACAATTGGTTGCTTATGACCCAATTATGTATAAACACATAATTAATTTGTTATATTGTAAAACTTCATCAAAATTTCATAAGAATATTTGTAATTTGTACATTTTTCTTTCCGACATCCGCTGTTATTAGAGATGAGCGAACGTACTCGTCCGAGCTTGATACTCGTTCGAGTATTAGCGTGTTCGGGATGCTTGTTATTCGAAACGAACACCACGCGATGTTCGAGTTACTTTCACTTTCATCTCTGAGACGTTAGCGCGCTTTTCTGGCCAATAGAAAGACAGGGAAGGCATTACAACTTCCCCCTGCGACGTTCAAGCCCTATACCACCCCCCTGCAGTGAGTGGCTGGCGAGATCAGGTGTCACCCGAGTATATAAATCAGGCCCTCCTGCGGCTCGCCACAGATGCATTCTGACAGAGATCAGGGAAAGTGCTGCAGATGCTGGAGCTGCTATAGGGACAGTGTTAGGAGTGACTTTAGGCTTCAAGAACCCCAACGGTCCTTCTTAGGGCCACATCTGACTGTGTGCAGTACTGTTAAGGCTGCTTTTTGCAGTGTTGCACTTTTTTTTTTTGTATATCGGCCGTGCAGAGCATTGCATCCTCAGTCTGCAGTAATTTTACATAGTCCAGGGCCAGTAGTGGTGAGGCAGGGACAGTGAAAGGGATATACTGTCTATATAGGCAGTGGGCTTTTCCAAAACAATTTGGGGAAAAAAAAATGTATTTGGGCTGCCTGTGACCGTCCTCAGTGTACTGCGTCTCTGCTGGGTGTAGTTGTCCTAATTAATACCCAGCCAGCTAAGTGTTACAGCAGGCTTGCGCAAAATTCTTTCCTGGCTCTGCGTTGGCCGTTACATTACCGCTGTCATCCTGTCCAGAGGGAAACAGTCTGCAGTAATTTTACATAGTCCAGGGCCAGTAGTGGTGAGGCAGGGACAGTGAAAAAGAGATACACTGTCTATATAGGCAGTGGGCTTTTCCAAAACAATTTTGGGAAAAAAAAATCTATTTGAGCTGCCTGTGACCGTCCTCAGTGTACTGCGTCTCTGCTGGGGGTAGTTGTAATAATTAATACACAGTCAGCTAAGTGTTACAGCAGGCTTGCGCAAAATTCTTTCCTGGCTCTGCTGTGCGTTCCGTAAGCGAAGTCAGCCTCCAACCACAGGCCAATAAGCGGCACATTTAATTACAGCGTTCTGTTTCTGCTCTACTCGTAATACCACCACCATGCGCAGGCATATGATGGCCAAGCACCCCACAAGGTGGGACGAAGGCCGTTCACCGCCTCCGGTTTGCACCACTGCCTCTCCCCCTGTGCCCCAACCTGCCACTGAGATCCAACCCCCCTCTCAGGACACAGGCACTACCGTCTCCTGGCCTGCACCCACACCCTCACCTCCGCTGTCCTCGGCCCCATCCACCAATGTCTCTCAGCGCACCGTCCAGCCGTCGCTAGCGCAAGCGTTTGAGCGCAAGCGCAAGTACGCCGCCACGCACCCGCACTCTCAAGCGTTAAACGTGCACATAGCCAAATTGATCAGCCTGGAGATGCTGCCGTATAGGCTTGTGAAATGGAGGCTTTCAAAAGCATGATGGCGGCGGCGGCCCCGCGCTACTCGGTTCCCAGTCGCCACTACTTTTCCCGATGTGCCATCCCAGCCCTGCACGACCACGTCTCCCGCAACATTGTACGCGCCCTCACCAACGCGGTTACTGCCAAGGTCCACTAAACAACGGACACGTGGACAAGCACAGGCGGGCAGAGCCACTATATCTCCCTGTAGGCACATTGGGTGAATTTAGTGGAGGCTGGGACCGAGTCAGAGCCTGGGACCGCTCACGTCCTACCCACCCCCAGAATTGCGGGCCCCAGCTCAGTGCTGTTATCTGCGGCATTGTATGCTTCCTCCACTAAACCACCCTTCTCCTCCTCCTCCAACGCAACCTCTTTTCACAGTTATAGACTAAAATAATAATTTTTATTAGATCCTTTTAAAAAACAGATATGGGCTATAAAGACTCACAAAACATAAATACAAAGGGATGTAAGAAACCCCTTTCACACAACAGTTCCTATGGTCAAGAGGCACTGATCATTAAGATCATGGAAATATCCAGAGATCTTGACAGGATCGTGCTTATGATCAATACGTATGGTTTCAAAAAATGGAAAAACTCAAGCACTTTATATTCGGATCCCTTTGAGATAGTCTGAGGGATATATATTCAACTATCAATGTAAGTTTGGTTGCTGACTTAGTCAGGGCTCTCTTGACAGATATTATATATGGTCAGATAAGTATGATCAACAGAAATATCGATAGATCCAAACGATTTAAAGCCCAGAAATGGTCTAGGGCATACGGATGAATCTATTGGTGCGAGCTCAAATTCTGGCTCGATTCAGGCTCGACGCGTTTCCCCACGTATGCGTGGTTCATCAGGAGCAGAGCTTGTATTGGGCTGTAAAGTATACGTAATTCTGTGTTGTGTGACAGAAAATCCTATCAACCACTGATGTTAAATACGTTTTTACGTATGAAATGCAGGTTTTCAGCGTTTTTGTGCTATTTTCCAAATACGGTTTAAGGACCAAGGAGAGACTAGATAACGTCCCCTTTTTATTAGGTCAAACCATAGAATAGCATATCTAGCACTTTGTGAGCAGACGACAGAACCGCTGATTAGATGAAAAGAAACCTCACTGAATTGTCAGAGGTTTCCGAGGCAGCAGTTATGTCTATAATGCTCACAACTCGAGCTGAAAAATAATTAAAGCTGCAGATCATTAATGTGGGCTATCTAGACCCGATGTAGGCGCCTCAGTGAAAAAGTATCTCTGATTAAATAGCGAGCTATCAAGGACGCATAGCATCCACTAACCCATAAAAGTGTCAGCAAGATTGGATGCAAGGTCAGTGATAGCCAAATTCAGCCTCTAAAAATTATAAATAGAGCTGATCCTTTAGCGAATGCTAAGAAAAATTAGATTTGAGTGCGCCAAAGATTCTGATGTCTATGGATAGCTTTTTGATATATCAGGATTGAGATAGGATAAATCAAATAATAAAGTAAAATAAAAAAGATGCAGCGCCTGTAGCTCTGATGGTGAGCTAGAGGCATATGTGGCAGTCACTGCATGAGTGCATTATATAGCCCTCAAATATACAACCCTTGGGGAGGAGTCCATAGATTGGACCTATTCTGATCAGAGAGGCATGTCTAAGGGAGTGGTCCTGGAAATCTTCCAAGCACTAGGTTCCATATTAGTTAAATAAGCGATTTAGGAGAGACAAACAGTGATAGTATGGACAAAGACCTTTATTAGGGACAAATCGCCGCTTAGCGATTGCTCTATACCGCCGCCGATTGCCTGGTACAGAGCGTTATCAGCCGGAGGAGTAGAAACACTTCCGTGTTCTTCTGCGCATGCGTGAGCGGCGTCATGACGTCACTCCGTTCGTCATGTGATGCATGCGTACCATATTGTCGTGGTGCGTTCCACAGTGCCGGGATGACGTTTCTAATGAGGAAGTTTCATCGTTTACTGGTTGCTAAGCAGCGCAGGCACCTTCTCTTTGTCCATAACGGAAGCGTTACATGTCGCAGTCTATAGGGCAGATTCAACCCTCACTACAGTGTCTCCGGTATATATCATATACTAATTAGAGACATGGATACCTAGTACTGTGGCTATATAGATAGTAGGTAAGATAGCTAGTGATCTCTTTTGATATTTATAGTCATTATGGACTTCATAATAGGTATTAGATAATTATCTGCATAACAGCAGTTATTATCTCAATAGAATCAACCACATTGATATGCATTCTGATCCAGGACATTTTAAGATGGCAAAGATGAGGATCATAATATATGGTTGTCAGAGGTTTTAGTGCATTGCCAATGTATTTTTGGTCTTAAGATGGAAATTATATTACATAAATCAGATTATGCAATAACTCGAGCGATGTTCTCTGAGGAAGTCAGTAGTTTAGAGTTAAATTGAGTCAAGATTTTACAGGAAGCAATTGAAGCATAAATTCACATTGAGGCCAGACGGACTGAGTGACTCCATGCGATATATCCATGCCGATTCTTTCTGTAAGAGGCGTTTGTCTAGATTGCCTCTGCGACCGTATGATTTTAGTATCTCAATGCCTTGAAATTTTAAACAAGACGGATCACCATTGTGTGCCGACCAAACATGGTCCGCCAGTGGTGTCGATTCATGGCGTTCGATGTTACCAATATGACCCTGAATTCTACGGCGAAATTGCTGTATAGTTTTGCCAATGTAGTTTTTTGGACAAGGACACGTTGCCATGTATACGATGTATTTTGATCTACAGTTGATAAATTCTCGGCACTGGTATACTTTATGAGTTACGGCGCAGGTAAAAGTATTCCCTTTTAGAATTAGCGGGCAGACAGAACACCCCTGACAGGGAAAAGTTCCACATGGTTTGTTTGTTCCCAACCAAGTTTTTCTCCTCTCATCCGTATGAAGGTGGCTCTTAACAAGATGATCTTTTAAATTTCGTCCCCTCCGAAAAGTGATGAGAGGTAATGGTGGTATAAATTCCCCAATGTCTGGATCATTTTTCAATATGTCCCAGTAGTGTGTTAGAATGTCTCGTACTTTGCTAGATGCCGTATCATAGGTGCCGATTACTCTGACAAGTTGGTCAGTATGGCGTTCTTTCGGTGTTAAAAGAGTGGATCTATGTTGTTGTGATGCAAAACTACAAGCTTCCTGAACAATATTCTCTGGATAGTCTCTATCCCTGAACCTCTTTGTCAATTTCCTCGCTTCTTCCTTAAAGGATATATCATCGGAACAATTGCGTCTAATGCGCAGAAATTGGCCTTTTGGTATCCCTCTCTTAAGAGGGGTTGGATGGAAACTTTGCCACCCAAGGTGGCTGTTTGTGGCAGTCTCTTTTCGATATAGTGTGGTAGAAATAAGGCCATTTTCTTCTTTCCGAATAAGTAAGTCCAGGAAGGGGAGGGTAGTAGTACTGGTTTCATAGGTGACATGGAGATTCAGGGTGTTGACATTTAGCATATCCACAAAGTTAGAGAAGGATTCACTCGAGCCATTCCAAAATATCAGGATATCATCGATATACCTGAGCCACATGATGATATTATCTGACCATGTGATGTTATTCATGACGAACCTTTCCTCCCACCAGCCCAGGTACAGGTGAGAATTTATCAACTGTAGATCAAAATACATCGTATACATGGCAACGTGTCCTTGTCCAAAAAACTACATTGGCAAAACTATACAGCAATTTCGCCGTAGAATTCAGGGTCATATTGGTAACATCGAACGCCATGAATCGACACCACTGGCGGACCATGTTTGGTCGGCACACAATGGTGATCCGTCTTGTTTAAAATTTCAAGGCATTGAGATACTAAAATCATACGGTCGCAGAGGCAATCTAGACAAACGCCTCTTACAGAAAGAATCGGCATGGATATATCGCATGGAGTCACTCAGTCCGTCTGGCCTCAATGTGAATTTATGCTTCAATTGCTTCCTGTAAAATCTTGACTCAATTTAACTCTAAACTACTGACTTCCTCAGAGAACATCGCTCGAGTTATTGCATAATCTGATTTATGTAATATAATTTCCATCTTAAGACCAAAAATACATTGGCAATGCACTAAAACCTCTGACAACCATATATTATGATCCTCATCTTTGCCATCTTAAAATGTCCTGGATCAGAATGCATATCAATGTGGTTGATTCTATTGAGATAATAACTGCTGTTATGCAGATAATTATCTAATACCTATTATGAAGTCCATAATGACTATAAATATCAAAAGAGATCACTAGCTATCTTACCTACTATCTATATAGCCACAGTACTAGGTATCCATGTCTCTAATTAGTATATGATATATACCGGAGACACTGTAGTGAGGGTTGAATCTGCCCTATAGACTGCGACATGTAACGCTTCCGTTATGGACAAAGAGAAGGTGCCTGCGCTGCTTAGCAACCAGTAAACGATGAAACTTCCTCATTAGAAACGTCATCCCGGCACTGTGGAACGCACCACGACAATATGGTACGCATGCATCACATGACGAACGGAGTGATGTCATGACGCCGCTCACGCATGCGCAGAAGAACACGGAAGTGTTTCTACTCCTCCGGCTGATAACGCTCTGTACCAGGCAATCGGCGGCGGTATAGAGCAATCGCTAAGCGGCGATTTGTCCCTAATAAAGGTCTTTGTCCATACTATCACTGTTTGTCTCTCCTAAATCGCTTATTTAACTAATATGGAACCTAGTGCTTGGAAGATTTCCAGGACCACTCCCTTAGACATGCCTCTCTGATCAGAATAGGTCCAATCTATGGACTCCTCCCCAAGGGGTGTATATTTGAGGGCTATATAATGCACTCATGCAGTGACTGCCACATATGCCTCTAGCTCACCATCAGAGCTACAGGCGCTGCATCTTTTTTATTTTACTTTATTATTTGATTTATCCTATCTCAATCCTGATATATCAAAAAGCTATCCATAGACATCAGAATCTTTGGCGCACTCAAATCTAATTTTTCTTAGCATTCGCTAAAGGATCAGCTCTATTTATAATTTTTAGAGGCTGAATTTGGCTATCACTGACCTTGCATCCAATCTTGCTGACACTTTTATGGGTTAGTGGATGCTATGCGTCCTTGATAGCTCGCTATTTAATCAGAGATACTTTTTCACTGAGGCGCCTACATCGGGTCTAGATAGCCCACATTAATGATCTGCAGCTTTAATTATTTTTCAGCTCGAGTTGTGAGCATTATAGACATAACTGCTGCCTCGGAAACCTCTGACAATTCAGTGAGGTTTCTTTTCATCTAATCAGCGGTTCTGTCGTCTGCTCACAAAGTGCTAGATATGCTATTCTATGGTTTGACCTAATAAAAAGGGGACGTTATCTAGTCTCTCCTTGGTCCTTAAACCGTATTTGGAAAATAGCACAAAAACGCTGAAAACCTGCATTTCATACGTAAAAACGTATTTAACATCAGTGGTTGATAGGATTTTCTGTCACACAACACAGAATTACGTATACTTTACAGCCCAATACAAGCTCTGCTCCTGATGAACCACGCATACGTGGGGAAACGCGTCGAGCCTGAATCGAGCCAGAATTTGAGCTCGCACCAATAGATTCATCCGTATGCCCTAGACCATTTCTGGGCTTTAAATCGTTTGGATCTATCGATATTTCTGTTGATCATACTTATCTGACCATATATAATATCTGTCAAGAGAGCCCTGACTAAGTCAGCAACCAAACTTACATTGATAGTTGAATATATATCCCTCAGACTATCTCAAAGGGATCCGAATATAAAGTGCTTGAGTTTTTCCATTTTTTGAAACCATACGTATTGATCATAAGCACGATCCTGTCAAGATCTCTGGATATTTCCATGATCTTAATGATCAGTGCCTCTTGACCATAGGAACTGTTGTGTGAAAGGGGTTTCTTACATCCCTTTGTATTTATGTTTTGTGAGTCTTTATAGCCCATATCTGTTTTTTAAAAGGATCTAATAAAAATTATTATTTTAGTCTATAACTGTGAAGGGCCAAATTTAAATACTATAGACCTACCTGCTTCTGTGAATTATCCAACGCAACCTCTGTCTCGCAATCAAGATGTGTCAGCAGCAGCAGCACGTCGCCAGCAGTCGGTGTCGCGCGGCGGGGCAGCACAGCGGTGGGCAAGTGTCAGCAGGCCGTGCTGAAACTACTCAGCTTAGGAGAGAAGAGGCACATGGCCCACGAATTGCTGCAGGGTCTGACAGGGCAGACCGACCGCTGGCTTTCGCCGCTGAGCCTCCAAACGGGCATGGTTGTGTGTGACAACGGCTGTAACCTGGTGGCTGCTCGGCAGCCTCACGCACGTGCCATGCCTGGCCCATGTCTTTAATTTGGTGGTTCAGCGCTTTCTGAAAAGCTACCCACACTTGTCAGACCTGCTCGGAAAGGTGCGCCGGGTCAGCGCACATTTCCACAAGTCCAAGACGGACACTGCCACCCTGCAGACCCTGCAACATCGGTTTAATCTGCCAGTGCACCGACTGCTGTGCGACGTGCCCACACGGTGGAACTCTACGCTCCACATGTTGGCCAGGCTCTATGAGCAGCGTAGAGCTATAGTGGAATACCAACTCCAACATGGGCGGCGTAGTGGGAGTCAGCCTCCTCAATTCTTTACAGAAGAGTGGGCCTGGTTGGCAGACATCTGCCAGGTCCTTGGAAACTTTGAGGAGTCTACCCAGATGGTGAGCGGGGATGCTGCAATCATTAGCATCACCATTCCTCTGCTATGCCTCTTGAGAAGTTCCCTGCAAAGCATAAAGGCAGACGCTTTGCACTCGGAAACGGAGACGGGTGAAGACAGTATGTCGCTGGATAGTCAGAGCACCCTCATGTCTATATCTCAGCGCATTGAGGAGGAGGAGGAGGGGGACGAGCATGAGGAGGAGGGGGAAGAGACAGCTTGGCCCACTTCTGAGGGTACACATGCTGCTTGCCTGTCATCCTTTCAGCATGTATGGCCTGAGGAGGCGGAGGAGGAGGAGGAGGAGGATCCTGAAAGTGATCTTCCTAGTGAGGACAGCCATGTGTTGCGTACAGGTACCCTGGCACACATGGCTGACTTCATGTTAGGATGCCTTTCTCGTGACCCTCGCGTTACACGCATTCTGGCCACTACGGATTACTGGGTGTACACACTGCTCGACCCACGGTATAAGGAGAACCTTTCCACTCTCATACCCGAAGAGGAAAGGGGTTCGAGAGTGATGCTATACCACAGGACCCTGGCGGACAAACTGATGGTAACATTCCCATCCGACAGCGCTAGTGGCAGAAGGCGCAGTACCGAGGGCCAGGTAGCAGGGGAGGTGCGGAGATCAGGCAGCATGTACAGCGCAGGCAGGGGAACACTCTCCCAGGCCTTTGCCAGCTTTATGGCTCCCCAGCAAGACTGTTTCACCGCTCCCCAGTCAAGGCTGAGTCGGCGGGAGCACTGTAAAAGGATGGTGAGGGAGTACGTAGCCGTTCGCACGACCGTCCTCCGTGACGCCTCGCCCCCTACAACTACTGGGTGTCGAAGCTGGACACGTGGCCTGAACTCGCGCTGTATGCCCTGGAGGTGCTTGCTTGCCCTGCGGCTAGCGTCTTGTCAGAGAGGGTGTTTAGTGCGGCTGGGGGAATCATCATGGATAAGCGTACCCGCCTGTCAACCGACAGTGCCGACAGGCTTAAACTCATAAAGATGAACAAAGCCTGGATTTCCCCAGACTTCTCTTCTCCACCAGTGGACAGCAGCGATACCTAAACAATACGTAGGCTGCACCCGCGGATGGAAGCATTGTTCTCTATCACCATCAAAAACGGGGACCTTTTAGCTTCATCAATCTGTGTATTATATTCATCCTCCCGCTCCTCCTCCTGAAACCTCACGTAATCACGCCGAACGGGCACTTTTTCTTAGGCCCACAAGGCTCAGTCATATAACTCTTGTAAACAATGTTTATACGTTTCAATGCTCATTAAAGCATTGAAACTTGCACCTGAACCAATTTTTATTTTAACTGGGCTGCCTACAGGCCTAGTTACCAATTAAGCCACATTAACCAAAGTGATTAATGGGTTTCACCTGCCCTCTTGGTTGGCCATGGCCAATTTTTCTGAGGTACATTAGTACTGTTGGTACACCAATTTTTTTGGGCACTCGCCGACAGTGTAATCCTAGTAATTTTTAGCCCACCTGCATTAAACCTGACATTACCTCAGCTGTGCTGGGCACTGCAATGGGATATATTTATGTACCGCCTGTGGGTTCCAGGGAGCCACCCATGCTGTCGGTCCACACGGAGTTGTAACTGCATGTGTCCACTTCTAAAGAACCCCAGTCTGACTGGGGCATGCAGTGTGGGCCCAAGCCCACCTGCATTAAACATCACATTACCTCAGCTGTGCTGGGCACTGCAATGGGATATATTTATGTACCGCTGGTGGCTTCCTGGGACCCACCCATGCTGTCGGTCCACACGGAGTTGTAACTGTATGTGTCCACTTCTAAAGAACCCCAGTCTGACTGGGGCATGCAGTGTGGGCCGAAGCCCACCGGCATTAAACATCACATTACCTCAGCTATGCTGGGCACTGCAATGGGATACATTTATGTACAGCCGGTGGGTTCCAGGGAGCCACCCATGCTGTGGGTGCACACGGAATTCCCATTGCAAAGTTGTACCTGCCTGTGACTATTTATAAAAAAACGTGGTCTGACTGGGGCATGCAGACACCTTGACAGAATGAATAGTGTGTGGCACATAGGTTCCCCATTGTTTGCCCAAGTGTGCAGCTCCTGATGGCGGTGGCACAGGATTATATTTCTCATTGCTTCTGTACATCATTGTGGGCTATCGCCCCGCCCCTTTTAAAGAGGGTCGCTGCCTAGCCGTGCCAACCCTCTGCAGTGTGTGCCTGCGGTTCCTCCTCATGGCATACACACTTATAAATAGACATGAGGGTGGTGTGGCATGAGGGCAGCTGAAGGCTGCGCAGGGACACTTTGGTGTGCGCTGTGGACACTGGGTCGTGCGGGGGGGGGGGGGGGGGGGTTGGGCAGCATGTAACCCAGGAGAAGTGGCAGCGGAGTGTCATGCAGGCAGTGATTGTGCTTTGTTGGAGGTAGTGTGGTGCTTAGCTAAGGTATGCATTGCTAATGAATGTTTTTCAGAAGTAAAAATTGTTGGGAGGGGGGGCACTCTTGCCGCTATTGTGGCTTAATAGTGGGACCTGGGAACTTGAGATGCAGCCCAATATGTAGCCCCTCGCCTGCCCTATCCGTTTCTGTGTCGTTCCCATCACTTTCTTGAATTGCCCAGATTTTCACAAATAGAAACCTTAGCGAGCATCGGTGATATACAAAAATGCTCGGGTCGCCCATTGACTTCAATGGGGTTCGTTATTCGAAACGAACCCTCGAGCATCGGGAAATTTTCGTCCCGAGTAACGAGCACCCGAGCATTTTGGTGCTCGCTCTTCTCTAGCTGTTATCTCTTTCTATCTATATACATAAAGAAACATATCTTTGTATATCTCCCTGTATACAGCGATATGGCCCAGGCTGGTCTAATTATCATATCTCCTGTCTGTAATTATTTGTGTACAGCTGGTATAAATTATTCAGCATAACTTATACCAGCTATATATGTATAAGTATGCACAATACATACCTGGTTACACTGCATGCTCCGCTCCTCTCCTAGGACATGAGCCACCACTGGCTGGACCAACCATACATCCCGCAGAGCACTTGCAGACTGCAGTTATGACAAAAATGACAGCTGCAATCTCTCAGCAGTAGGAGGAGCGCACGTCGGAGGAATCCGCAGCGCTGAATTTGCTGCAGACTGCCCCAGGTTATGCCCCTCATCTTCCTGAGTATCACGCAGAGTCGACCAACAGTGGTGATACAGTGTATGTTGGGGCCCAGTGGACCCCCACTCACTAAGGGGCCGATTTGCAACTGTGACCCCTAGAAGTATGCCAGTGGTACATAGACATCAGCATTGGAGGTTCCGTTTGGTTCCTATGTTGCTGATTTCTGCTACAAAACATGGAATAATAGTGTTATTTAATTTTATTGTATGCTGTAAAATGCCAGAAAAATGGAACTGGAATGAACCTCATTGTAGTCAATGGAGTCCATTTGGTGCTGCTCTGTTCTGTCATTTGACGGTTCTCTTCAGCAATGGGTTGCCATTTTTCTCCTACTCAAGCAGAGCAGAAAAACTGAACCCCTTAACACTAATGTGAACAAGCACTAACCCTTCTAGCATCCTTCAGCTTTTGGCTCCACCAGGTTGGGTCCTGATGATGTTCAACGTCACATCATAATATATAATCTGCACTAGAGGTCACTGTATAGAGAATACTGAGTTAGGCATTTGATGCTGCTGTTATAAGCAGTTAGAAAGGCCAGGACTTGTTAACTGATCTTTGTAGTTAGAGGTGAAAATAGGATGTGCTTTATCCACTCTACTGTTAGCGGATGCTAGAGATCACACTACAGGAAGTTACTACAGAGATTAATGGGAGAGATGTGCTGGTGAGATGTTGGAGCACATTGATTAAATGGTGACAAGCTATTGAAGGTCATCAGCTATTGAAGGTTTTCAAAACAACAGGAATAGTGCAATCTCTTTAATATATTAAGAAACAAACACACACCTACCTCCTATAAAGGTCATATAATAAAATGTTTTATACACACCAATTACCCAACCCTCTTTTCTCTGAGCATAGACCCTGACAAGACTTGGTACAGTTGAAATGCATTGGGTCCATTCTCAGGGTGTATTGACGGTGTACTACCTATCAACGTTTTTTTTTGTGCCAAAGGTCACGCTACAGTGCTTCTTTTCTCCACCTGGGTAGGGTATGCCCTCTCGCCTCAGATTTGCTAATGTGATACAGGTTGGAAATATCCAGGGGATAATACTTTTTGTTGTATGTCCATATGTTTATAGTGTCTAGGGCACGGGTTCTTCTAAAATATTTAAATAAAAGTTATATTTTATTTTTATGTATTTACCCACTTGACCCGGGTATAACGGAGTTGTCTCTACTGTGACCCTCTCTCTCCCCCAGAACACCCCATTACCTGAATAACCACAAACACCCTTTCATGGGGTAAATTTGGCCACAGGAGCCATATTTATTAACAAAGATAACATTAATACATTTTAAATTTTACCCCATAGAATGAACCTGGGGAGAGATCCTTGGAGCCCCGGAAAACTACTGTCACCTCAGCATATATGGAAAATTGTTGTACCTGTCACCATCACATACTAATCGACTCGGGCAACACTATTTCCCTAGCCTCTCCTCCTGCTGCAAGCCAACAGACTCGGGGGGCTCACCAACTAGCCTTTAGTTGCTAACCTCCCGACCCCAAGGTCGGCTAGCCATAACCTGGCTAACCACTTCCATCATCGTTGCAGGGCACCGCCCTGCAAAGTCAAAAGGCAACAGTCCACGTACTAAACAATCAAAGGGGAAGGTAGCTATCCAACCCCTATCTTCCCCCCACTATCCTTTTATGCTGAGTCCAAGGACCCCTCCCCCCACAGCCAGCACGCTTGACCCCCTCAAGCCTGCACTGCCCACCACAACACCAAGGCTCGCTCGATGCCCTCCTGTACTCCTACCAACCATAGATCTGTACCTATCTCGTTCAAGTGAACGTCATCCGATATACAATAATTCCCTGTACCAGCTTCCAAACCTATGTGCCTAACCACAACTCCATCATTCCGACCCACAAAATGCAACACCTCCCTGTTCAGCTTGATCCGTGCTCTATTCAAACCTTTTACTGAGCGCACGCCCCTCCACACCTTCCTATGAACTATCTCCGACCAGACTATGACTAACCCAGGGTATGACTCTAACAATCTAAAGTTGTCATACCGAATGTCCTTCGAAAGGTCCCAGAACGGCCTCTTCCCTAAATCATTTCCCTCCGCATGAAGGACCAACACATCCGGTACTCTATCCAAACTAACCCCCTTCTCAACTTCTTCTAACACTCTACACCAGGACATCCCCCTAATGCCCATCCACCGAAGTATTGCCTTGCTCTGCGCCAACCTTAACTGCCTCCCATTAGACCGCACCCCCACCCGCTCAGCTCCCCAAAACACATATGAGTACCCAAAATCCAGATTAACACCCGGCGGTGGCTTGTAAAACAAAACCACAATTCAGTAATTCTCCTGAAATAAGCCCAACATGACAACTCCCCATCATCTACAGCAAATGAGGCCGCAGATACGAATTATAGTGCCCCGAATCCCAGCGACACTATCCTGTTAACCGCCTACTCTTCCATACCCTGCACATACACCTCTGTTGCTGCCCCCACCCTGAAAGAATGTAAGCCAAACTGTGAACTGTCCAACCCTGCGGCCTCTAACACTGTAAATTGAAATAGCGATAAAAGCTGCCCATTCACGTAACGCAAAAAGGGGCCTGCACTTGTGCCTACCACCTGACTATAATTCTCCCAAGATTTCAGTGGGCACATCAGGGCCCCTGAAACTTCCCCGAGCCAGATTACCTGACCTTGACCTCCTTGGAACGATGAATGAAAAGTTCCAACCTCCCCTCCTACAGCCTCACATCCTCTATCTGCAAACCCCCCCTATAGAATTGCTCCGTGAAACTACTTCACCTAACCGTAAAGCCCAAAAAAATGCTAACGAAAAAGCCACTTTAAAAAGCAAACGTTTGAACCTATCACTGCAGATCACGTCTATTGCCCCTCCCAGCCTCTCCAAAATACTAAAAAACACTGACCTCCTCATGTCCAATTTCCCTCTACCTCTCCTGAAACCCTTTAATGCCTGTCTCACGGGAAAGCTTTTGGTCACGTCCGCAACGCCACTCAGCTTACAACCGAAAGCCACACCAGCCATAAACCAGTTAATCCTTGCAACTGACTACTCCTCCCCCACACTATTCTCCAACCAACTCAACAACACCCCTACTCTATCCTCCTCCAAACTCCAAGCCAGTCCTCCAACTCTCACCACACTGCACAATACGCCACCCTCGCCTCCCGAGACAGTGACCGCTCAATCAAGTCCCCCACTGCTCGCTTACCATGTTCCAGAGCTGATCCGGGCACTTCCTCCCTTTTTACTCCGCATCTGGCACAAACGTTCTAAACCGCTCCCACTGAAACCGAGAGAGAGCATCCGCAATTGATTTTTTAACACCTGAAACATGCACAGCTACTACCCAAATATTCAAAGACAATGCCTCCAGAACCAAATGGCGCAACAAGTTCACAAACGGCAAAGATGAGTCCGACAAATTGTTAATGACCTACTCCACCCCCATGTTGTCGCAATGAAACCTCACCTTTCAGTCTCAAAAGTGAGCACCCCATAGCGTGATAGCCACTACTATCGGAAATAACTCCAATAGCACCACATTTCGCACTAGGCCATCCTGCTTCAACTCTCCCATGCACCATCTGCCCTGAAAATAAGCACCAAAACCAGCTCTTCCTGCCACTTCTGTGTATAACTCCCAGTCAGCATTTTCAGTGACCTCAGCCATCATTACCTATCTGCCATTGTACTTTTTTAAGAAGGTGACCCACACTGTCAAGTCATCTTTGTGACTTGACCCTAGCCGGATAAAATGGTGGGGGGCATGCATCCCAGCCATCGCCGAGACCAAACATCTACAAAGCACCCAGCCCATCGGCATTATCCGGCAAGCAAAATTAAGCTTGCCCAAAAATGACTGCAGACCCCTCAGTGTGATCTTTTTTCGAAGCACATGCAAAACCCACCTCCTCCTGCAGATCCTGCAATTTTTCCTCCAGCAGGCGACACACCATTGCCTCGGTGTCAATGGTGATGCCCAAAAAGCTCAGGAAGGTTGCAGACCCCTTGTTTTTTTTGGGAGCCAATGTCACCCTGAAATGCCCAGCCATCTATTGTAGCGTACCCAGCAAGGTTGCACAAATTGGCAACCTCCCGGGCCCTGCACAAAAAATCGTCTAGGTAGTGGATGACCGACTGAACCGCAGCGGTATCCCTCACTACCCATTCTAAAAACAAACTGAATGCTTCAAAGTAAGCACATGAGATGGAACATCCCATGCTCAAACAACGTTTCACAAAATAACTCCTCTCCCAAAAACATCTCAACAATCTAATGCTCTCTTGTGCAACCAGTGAAAGGCGAAAAGACGATTCAATATCGGCCTTTACCAATAATGCCCCTTCTCCATATTTCCTCACCCAGCACACAGCTGCGTCAAATAACGTATACACCACTGAGCATAGGTGAAGTTCTTTTCTGTTATTCACAGACGCCCCCTTCGGGTAGGAAAGATGGTGTATTAATTGAAACTTGTTTGATTTTTTTTTTTTGGTACTACACCAAGCAGTGACACCACAAAATCCAGCATCGGAGGCTCTTTTTGAACAGCCCAGCCATGCGGCCTAAACTGACCTCCTTCCTGAGTTTCAAGGTTACAACACCTGGACAATCCAGTGCTGAACACAGATTCTTAGTTAAAAAGAGGAACCCATGAACAGGGGGCGGGATGACAAAACCATCCCTAAAACCCTTAAACAGTAACTCTACCTTCTCCCTCTCCTGGTACCTAATTAGAAATGGTACCATCCATTCCAGTCTCACTCGAGTCATCCCTTTTTGGAAAACCCCCTGTCACTTTTCCCTTCCCCTTTTTAAAGCACTTGGCTGCTCCATGTGACCCTGCACTACATGGGGAGCAGGCATGCTTAAACTTGCATGTCATCCCGAACTTGCATTGGCCTTCGTTGAATTGCCAACAAAAGCTGGGTCTACTCCTCCCTGCGTGACCACGTGGCCCGCTGCTGAATTGGAGGCCGAGACTGAAGATCTGGCATCTCCCTGAAAGGGCTGCCCAAATCGTGCAGGGGCCATTACCGTCAACCGCAAGCCAATATTCTTGTGATCCCATCTTATCAATGGGCACACCGCTTTTCGCTGCCTGAACTGCTCATCGTAGCGCAGCCAGGTCTGCCCCCCGTATACTTGATAGGCCTTGCCTATCGAGTCCAAATAACAAAAAAGCTCGGAACAATTTTCCTGTGCTTTTTCTCCAATCACGCTTGCCAAGATGGCAAACGCTTGGAGCCAATTTGTGAACGTCTGTGGAATGAGACGCCACCTCCGCTTTTTCTCCTCCTCCCTTTTTATACTCCGTTCTTTTCCGCTTTTCCAAATTAAATTTTTACAATGGGAAGAGGGAGAATATTTCTACATATTCGTCCCTCCAAATCTTTTCCCTAACCTTCTTCTTCAAGTGGGCCCCCGATGGCCCCTCGAAGCAAACACAGACCTGGCCTTTTGCCCTATCATCTAGGCGATCTCCTCCCCATCTTTTTCCGTTTGCACCGCCACTGTCACCCCCACTAAACAGCTAACCTCTAAACCCCCAGTGACGCCTCCACCCTCGGTACTCTTCCTGATGGTGCCCTCGACTGCGTACTGCAGGTAGAAACTGGCACAGGAGAGGGCCAAATCTCAGCTACCCCTAACGCCTGTTGTAACCCAGTCCCCCCAGCAAAGTTTCCGCCTGGAACACTTTCTCTACTGGATAATGCACTAAGCGGCAAGGTCCACACCGCGACAGGTGACAAGGCATGTCGTACCCCCTGCCTCCTTAACAACTCACATATAAAACCCAGCAGTGCCCCCATCTCACCACCCACGCCCAGAGCACTTGCAAATGCAGCACTGCCACCCTCAACACGTCCTAAGCAACCCCCCGCCAACACTACCTTGCTAAAAGCATTGGACACACCTGACAGAGAGTATCTCACCTGGCTGTGTAGGGGCTGTGAACCCACCAGTTGCTGGTCCATCATCCAGCCGATCCATATGAACATCCGCGCCATCTCTACCCCACAAAGACCTCATTCCTCCAGGCTGTGACCGCTCCGCCGAGACCGCAGCCGCCACTGAGCTTCTTGATGCCGACCCACACCTGGCCACGTCTTTCACCATCTTCCACCCGAAAACCAGCCTCTGCAGACTGCCCAGATGTGTTGCTACTGCAGGGCTGTTCCCTGATCAGTGCATTGCCAGGTGAGCAGCCCCCAGCCCTCTCCATTCTCTCCATTGCCAGTCCAGCACTAGGCCCCGCCCCCTCTCAGCACGAGGACTAGCTCTGGATGTCGCGCAGCACTGCAGAAGTCTTGCTTGCCCTGCTCCCCCTGCCTGTTGGTGTTGCCAGGGGGAGCCAACAAGGGGTGGGGGGTGGGGATGAGCTCCTCATGTGGCATCGGTGCGTGGGTGCGTGCTCGGGGCTGAGCCTTGCGGTGCACGTGCCCTGCATGCTCTCCACTCACCGGCTGCTCCTGCCGCCGCTGACCCCACCGCCACTGCTGCCGCTAATCCTGCCACCACTGATCCTGCCGCTGCCAGGGCCCTCTTCGCTGCTCCTAAGGACTCATCGGACAGCTGCTCGAGCCAGTCCAGACCCCTCACCACCGCCGCTGCTCGGATCCTTTTAATAAGTGCCTCCATACTCACACCAGTTAGTCCTTACCCTTCAGGATCTTCTGCTTTTCCAACTTCTCCTCGGCCTCTTCTCTTGTAACATGCACTGATCCCTTCCTTCAGGTCTTCCTGCTTTCTTCAGGTCTTGCTGTCTTTTCATCAGTCTTGCTGCTGTCTTTGAGTCTGGCTGGTCTTCTTCAGTATTTCCTGATTTTTTTTTCATTTTCCCTGTGTCTCTTTACTCTTCTTAGCTCTGCTGTCTCTTCCTGCTTCTTCTCTCTCCATGGTGCTGGAATTAACTCATCCTCATTTGCTCTGTTTTCCTCTTCACATCCCCCTTCACTCACCCCTTTCTCCTCCCAGCATTCCTCTGTCTGTTAACCCCACATCCCCATTAAACCTGTCATGCTGCATCTCTCCTATCAGCCCTGTGGGCTCTGGCAGTCCTTTCTCTGTGAAACTAGAGGACACTGTATGAAGTAAACTGGTTCTTGGGGGAAGTGTTTTGTAAAGCAAAGAAAGGTAGCAAATATTAATGCAAGACACGAGCATGGTGAGAAGTGCAGTACATCTGGAGCAGGCAATTGTGGTTGAGCCACTTGTAGTGCCTGACGAAGCCTATGCAATGGAGAGAATATGCAGGACGCAGCAATTACACGTGTGACATATGTTTACTGAGTATTTTATGCATTTTTAGCTCTAAGTACTGTTTTATATTAATAATACACAGACAAAATAGACACGTGTGAGTGAGCCATTACGGTGTAACAGACCTATATTACATGCCAAATCCCTCAGTCTTACATGTGCATAGTGGTGCATTCTATGTCCTGATGCTTGGTGGAAACAGAGCTTAGTGCAGCAGTGCCCAGAGCTGAAAAGGAGCCAGGAGGGTAAGTATATGCAGGGGTCTAGTCTGAGGTCTGAGAAATGTAGGGGTCTTATCTGATCTCTTATAGGAGTCTTATCTGGGGTATGAAAAATGAAGAGGCCTGGGATCTGATTGATTTAGGCAACTGATCTGGAGTCTAATTATTTAAAGGGTCTCATCTGGAGTGTGATGTAACTGAGGAGTCTGGTATGTTTGATTTAGGGCTTCTGATGGCAGATTAATTTCGGGGCTCTGGTCTGGGGCAAGAATATATTTATCATTTAAGTTTAAATTAGTTTAGGGTTTACTGTTTGGTCAAAATTAATTCTGTGTTTTTTTGTTTTTTTTTCTGGGGAGCCAGCATGGATTTATAACAAACAAGTAATTTTAGATTAATTTAATTTCCTTCAATGACAGAACCACCAACTGGGTTGATCAGGTAAATGCAGTAGATATAGCATATCTTGACTTTAGTAAACATTTGACAAAGTATCTCATACCATACTCATTGAAGAAATAGGATCAACAACGCAACTGCTAGGTGGATTCACAACTCATTTACAGTAATTACAGTAAAGGATTGGCACATTTTGAAAAGAGGACTGCCTATGGTTCCCGAAGTTAGGATTTTACCCACTATATCCTATAGAAAGAACAGATAGAGATAGTGGTGGCATAGAAGAAAAAAGCAAGGAAGTGGAGCTACGTCAATGAAGATCCAGTGAGGAGATTGGTGGAGTAATTGTTCCAATATATGGTTTCTTATTTCCATATGTGGGGGAAAGGAATAGGTGCAACAAGTTACAGGTGCTGCCAAATCAGCAACTGTGCAACCTATATCGGTTGGCCAGTGAGATAATGGGTAGAGATGAAAAAGATGCTGATCGAGTGGTGCAACCTTTTTTAGAAAGTTGTGCACATGCTCAGATAATTAGAAGAAAGTGTTGCTTTATTTTTAAAAAAACAGTGGTGTTTTTCAAAATAAAGCAACACTTTCTTCTAAATATCCAAGCATGTGCACAATTTTCTAAAAGAGGTCAAACCACTCAATCAGTTTTTTTTTCTTCTCTACCCATAGAAGGAACACCAATTTAGGGATAGACTGATGAGACCAGGTATAGGTAGTAGAAATAAAAAAGGTACAAATTCACAGTTTAATACCAAAATTAGAGAAATGTCACCGCCCTGCTTACAGGAGGGTCAGTTTATTTGCATAGAAGGTTCACCTTCCAACAAGACAATGACCCTAAGCAAGCAGCTAATACAACCCAGGAGTGGTAAAGGAACAACTGTGTGAATGTCCTTCAATGGCCAAGGCAGAGTCTTGACTGGAACCCAATCGAATATCTATGTAGAGATCTGAAAATGACTGTTCATAGACTGTCCTTATCCAACCTGACAGAGCTTAAGAGGATCTGCAGAGGAGAATGGCAGAAAATCCACAAATCCAGGTTTGCAAACCTTGTGGCATCATACCCAAGATGACTGGAGGCTGCAATCACTGTCAAAAGCGATATCCAATATATTTTTGCATCTCTCATACACATTATTGGGAGTTAGAGAAACAACTCACTGTAGCTATTCCCTTAATCACTGGTAGCAAGAACATTGGTACAGCTAAGCCCATCTAAGCCATGATTGGTTGATAAGTTCTGCTTTTCAAACCCATCCAGACCCACACTGTGCCTGAGTATCTCCTCTTCCTCCTACTAGGTGTACAGCATCCCTTGCTATTGACAATTGCTCATTCCTGATACTAAATTATGCCTACTTCAATGTCAGACTGCGGTGTCTAATAAAATTGATTCTGAGGTCCACTGTACAGGTACATATAAATATTGCCTGACCCTTGATTACAAATTCCCGGCCACTGTATTCTCTAAATATGTCAATAACAAGTTGCTTTGTTTGTATGTGGTCACAACTTCACTTAAAAGCACCAGCATACTGCTAGGGGTCACAATGTGACACAAGCCCTTAAAGGATGGGGGCCTGGGGGCCCCTGTCATATACTGCTTTGCTGCCACTGGCCATCTGTGGGTGACACTCTGGGAGGTGAAGGACCATTATCCAGGGAACCCACAGCCAATAGCAAGCCGCAGACTTCCTTGGTGTGTCATCTTCACTTCCACTGAGAAATTGCAGCTATGATTGGTCTCAGTCTATCAGTGCACTGCCAGACACGTGATTGGTTTAACTGGTGGTGCCCTGACATTGCTGGGGAGCGGAGAAAAAGAGCGAAGTCAGCAGACTATGCTGACAATATGTACTGTGCAAAAGCATATATGTATGGCTGATATAAGTTATATAACTAAATACAGTGGGATATATCTCCCTGTATATGGTGATATGGATCACGCTGGTATAACCTGCATATCTTCTACATATTTTTTACTGACCTAAAACCACCAAATACCTCAAACTCACTTTTTCTGAATTGTCCAGAACTAGACATTTTTGAAAGTTTAGTAACACAAGACCTTATAACACTGAGGGTGCCCAGTAAGGTACACTATAATTTATCACATACAGAGCTTTTGTTTTTATAAAAACATTGAACTCAAATTAATTAGCCCAGGTAAAAGGTTGGCGTGTGATGGAGAACAGTGGGTCCCCATCACTGTACCTCTGAGCTTGTAGAAGTACTTGGTATCAAACAGAAAGTAATTGTGGGTTAGAATGAACTCCAAAAATCAAAAACACATTGATTATGGGATGCGTATTAAGAGCCCCTTTAAAGGAAAAAATAGTTGATAGCTTGTAATCCTCCTGTGTGTGGAATAGAACTGCAAAGGGCTTCAATATCGAGGGTAGCCAGGAACATGTCGGGACCTATGATGATATCATCTAAAAGTCGCAGTACATCCATCGTGTCGCAT
Organism: Eleutherodactylus coqui; assembly: GCF_035609145.1. NCBI lineage: Eukaryota > Metazoa > Chordata > Amphibia > Anura > Eleutherodactylidae > Eleutherodactylus > Eleutherodactylus coqui. The sequence continues at coordinate 29,530,508 of NC_089843.1, read as the reverse complement.
ACGCAGGACCAAAGTGAAGAAACAAAGGATCTAAAAATCTTATCAATACATATGTTTAAATTTTGGGTCAAATTATCTACGCCTGACACGATGGGTGTGCCATTCAGGGGATTAGTTTCCTTGTGCACTTTTGGTAGTGCATAAAAAGTTGCACCAGTCAGACAGGAAGAAACAATAAATTTAAACTCTGCACTGCTAATACACCCCATTTCTAAGGCGTTTGTAAGCCGATCTTTTATTATGGACAAAAATACGGTCGTAGGGTCACCTTTTAGAATGGCATAAGTGGAAGAATCATCCAAGAGATGGTGGCACATTTCTATGTATTGTTGTCGATTCATAACCCCAATGTTCCCGCCTTTGTCTACCAGGTTCACAATTATTGACAAATTTGAGTCAAGGTTTTTAAGAGATAAAAGCTCTGTATGTGATAAATAAAAGTGTACCTTTCTGGGGTCTTTTGTTACTAAACTTTCAAAAATGTCTAGTTCTGGACAATTAAGAAAAGGTTGGTTTGCGGTATTTGGTGGTTTTAGGTCAGTAAATGGGCCGCTACCTACTGGTCCAAGAGATTCATCCTCTAATTCTTGGAGGGCTTGGTTGTAAACCAAATTCAACGGCCATTTCCCTGTTCTAGAGGGCAAAGTACTTTTTCTACCAGAGTTTCTGGATGAAGAGGAAGATGTCCTTCATCCACATGAATAGATCATAGCGGGTCATGGGGACGGACAGCCCCCTCTCCATTAAGCGTGACTCGCCTTCAGTAAAAGTGTGACTTGACAGATTAATGATTTGAGGTTTATCATCAATGATGACAGTATCCTAAAGGTGAAGAACATTAGAAACAGTGAGGGACGTTGTATCTTCTATTGGGACAATTGTGGGTCCCTCCTTCCTCTTGAAAAATAATGAGAAATAGGTTGACCTAAAAATCCGCTATCTTGAGATTCCCTTCTACATCCTCGATGGCGAGTTGTAAATCGCCCACAATTACGTCTTATGGCTATAACCCTCTATTATTTTTTTGGCTTTCATTCTCTGATTTATCATAATCAGATGAGCTTAATTCAGTCTCAGACCGGGTCCCGGATAAGCTCTTTTCTCTCTAAATTCTTGCAGCTCTCGATTAAACTGTGTGTGTTTTCTCTCTTTTATTTGGGAATATCTATTTTTCAATATTCTGATGGAATTTTTTTTCTGTTGCAGAAAAATCTGAATCGGTAGAAAAGGTTTTGGCCCGCCCTATGAGATCTTCTAAACTCTTCTGATTAACTAACAGTGTAGATTTTTCTTTGTCTATTAGAAGTTTTATTAATTTTAATGAAGCATTTGTAGATTAATTTACTCATTTGGTTAGAAAATCTGGGTTGGCAATCTTTTTGGTGGTAAAACGAGGTTGTGGTGACCTCTAGGAATAATTTTGAACTTTTCATATTTTTGGAGTCTGTGTATTTCCCACCAGTTTCTCATTAACATTGAGTTAAATCTTTAAAACATTTGTGGATATAGATACTTTGTGTTTGTGCATTGAATTCTCCCTCTAAAAACACCGAACTCGGATTAGTGCGCCATTGATTCATAGTTAAGTCTCTAGATAGAAAACCAGCCATATTTGACATACAAGAAAATCACAGGTGCAGTGTGCATTCTATAATATATATTCAAAAGCCCTTCACAGAATAGACTAAATTAAATTATGACTTTTTATTAATATTTGATTAAAAAAAACACACAAAGGGCTGACAAACAACCACAAAGAAACATAAATAAACAATGTATAGAGACCCAACTTGAGATTAAATGGTTACAAAAGGTATTTAAATCTTGGCAGCCTACATGCCTCACTACTCCAGGATAAAGCAATCTGGCGTGTAAGGAACCAATCTCAGTTAGTAAAATCCTTAGATAGAAGATGGCTACCACACATCCATGAGGTTCAGAAGCACAAATACAGTATATCACCAATATGTCCTTTATATAAAATGACAGTTTAATCCCTTAGTGACCAGCCCTTGTGTTTTTACATCCGGCCCAAGTGGGCTTTAATCCCTGAGGACACAGAAATATGCTTCCTGCAGGGAATAAAGCCACGTGAGCTCTGGACATGACAGCTCTATGCTGTTGGTGCCCTGAGGTAGCCAACAGCATGGAGCTGTCATCCTGGGCTGTGGGGAAACCCCTACCGACAATGCGATCGGTGCTATCCAATGGATAGTGCCAATCGCATTAAAGTGCAAAAAACTTTTTAAAAAGTTAAAGATTCAACTGCCTCCATGGATCGGATCCATGAGGGCAGCTGAGAATACTCACCCCCATCCTCCGCACTGTCCCCCGCTGATCTGGTCCTCCGGGACCAGACGCTGGCCTTCTGAGCATGCACGCCAGGCGGCATTACGTTAGCCACACGCACAGAAGGCCCGAATCTGCGGGAAATTTGAAATCTTCTGGCTCCTGAAGGTAGCCAGGAGGCAGGAGATGTCACTGGTGACCGCTGTATGCAGTTCCCAGTCACATGATCACCGTTATGCATCAGATAACGGTGATCATGGAAAGTTAAAAAGTTTTTTTTTTAAAAAAGTTTAAAAAGCTAAAGTTTCATCTGCCCTTTTAGAATATATTTGTGAGAGAGGATGAAATTACATAACTAAGGTCCCGGGATTTGTCCCCCAATGGGATCTATATCAACGGACCTTACCCTGGCTTTGGCGCATGCGCCCGTCACCATGATGGCGGACGCATGTGCAAAAGTTTTAAAATCTCCCTGCTCCTGGCTACCAAGGGTAACTGAGAGCCTGGAGATGTGACAGTGGCCTGCAGTACACAGTTACTGGTCACGTGAGCGCCGTTATCCAATGGTTAATGGCGATCACGTAAAAGGTTAAAAAAAAGGTGAAGTTTTATCTCTCCTCACCGATGCGATCGTTGAGAGGAGATGAAACATCTTCCCAGAGGCCTCCACTTTTGAAACCTGATGCAATCCTCCTCCACGGACCTAACCCGGCTTATGCGCATGCGCAAAATGCCTGACACATCCGCAGAAGCCGGGGAGCCTAAGAAATTTTAAATCTCCTTGCTCCTTGTGACTAACAGTTGCAGAGAGCCTGCAGCAGTGACCAGTGGCCTCGTTGAGCGTTCCCGGTCACGTGACAAAAAGGTAGTAATCTACCTTAGGCCAGTCTCACATGACTAGATAGGAATTGTGGATTCTGCATGAGTTTGATCTGCAGTAATCCATGAATCAATCAAATGCATTGGATTACACAATTCCGCTCAAATTAGCACGTCGGAACTGTGTAATTCGCTCGCAGAAAACTGAATGCAGCATGTTCTGTTTTACTGCAAATATCTATAACATAGAGCCCATTGAGCTCTATGGTCGCAGATATACCCAGTTTCTGGAGCAGCTTGTTGAACATCTTCTGTGTGAGACCGCCACACCTCAGTGAGCTTACGAAGCCTCGCAGAGTGCCACTTTACACCCCATCCCTACCTCTGAGGTTAAGAAATACCCCCCAAAAAAGCACGAGAGGAGGAGGGATACCCGTTTTTTTTGCCCCATGTGCTCAATCCAACCAGCCTCCGTAATTACCCCTGTCTTCGGACAAATCACACAGTTTACATCATTACTTTTATCGAAGATTTGAAGAAGGGCGTAAAATGGGGATGGGGGGGATTATAATTGAGGAATTGAATTGTTTCCGCACAAGTGAGCAATTGAGCCTGGAATTTATTCAGTTGTGCCCTGAAATCCAACGGATGTTCCCTCCATTACAGGCCTAGCCATGTGTCCTGTAAGTAGATTGGGGCCACAATGGGTTATTTTTCGGACCATGGAACAAACAGGGGTATCCATTTTGGGGTGCAGATCTTCATTCCTATGTACACTGTACAAAAAAAAAGTGTTTTTTAAATGACACAATTGCCAAAAAAATGAACATTGTAATTTTTTCCTTCTGCCATGCTTAGGTTCAATCAAGAACTGTGGTGTCAAAATACACAGGAAACCACTAGATCAATGGGGTAAGGGGTCTAGTTTTCAAAATGGGGTAATTTGTGGGGGTTCTCCATTGTTTTAGCCGCTCAAGGGCCATACAAAATGTGCAATGGGGCCTAAAACACCTTCAAGCAAAATGTCTTTTCTGAAAGCCACTGGCTGCTCCTTTCGGTTGCGGCTCTGTTGTGCATAGAGACAAAATATAAGGGCCACAATGGGTATGTCACTGAACACCGAACAAACAGGGGTATCAAATTTGGGGTGCAAGTCTTCATTCACATGTGTGCTGTATAAAAAAAACTGTTTTTAAAATGACACAATTCCCCCCAAAAAATGAAAGTCAATTTTTTTTCTTCTGCTTTGCTTAGATTCATTCAAAAACCATGGGGTCAAAATACGCAGTACACCCCTATATGAATTTGTTAAGGGGTTCAGTTTTCAAAATGGGGTCATTTGTGGGGGTTCTATATTGTTTTGGCTGCTCAAAGACTCTACAAGTGGGCAATGGGGCCTGAAACACCTTAAGCAAAATCTCTGTTCTGAAATCCACCATCTGCTCCTTTCAGTTTGGGTCACGTTGTGCATACAAACACAGGACAAACAAAGGTATTCATTTTGGGGTGTAAATTCTCATTTTAATCTGCACTATACAAAAAAAATGCTTTTAAAATGACATATTTGCAAAAATATGACATTTTATTTTTTTCTCCTCTAAATTGCCTTAACTCCTGATTAAAAAAAACAAAGCTGTGGGGTCAAAATACTCCTGAGTGAATATACTATGGGGTGTAGTTTTTAAAATAGGGTCATTTGTAGGGGTATATATTAGAGATGAGCGAACGTACTCGTCCGAGCTTGATGCTCGTTCGAGTATTAGGGTGTTCGAGATGCTCGTTACTCGAGACGAGCACCATGCGGTGCTCGACTCCATTACATTTCGTTCACTGAGAAATTTGCGCGCTTTTCTGGCCAATAGAAACACAGGGAAGGCATTACAACTTCCTCCTGTGACATTCCGGCCCTATCCCACCCCCCTGCCGTGAGTGGCTGGGGAGATCAGATGACACCCGAGTATTCAAATCTGCCCCGCCCGCGGCTCGCCACAGATGCACGGAGAGAGAGATCAGGGAAAGTGCTGTCTTGCTGTAGCTGCTATAGGGAAAGTGTTAGGTGTTATATTCATCTTCAAGAACCCTAACGGTCCTTCTTAGGGCCACATCTGACCGTGTGCAGTACTGTTGAGGCTGCTTTTAGCAGTGCACAATCATTTTTTTTTTGTATATCGGGCGTGCAGACCATAGCGTCCTCAGTCTGCAGTCATTTTACAGAGTATAGGGGCAGTACTGGTGAGGCAGGAAAAGAGGTATACTGGCTATATAGGCAGTGGGCTTTTTCCCAAAAAGTGGAAAAATATACTATATTTGGGCTGCCTATGACTGTCTTCAGTTTACTGCGTCTCTGCTGGGGGTAGTAGTCGGTGATTAATACCCAGCCTTGCGCATAATTGTTTCCTGGCTCTGCTGTGCGTTCCGTACACGAAGTCAGCCTCCAACAGGGAAATCGAAATACAGTGTATATCAGAAGCAGTGTGGTTTTTCCCAAAAAGTTTAAAAATATACTATATTTGGCCTGCCTGTCACTGTCTTCAGTTTACTGCGTCTCTGCTGGGGGGAGTAGTCGGTGATTAATACCCAGCCTTGCGCATAATTGTTTCCTGGCTCTGCTGTGCGTTCCGTACGCAAAGTCAGCCTCCAACCACAGGCCAATAAGCGGCACATTTAATTACAGCATTCTGTTTCTGCTCTACTCGTAATACACCATGCTGAGGGGTAGGGGTAGGCCTAGAGGACGTGGACGGGGGCGCAGACGCGGAGGCCCAAGTCAGGGTGTGGGCACAGGCCGAGCTCCTGATCCAGGTGTATCGCAGCCGACTGCTGCAGGATTAGGAGAGAGGCAAGTTTCTGGGGTCCCCAGATTCATCTCACAATTAATGGGTCCACGCGGTAGACCATTATTAGAAAATGAGCAGTGTGAGCAGATCCTCTCGTGGATGGCAGAAAGTGCATCCAGCAATCTATTGACCACACAGTCTTCTACGCCGTCCACAGCTGCAACTCTGAATCCGCAGGCTGCTGCTCCTCCTTCCTCCCAGCCTCCTCACTCCATGAAAATGACACATTCTGAGGAGCAGGCAGACTCCCAGGAACTGTTTTCGGGCCCCTGCCGAGATTGGGCAGCAATGGTTCCTCTCCCACCAGAGGAGTTTGTCGTGACCGATGCCCAACCTTTGGAAAGTTCCCGGGGTCCGGGGGATGAGGCTGGGGACTTCCGGCAACTGTCTCAAGAGCTTTCAGTGGGTGAGGAGGACGATGAGACACAGTTGTCTATCAGTGAGGTAGTAGTAATTTCAGTAAGTCCGAGGGAGGAGCGCACAGAGGATTCGGAGGAAGAGCAGCTGGACGATGAGGTGACTGACCCCACCTAGATTGCTAAGCCTACTGAGGACAGGTCTTCAGAGGGGGAGGCAAGTGCAGCAGCAGGGCAGGTTGGAAGAGGCAGTGCGGTGGCCAGGGGTAGAGGCAGGGCCAGACCGAATAATCCACCGTTTCCCAAAACGCCCCCTCGCGCCATGCCACCCTGCAGAGGCCGAGGTGCTCAAAGGTGTGGCAGTTTTTCACTGAGAGTGCAGACGACCGACGAACTGTGCTGTGCAACCTTTGTCGTGCCAAGATCAGCCGGGGAGCCACCACCACCAGCCTCACCACCACCAGCATGCGTAGGCATATGATGGCCAAGCACCCCACAAGGTGGGACGAAGGCCGTTCACCGCCTCCAGTTTGCACCACTGCCTCCCCGTGCCCCAACCTGCCACTGAGATCCAACCCCCCTCTCAGGACACAGGCACTACCGTCTCCCGGCCTGCACCCACACCCTCACCTCTCTCAGCGCAGCGTCCAGCCGTCGCTAGCGCAACTGTTTGAGCGCAAGTACCCCGCCACGCACCCGCACGCTCAAGTGTTAAACATGCACATAGCCAAATTGATCAGCCTGGAGATGCTGCCGTATAGGCTTGTGGAAACGGAGGCTTTCAAAAACATGATGGCGGCGGCGGCCCCGCGCTACTCGGTTCCCAGTCGCCACTACTTTTCCCGATGTGCCGTCCCAGCCCTGCACGGCCACGTCTCCCGCAACATTGTACGCGCCCTCACCAACGCGGTTACTGCTAACGTCCACTTAACAATGGACACGTGGACAAGCACAGGCGGGCAGGGCCACTATATCTCCCTGACGGCACATTGGGTGAATTTAGTGGAGGCTGGGACCGAGTCAGAGCCTGGGACCGCTCATGTCCTACCCACCCCCAGAATTGCGGGCCCCAGCTCGGTGGTGGTATCTGTGGCGGTGTATGCTTCCTCCACTAAACCACCCTCCTCCTCCTCCTACGCAACCTCGGTCTCGCAATCAAGATGTGTCAGCAGCAGCACGTCACCAGCAGTCAGTGTCACGCAGTGTGGCAGCACAGCGGTGGGCAAGCGTCAGCAGGCCGTGCTGAAACTACTCAGCTTAGGAGAGAAGAGACACACGGCCCACGAACTGCTGCAGGGTCTGACAGAGCAGACCGTCTGCTGGCTTTCGCCGCTGAGCCTGCAACCGGGCATGGTCGTGTGTGACAACGGCCATAACCTGGTGGCGGCTCTGCAGCTCGGCAGCCTCACACACGTGCCATGCCTGGCCCATGTCTTCAATCTAGTGGTTCAGCGGTTTCTGACCCCACTTGTCTGACCTGCTCGGCAAGGTGTGTGTGTCTGTGCACATTTCCGCAAGTCCACCATGGACGCTGCCACCCTGAGGACCCTGCAACGTCGGTTTCAACTGCCTGAGCACCGACTGCTGTGCAACGTACCCACACGGTGGAATTCTACGCTGCACATGTTGGCCAGGCTGTACGAGCAGCGTAGAGCAATAGTGGAATACCAGCTGCAACATGGGCGGCAGAGTGGTAGTCAGCCTCCGCAATTCTTTACTGAGGAGTGGGCAAGGATGGCAGATATCAGCTTGGTCCTCAGAAACCTTGAGGAGTCAACCCAGATGGTGAGCGGCATCCCGCTGCTTTGCCTGCTGAGAAGTAATTTGGTGGTTCAGCGGTTTCTGAAAAGCTACCCACGCTTGTCAGACCTGCTCGGAAAGGTGCGCCGGGTCAGCGCACATTTCCGCAAGTCCAAGACGGACGCTGCCACCCTGCGGACCCTGCAACATCGGTTTAATCTGCCAGTGCACCGACTGCTGTGCGACGTGCCCACACGGTGGAACTCTACGCTCCACATGTTGGCCAGGCTCTATGAGCAGCGTAGAGCTATAGTGGAATACCAACTCCAACATGGACGGCGTAGTGGGAGTCAGCCTCCTCAATTCTTTACAGAAGAGTGGGCCTGGTTGGCAGACATCTGCCAGGTCCTTGGAAACTTTGAGGAGTCTACCCAGATGGTGAGCGGCGATGCTGCAATCATTAGCATCACCATTCCTCTGCTATGCCTCTTGAGAAGTTCCCTGCAAAGCATAAAAGCAGACGCTTTGTGCTCGGAAACAGAGGCGGGGGAAGACAGTATGTCGCTGGATAGTCAGAGCACCCTCATGTCTATATCTCAGCGCGTTTTGGAGGAGGAGGGGGAGGAGCATGAGGAGGAGGGAGAAGAGACAGCTTGGCCCACTACTGAGAGTACCCATGCTGCTTGCCTGTCATCCTTTCAGCGTGTATGGCCTGAGGAGGAGGAGGAGGAGGAGCAGGATCCTGAAAGTGATCATCCTAGTGAGGACAGCCATGTGTTGCGTACAGGTACCCTGGCACACATGGCGGACTACATGTTAGGATGCCTTTTTCATGACCCTCGCGTTACATGCATTCTGGCCACTACGGATTACTGGGTGTACACACTGCTCGACCCACGGTATGAGGAGAACCTTTCCACTCTCATACCCGAAGAGGAAAGGGGTTCGAGAGTGATGCTATACCACAGGACCCTGGTGGACAAACTGATGGTAAAATTCCCATCCAACAGCGCTAGTGGCAGAAGGCGCAGTTCCGAGGGCCAGGTAGCAGGGGAGGCGCGGAGATCAGGCAGCATGTACAGCGCAGGCAGGGGAACACTCTCCAAGGCCTTTGCCAGCCTTATGGCTCCCCAGCAACACTGTGTCACCGCTCCCCAGTCAAGGCTAAGTCGGTGGGAGCACTGTAAAAGGATGGTGAGGGAGTACGTAGCCGATTGCACGACCATCCTCCGTGACGCCTCTGCTCCCTACAACTACTGGGTGTCGAAGCTGGACACGTGGCCTGAACTTGCGCTGTATGCCCTGGAGGTGCTTGCTTGCCCGGTGGCTAGTGTCTTGTCAGAGAGGGTGTTTAGTGCGGCTGGGGGAATCATCACGGATAAGCGTACCCGCCTGTCAACTGACAGTGCCGACAGGCTTACACTCATAAAGATGAACAAAGCCTGGATTTCCCCAGACTTCTCTTCTCCACCAGCGGACAGCAGCGGTACCTAAACAATACGTAGGCTGCACCCGTGGATGGAAGCATCGTTCTCTATCACCATAAAAAACGGGGACCTTTTAGCTTCATCAATCTGTGTATTATATTCATCCTCCTCCTCCTCGTGAAACCTCACGTAATCACGCCGAACGGGCAATTATTCTTAGGCCCACAAGGCTCAGTCATATTACTTTTCTAAACAATGTTTTTACGTTTCAATTCTCATTAAAGCGTTGACTTGCACCTGAACCAATTTTTATTTTAACTGGGCTGCCTCCAGGCCTAGTTACAAATTAAGCCACAGTAACCAAAGCGAATAATGGGTTTCACCTGCCCTCTTGGTTGGGCATGGGCAATTTTTCTGAGGTACATTAGTACTGTTGGTACACCAATTTTTTTGGGCCATCGCCTACAGTGTAATCCTAGTAATTTTTATGGGCTTCACCTGCACTCATGGTACAGCAAGGTGTGTGTGGTTGGCCTACACTTTTGCAAGTTGGTGCGTTTTTAACATTAGAAATTCCCATTGACAATCGCGTGAAAAAAAAGCAGCTATATAGCATGAAAAAAGGCAAGCTATAATGCGTGAAAAAAATGCAAGTGTGCAGGAGTTCTAACACTTTCCCTGTATAAGCAGCAGCACTTCCCCTAACCTCTGCCAGCATGCGTCTGAGGCGAGCCGCGGGCGGGACCAGTTTAAGTACTCGGCAGTCACCTGATCGGCCCAGCCACTCACTACTGTGGTGGGGGGGGGGGGGAGAGGGCTGGCACATCACAACAGGAAGTGGTAATGCCTTCCCTGCATGTTTATTGGCTAGAAAATGGCGCTAAACATGCGGGGAAGGAAATGCAATTGACTTGGGTACCGAGTGGTGTTCGTCTCGAGTAACGAGCATCTCGAGTACCCTAATACTCAAATGAGCATCAAGCTCTGACGAGTGTGCTCGCTCATCTCTAATATAAATCCTTTTGGCTCATCATTGTCATCATTACCTACTGCTTATACTATAATATACCAGTTATATTGGATATCTCCCCTTCTGCACACGGGACGCAGTCATAGCAGCAGATATAGATTGTTTCTCTTGACTTTTTCCTGCTTCCAGGTGAACATTGGTCGGAGCAGCGGGATACTGGGATCTGTAGGAAAAGACAAGAACATCTACTATAAAGATAAAACACACATGTATGATAAGAGGATGTAAACTACATAATGATGTTAAAGAGTTACATAATCACCTACATAATATAACTCTTCTCACCCCTTTTTTGTGTCTCCATGTTATAGACTGCCGATTTATGTGAAGCTTTTCACCACTAACGGCCCACGGAGTATAATTTCCTACTACGACCTCATGTAAGGCCTCTTCTATATATAACAAGTTTATTATCTTATATGGATGTACAGCTTCCCCCCACTCATTAAAGTAATATGAAGGTCTCATTGGATCCGGTGAGGACTCCATCATTTGTATGTAGCGCTGTAACTTCCGTCTGTAGTGTATAAATCCAGTTACTGAGTTTTCTTCATATTTGTCTTTTATAAATAAGAACATTTCATGTAGAGCTTTTGCCAGAACTTCTACTGCAGAATACAGTCTTGGGGCGACCCCTGATAAGAGGATATCCCTCAGATTTGGTACAGTATAGTTCTGAGTGTAGTTGTCCACTTCATTGATTTCATATTCTCTTAGGAACAATTCTATATCATCAGTCTTGGCTATATCCCTTATCATTGTCCAGTAGGATTCTATTTGGTCCATTTCCTCATATTTTCTGTGTATTTTTACAAAATCCTCCATACCTGGAAAAGGTGATGAAAACTTCACTGATAGACTTCCATCACACATCAATTGCAGTCCTTTTCTCTCATTGAAAGTAGCAGAGATCCAGGATGGTGAAATGATGAGGGTGCTGTCAAATAATAGAAATGCGTACTGTTTTATTAACCTAAGTATATAAACAGAGAAAGTCCCGCACATTATAATGATGTTGACTTGTGGATTGTTTATAGCATGTAAAATCCTATTATAATTTTCCTCTCTAAGTGTTTCGGTGAAGACGGCACAGATCCCACGCTCTCTCATGTACTTTGTTAGTATCTGCAGCTCATTCTCTCCAGTTTCATCATCCGATACTAAAATCCCAACCCAGTTCCAGCCAAAGTGCTCCAACAGTTCGCTGATCGCCATATTGTGGATGTGGATATTTTGATGCATTCGGAAAACATGAGGATAGAGGAGTCTATCAGATAATGAGGGGTCGGAGGCTCCATAGCTGATCTGCAAAGCATAGAAAAAAACTAAAACCATTTTGTACAGACTGTTCTAAGTCAGTTAGTTAATAAGACGTCCTTGCTAATCCATAACACCACATATAAAACGTATTCTGTTAGTCTGTAGTTAGATGTGCTACAGAGGGTTGTGCTGAGAGTCTCGGATGCAGATCACATCACACGGCACATGGTCTGTGCGACTTGCCAGAAACCGCACATTACATGTCCCATTGTCTAGCGAGATTCACATCAAAATAGGACATGCAGCGATAGTCCAAGTAAGACTCTTGATCTGAGCTTAAAAAAATCACTCATGTAAATGAGCTCAGTCATAGGAATGGGTTCATTTTCCGTGTGAGTTCTGTCTGTGTTGGACATGGGCAGAATTTGTGTGGGAATATTGGCCAAGGGGACGTGGCCTAGACCGGGAGCAGGACGGACGTGTTTAGGAAGAGCTCCATGCTGTACCTTCTCACACAGCAACTCCATAGTATTGAGGGTATTGGGATTTTTATCAGAAGCCTGACTAAAGGTACAATGAAACTGATGGCAGTAAGGATCAAAGCAGTTAGAGCCCAGCCGAGGAAGCTGAACAAGCTTTTTCTCACACAGGAGAACTCTTTCAAAATGGTGCCAGACAATGGGTCAGTACTGAGAGCGGCAGGGGGAGAAGACTGCAGTGACGGCTCTCCACAACTCCTGATTGACAGCATGCCCGGACAGCACAGCAGGAGGGGTGAATACAAGAGGGGTGAAGGGACCCTCTTGTCACTAAAGCCACAAAGAGGGGGAGAAGTTAAAAGCAGAGCGGAGTCACTGTTAGAAGCTGGCAGCGGCTTTACTTTCATTTTCAAAACCGGCTGCTGCGACTGGGGTTGCCACATGGCCGGTAATTCACCGACCTGGGCGGTATATTTCCTGTCAGGCCGATGCTGATATATTTTTTTTTACCGGCCATCTTACAGGCTGGTATTTTGGTAGGGCCCAAGGGAGAGGATGGATAGACATGAGGTCAGGGTGGATTCACACGATTTTGCGTATGCGTACATAGGTGCACACCCATGTACGCACAAAAACACACGTGCATGAAGGTCCATGCATTGCCTTCAATGGAGCCGCACCTTCTGCTGGCAGCTCCATTGAAAGCAATGATCTGCCGGCACCCCTGAAGTGATTATATATATACTTACCTGTTCTCCGCTGCCATGTCCCCGGCAGGGATGAAGAACACATCTTTCACTTGCGGTAGATGTTTTCTTCATCCCTGCGGGGAATAAAGAATTCCCTGCTCCACCTGTCACAGATGTGACAGATGCGGCAAAAGACTTCTTACTCTCTGCGAGGAATAAATAATTCCCTACCGCAGCTGTCACAGATGACAGCTGCAGTAGAGGATCCAGCTACCAGCACCCCTAATTGTTTTTCAGGGAAGGGATTTAAATATAAACCCTTCTTTGAAAAACAACCCAAACTGGTGTAAAAATAAAAAAAAATAAAAAATCATACTCACCTTTCTTCAGCTGCCGGGACTCAGCCGCATCCTGTCTCAGCCATTCAATGAATGACAGCTCAGAGCTGCCTTTGGTTGGCTAAGCACCTCAGCCAATCAGAAGCAGCTCTTTCAGCAGGCAGGGATTTTAATTCCCCGCCTGCTGAAAGAACTTCAGTGCAGAGTCGGGGACAGTGAAGACAGGATGCAGCTGAGCCCCGGCAGCTGTTGAAAGGTGAGTATGATCTTTTTTTTTCTTTTTTACACCAGTTTGTGTTGTTTTTCAGGGAAGGGTTTATATTTAAAGCCCTTGTCTGAAAAACAATTATGGGGTGCCGGCCACTGGATCCTCTACCGTAGCTGTCATCTGTGACAGCTGGGGTAGAGAATTCTTTATTCCCTGCAGGGATGAAGAACTCCTTTGTCGCATCTGTCACATGTGTGACAGGTGCAGCAGGAAATTCTTTATTCCCCGCAGGGATAAAGAAAACATCTGCTGCTTGTTGCAGATGTGTTCTTCATCTCCACAGGGGACACGGTAGCAGTGGAGCGCTGCCTGTGATTGGCTGAGCGCTGTGACCAATCACAGGCAGCGCTCAGCTGTTCGATGAATGGCTGAGTGCTGCCTGTGATTGACTGAGCGCTCAGCCAATCCGATACCACCCTTTCAGCAGGTGGGGTTTTTAAACCTCAGCCTGCTGAAAGAGATTCAGAGCAGTGCAGGGAGAAGATGCGGCTGGACACTCCTGAGCCCAGGCAGCTGAGGATAGGTGAGTATATATATTTTTTATTTTTAACATATTCCAGAGATGCTTTTCAGGAAAGGGCTTATATTTAAAGCCCGTCCCTGAAAATACCTGCAGGGCTTGCAGGCTGCCCATTGTTTTCAATGGGGCTGCAGAAGCAGCCCTCCCATTGTAAGCAATTGGAGAACATCGCTATCCTCTGCCACAGCTATCACAGCTGTGGCAGGGGATTATTTTCTCCCCGTGGGGAGTCTCCTTGTCACTGAACACTGTGACAGTGCTGTCACAGTGTTCAGTGACAAGGGGAGTCCCTGCTAGGGAATATTGACACACCACAGACCTATGGTGCAGCATTTTCTATGTTCTGCTGGTACGTTCTTTTGCATGCCTGTAAAACACAGACATCTGAATACACCATAGGGAACCAACGGTTCTAATAAATGCATGGTTGTGTGAGTATCTATGTACGCACATACACATGCTTGTCTGAAAGCACCCTAAGAGTCCGCTCACATGCTGGAGACTTGATGTAGGACAGGATGCAGATGAACATCTTTCCCATACAGTGGAATGGAATTGTTTCTACATGAGCGTGCCACATTTAACTGAATGGGGCAGTCACAGAAATTTCTGCATCAAAGCCGCTGCACACAGTAATACATGTGGGGTCCATATATAACAGCTGCATACAGTAATACACATGAGGTCCATATATAACAGCTGCACACAGCAATACATGTGGGGTCCATATATAACGGCTGCGCACAGTAATACACGTGGGGTCCATATATATCAGCTGCACACAGTAATACACGTGGGGTCCATATATAGCAGCTGCACACAGTAATACACGTGAGGTCTATATAGTACAGCTGCGCACAGTAATAGACGTGGGGTCCATATATAACAGCCGCACACAGTAATACATGTGGGGTCCATATATAACAGCTGCACACAGTAATACACGTGGGGTCCATATATAACAGCTGCACACAGTTATACACGTGAGGTCCATATACAACAGCTGCACACAGTTATACACGTGAGGTCCATATATAACAGCTGCACACAGTAATACATGTAGGGTCCATATATAACAACTGCGCACAGTAATACATGTGGGGTCCATATATAACAGCTGCACACAGTTATAAGCGTGGGGTCCATATATATCAGCTGCGCACACTAATACTTGTGGAGTCTATATAGAACAGCTGCACACAGTAATACAAGTGGGGTCCATGTATAACAACTGCACACAGTAATAGACGTGGAGTCCATATATAATAGCTGCATGCAGTAATACATGTGGGGTCCATATATAAGAGCTGCACACAGTAATACATGTGGGGTCCATATATAACAACTGCACACAGTATTACTTGTGGGGTACATATATATCAGCTGCACACAGTAATACACGTGGGGTCCATATATAATAGCTGCACACAGTAATACACGTGGGGTCCATATATAACAGCTGTGCACAGTAATACATGTGGGGTCCATATATAACAGCTGCACACAGTAATACACGTGGGGTCCATATATAACAGCTGCACACAGTAATACACGTCGGGTCCATATATAACAGCTGCACACAGTAATACACGTGGGGTCCATATACAACAGCTGCACACAGTAATACACGTGGGGTCCATATATAACAGCTGCACACAGTAATACACGTCGGGTCCATATATAACAGCTGCACAAAGTATTACACGTGGGGTCCATATATAACAGCTGCGCACAGTAATACACGTGGGGTCCATATATAACAGCTGCACACAGTAATACACGTGGGGTCCATATATAACAGCTGCATGCAGTAATACATGTGGGGTCCATATATAACAGCTGTGCTCAGTAATACATGTGGGGTCCATATATAACAGCTGCACACAGTAATACACGTGGGGTGCATATCTAACAGCTGCGCTCAGTAATACACGTCGGGTCCATATATAACAGCTGCACGCAGTAACACATGTGGGGTCCATATATAACAGCTGCACACAGTAATACATGTGGGGTCCATATATAACAGCTGCACACAGTAATACACGTGGAGTCCATATATAACAGCTGCGCACAGTAATACATGTGGGGTCCATATATAACAGCTGCACACAGTAATACATGTGGGATCCATATATAACAGCTGCACACAGTAATACACGTGGGGTCCATATATAACAGCTGCGTGCAGTAATACATGTGGGGTCCATATATAACAGCTGCACGCAGTAACACACGTGGGGTCCATATATAACAGCTGCACAAAGTAATACATGTGGGGTCCATATATAACAGCTGTACACAGTAATACGCGTGGAGTCCATATATAACAGCTGCGCACAGTAATACATGTGGGGTCCATATATAACAGCTGCACACAGTAATACATGTGGGGTCCATATATAATAGCTGCACACAGTAATACACGTGGGGTCCATATATAACAGCTGTGCACAGTCATACACGTGGGGTCCATATATAACAGCTGTGCACAGTCATACACGTGGGGTCCATATATAACAGCTGTGCACAGTAATACACGTGGGGTGCATATATAACATTTGCACACAGTAATACATGTGGGGTCCATATATAACAGCTGCACACAGTAATACATGTGGGGTCCATATATAACATTTGCACACAGTAATACATGTGGGGTCCATATATAACAGCTGCACACAGTCATACATGTGGGGTCCATATATAACAGCTGCACACAGTCATACACGTCGGGTCCATATATAACAGCTGTGCACAGTAATACATGTGGGGTCCATATATAACAGCTGCGCACAGTAATACGTGTGGGGTCTATATATAACAGCTGCGCACAGTAATACATGTGGGGTCCATATATAACAGCTGCGCACAGTAATACATGTGGGGTACATATATAACAGCTGTGCACAGTAATACACGTGGGGCCCATATATAACAGCTGAGCACAGTAATACACGTGGGGCCCATATATAACAGCTGCGCACAGTATTCGTGTGGGGTCTATATATAACAGCTGCGCACAGTAATACATGTGGGGTCCATATATAACAGCTGTGCACAGTAATACATGTGGGATCCATATATAACAGCTGCACACAGTAATACACGTCGGGTCCATATATAACAGCTGCACAAAGTATTACACGTGGGGTCCATATATAACAGCTGCACACAGTAATACACGTGGGGTCCATATATAACAGCTGTGCTCAGTAATACATGTGGGGTCCATATATAACAGCTGCACACAGTAATACACGTGGGGTGCATATCTAACAGCTGCGCTCAGTAATACACGTCGGGTCCATATATAACAGCTGCACGCAGTAACACACGTGGGGTGCATATCTAACAGCTGCGCTCAGTAATACACGTCGGGTCCATATATAATAGCTGCACACAGTAATCATGTGGGGTCCATATATAACAGCTGCACACAGTAATACATGTGGGGTTCATATATAACAGCTGTGCACAGTAATACACGTGGAGTCCATATATAACAGCTGCGCACAGTAATACATGTTGGGTCCATATATAACAGCTGCACACAGTAATACATGTGGGGTCCATATATAACAGCTGCACACAGTAATACACGTGGGGTCCATATATAACAGCTGCACACAGTAATACATGTGGGATCCATATATAACAGCTGCACACAGTAATACACGTGGGGTCCATATATAACAGCTGCGCACAGTAATACATGTGGGGTCCATATATAACAGCTGCACGCAGTAACACACGTGGGGTCCATATATAACAGCTGCACACAGTAATACGTGTGGGGTCTATATATAACAGCTGCGCACAGTAATACATGTGGGGTCCATATATAACAGCTGTGCACAGTAATACATGTGGGGCCCATATATAACAGCTGTGCACAGTAATACACGTGGGGTCCATATATAAGAGCTGCACACAGTAATACACGTGGGGTCCATATATAACAGCTGCACACAGTAATACATGTGGGGTCCATATATAACAGCTGCATACAGTAATACACGTGAGGTCCATATATAACAGCTGCACACAGTAATACATGTGGGGTCCATATATAACAGCTGCGCACAGCAGTACATGTGGGGTCCATATATAACGGCTGCGCACAGTAATACACGTGGGGTCCATATATAGCAGCTGCACACAGTAATACACGTGAGGTCTATATAGTACAGCTGCGCACAGTAATACACGTGGGGTCCATATATAACAGCCGCACACAGTAATACATGTGGGGTCCATATATAACAGCTGCACACAGTTATACACGTGAGGTCCATATATAACAGCTGCACCCAGTAATACATGTAGGGTCCATATATAACAACTGCGCACAGTAATACATGTGGGGTCCATATATAACAGCTGCACACAGTTATAAGCGTGGGGTCCATATATATCAGCTGCGCACACTAATACTTGTGGAGTCTATATAGAACAGCTGCACACAGTAATACAAGTGGGCTCCATATATAAGAGCAGCGCACAGTAATACATGTGGGGTCCATGTATAACAGCTGCACACAGTAATAGACGTGGAGTCCATATATAATAGCTGCATGCAGTGATACATGTGGGGTCCATATATAACAGCTGCACACAGTAATACATGTGGGGTCCATATATAACAGCTGCACACAGTATTACTTGTGGGGTACATATATATCAGCTGCACACAGTAATACACGTGGGGTCCATATATAATAGCTGCACACAGTAATACACGTGGAGTCCATATATAACAGCTGCACACAGTAATACCCGTCGGGTCCATATATAACAGCTGCACACAGTAATACACGTGGGGTCCATATATAACAGCTGCACACAGTAATACACGTGGGGTCCATATATAACAGCTGCATGCAGTAATACATGTGGGGTCCATATATAACAGCTGCACACAGTAATACATGTGGGATCCATATATAACAGCTGCACACAGTAATACACGTCGGGTCCATATATAACAGCTGCACACAGTAATACACGTGGGGTCCATATATAACAGCTGCATGCAGTAATACATGTGGGGTCCATATATAACAGCTGCATGCAGTAATACATGTGGGGTCCATATATAACAGCTGTGCTCAGTAATACATGTGGGGTCCATATATAACAGCTGCACACAGTAATACACGTGGGGTCCATATATAACAGCTGCACACAGTAATACACGTGGGGTCCATATATAACAGCTGCACACAGTAATACATGTGGGATCCATATATAACAGCTGCACACAGTTATACACGTGGGGTCCATATATAACAGCTGCGCACAGTAATACATGTGGGGTCCATATATAACAGCTGCACACAGTAACACACGTGGGGTCCATATATACCAGCTGCACACAGTAATACATGTGGGGTCCATATATAACAGCTGTACACAGTAATACGCGTGGAGTCCATATATAACAGCTGCGCACAGTAATACATGTGGGGTCCATATATAACAGCTGCACACAGTAATACATGTGGGGTCCATATATAATAGCTGTGCACAGTCATAAACGTGGGGTCCATATATAACAGCTGTGCACAGTCATACACGTGGGGTCCATATATAACAGCTATGCACAGTAATACACGTGGGGTCCATATATAACAGCTGCACACAGTAATACATGTGGGGTCCATATATAACAGCTGCACACAGTCATACATGTGGGGTCCATATATAACAGCTGTGCACAGTAATACATGTGGGGTCCATATATAACAGCTGTGCTCAGTAATACATGTGGGGTCCATATATAACAGCTGCACACAGTAATACACGTGGGGTCCATATATAACAGCTGCACACAGTAATACACGTGGGGTCCATATATAACAGCTGCACACAGTAATACATGTGGGATCCATATATAACAGCTGCACACAGTTATACACGTGGGGTCCATATATAACAGCTGCGCACAGTAATACATGTGGGGTCCATATATAACAGCTGCACACAGTAACACACGTGGGGTCCATATATACCAGCTGCACACAGTAATACATGTGGGGTCCATATATAACAGCTGTACACAGTAATACGCGTGGAGTCCATATATAACAGCTGCGCACAGTAATACATGTGGGGTCCATATATAACAGCTGCACACAGTAATACATGTGGGGTCCATATATAATAGCTGTGCACAGTCATAAACGTGGGGTCCATATATAACAGCTGTGCACAGTCATACACGTGGGGTCCATATATAACAGCTATGCACAGTAATACACGTGGGGTCCATATATAACAGCTGCACACAGTAATACATGTGGGGTCCATATATAACAGCTGCACACAGTCATACATGTGGGGTCCATATATAACAGCTGCACACAGTCATACACGTGGGGTCCATATATAACAGCTGTGCACAGTAATACATGTGGGGTCTATATATAACAGCTGCGCATAGTAATACATGTGGGGTCCATATATAACAGCTGTGCACAGTAATACACGTGGGGCCCATATATAACAGCTGTGCACAATAATGCACGTGGGGTCCATATATAACAGCTGCACACAGTAATACACGTGGGGTCCATATATAACAGCTGTGCACAGTAATACACGTGGGGTCCATATATAACAGCTGCACACAGTAATACATGCGGGGTCCATATATAACAGCTGCACACAGTAATACACGTGGGGTCCATATATAACAGCTGCACACAGTAATACACGTGGGGTCCATATATAACAGCTGCACACAGTAATTCATGTGGGGTCCGTATATAACAGCTGCACACAGTAATACATGTGGGGTCCATATATAACAGCTGCACACAGTAATACATGTGGGGTCCATATATAACTGCTGCTCACAGTAATACACATGGGGTCCATATATAATAGCTGTGCACAGTAATACATGTGGGGGCCATATATAACAGCTGCACACAGTAATACATGTGGGGTCCATATATAATAGCTGCACACAGTAATGCATGTGGGGTCCATATATAACAGCTGCACACAGTAATACACGTGGGGTCCATATATAAAAGCTGCACACAGTAATACACGTGGGGTCCATATATAACAGCTGCACACAGTAATACACTAGGACTTTGCTGACGTTTTTTCTAAAGCAGGAGCAGATAATTTACCACTAGAGATGAGTGAACGTACTCGATTCAGGTGTTTTTGCACTCAAGCACCGCTTTTTCCGAGTAACTGACTACTCGGACGCAAAGATTCGGGGGGCGTAGGGGGGCGGGGGGCAGCGTGGTGGAGCGGGGGGTAGCAGGGGGAGCTCTCTTCCCCCCCCCCCCCACTCCCCTCTGCAACCTCCCCGCTCACCCCCGGCGCCCCCCAAATCTTTTCGTCCGAGTAGTCAGTTACTCAGAAAAAGCGCAAAAACACCCGAACCGAGTACGTTCGCTCATCTCTAGTTACCACCTCAGAGGCAGAGGGATTGCACTATTGACCTCATTCGAGGTTGCAAGCTACCCAAGAGTCAAATGTATTATGTGTCAGGTCCAGAGAGGCAGGCTCTCAAGGAGTATATCATGGACAGTTTGAGAAAAAGACACGTACACCTATCCAATTCGCCAGTAGCTGATGGTTTCTTTTTTGTTAAGAAGAAAAATGGGGGTCTGCGACCATGTCTGGATTTCAGAGAACTACACAAGATCACCAAGCGCAATCCTTATACATTACCGCTCATTCCTGATTTGTTTAGCCAGTTAATGGGTGCCCACTGGTTTTCCAAGCTGGACTTGCAGGGGGGCATACAACTTAATACAGGTCAGAGAGGGGGATTAAAGGAAGACAGCTTTCAATACTACTAACGGTCATTTTGAAAATCTTGTGATGCCTTTTGGTTTGACCAATGCCCCCACAATATTTCAGGCTTTCATAAATGAGGTTCTTCAGAAGTTCATTGGGCGGTTTGTGTTGGTTTATTTGGATGACATCCTTATTTTTCCCCTGATTAGGGTTGTCATATTGTGCACGTTTGAAAGGTGTTGCAAGCGCTCTGTGAACATGACCTATTTGCCAAGAGAGAAGTGTACTTTCGCAGTACAGGAGATTTCTTTTCTAGGTCATATTATAACCCCCAGAGAGATTTACGATGGACCCCGGGAAAGTATGAGCTGTTCTGGACTTGTTTTCAACCTAACAATTTGAAGGCCCTGCAAAGATTCAAGATACAAATTACTATCGTAAGTTTATTCGTGGGTTTTCTGAGAGGGTCAAACCTTTGACTGATATGACAAAAACAGGGTCTTTTACTTCTGAATGGTCGCCTAAAGCAATTCATGTATTTGAGACATTGAAGAAGTGTTTTGCAGCTGCCCCCATTATTGTATAGTCAGACTCGTCCAAGCCTTTTGTTGTTGAGGTGGGCACTTCAGAGTTCGAGGTGGGGGCTGTTCTGTCCCAAAGCACTGTCGAATTAAAGAATCTTTGTCCTTGTGCATTTTTCTCACGAAAGTTTACATCTATAGAACAGAATTTTAATGTTGGGGACAGAGAGTTGTTAGCCATTAAGTGGGCATTTGAGGAATGGCGACATCTTCTGGAAGGAGCTCAACATAAGGTGACAGTCATCACTGATCACAAAAAATTGATTTATTTAGAATCAGCAAAAAGACTTAACCCTAGACAAGCACAGTGGTCATTGTTTTTTGCTTGGTTTGATTTTGTGGTCACATACCGACCTGGCAGTCGTAATATCAGGGCGGATGCTCTCTCTAGGATTTTTGTCCCGTTGGTCTCTTATGAACTCCCTGCACCCATTCTGTTGGAGGGGGTAGTGGTGTCCGTGGTGTCCCTGGATCTTGAGGAGCAGATCCATAAGGCTCAAGGTTTGGCACCTGCTGGTTTGCCTAAATACAAACTTTTTGCTCCGCTACATACTTTCGGAAATGCATAGCTCTGTTCTGGAAGGTCATTCTGGCATCAATAATATGCGTAAGTTAATAAGTTGAGCCTTTTGGTGGCCGTCTTTAAGGCATGATTTTTTTGTTTTGTGTTAGCATGCAAGGTCTGTGCCAGAGCCAAATTGTCTCGGCATCTTCCTGCCAGGAAGTTGGTGCCCTTACCAGTGCTAGAGAAACCCTGGACAGATCTGTCCATTGATTTGAACATGGACTTGCTTTCCTTCAAGGGAAACACAGTAATCTGGGTGGTGGTTGATCGTTTCAGTAAGATGTGCCGTTTTGTGGCTCTGCCCAGTTTACCTAACGCTAAAAAATTGGCTAAGCTCTTCATAGCTCATGTTATTAGGTTACACTGGGTACTATCTAACATTGTCTCTGACCGAGGGGTACCGTTTATATCCAGGTTCCGGCATTTTGTGTGCTGCCAGTTAGGCATACAACTGTCCTTTTCGTCCTCTTACCATCTTGAGACAAATGGCTAGAACGAGAGGTGTAACCAGAGTCTCGAGCAGTATCTGCAATGCTTTTTTTTAGCAGAATCAGGATCGCTGGTCTGGTTACTTACCTCTGGCAGAGGTTGCTCTGAACAACAGATCTTTAGAGTCTACAGGCTCATCTCCTTTCTTTTGCAATTATGGGTTTCAGCCGTGTTTTGGCTCTTTTACTAAATTAACATTGGAGGTACTACAAGAGAGTGAATCTTCATCCAGCCTCAAAACAGTTTGGGAGAAGGTGCAGCGAACTATCACGAGATCGGTCAGAAGCTATAAGAGGGTGGCTGATAACAATAGGTCCGAGGCAGTTAGCTTTCAGGTGGGTGACTAAGTCTGGTTGTCCACAAGGAACATTAAGCTTAAACAACCATCTTTTAAGTTGGGTCCATGGTTTATTGGTCCCCTTAAGATTACTGAGAGCATTATTTCGGTGTCCTTCAGATTGGAGATTCCCAGATCACTAAAGTTTACCGATGTGTTCCATAAGTCGTTACTTAATAAGGTGGTGAATCCCGGATTTGGATTGTCACCTCCTCCTCCAGTGTTGGTTGATGGGAATTTGCAGATCGAGGTCAGCCGCATCATTGACTCTTGTCAAATCAGGAACTCGCTGCAGTATCTGCTGCATTGGCGGGGGTACGGTCCTGAGGAAAGGAAGTGTGTTTCAGTGGCTGAGGTAAACGCAGACCTTTTAGTCTGGAATTTTCACAAATGGAATCATGGTTACCCAGGATCTAAGGGCCCAGAGGCCCCTCCTCAGAGGGGGGATACTGTCGCAGCCTGTTGGTGGTGACAACATTGTGGCATGGTGACCTCAACACAGGCCAAAGACCTGTTGTCTTGTTAAGCAAGTTGATGGTTAATGCACCATGTGCAGAGTTCTGCTGGTACTGTCAGCCTTTGCTGCATGGATGCATGCTGAATCATCCATGCCTGGGAGTAGGCTGGAGGTGTAGTTTTCTATTCATTCTGCCAATGTTCAGGTGCAAAGTGGCTATATATTCTCTCCCCTCCTGGTGAGCAGTGTTGCTTATTCCGTTCCATAGTGGAGTATTTGGAGTTTGGAGCTTTGCTGTGCTGGGTGTTTTTCTACTTACAGATAAGTAGCTGCTGATTCCTTTCCAGTTTGCTTTGTTGCTTTTAATTTCTGTTTTTGCTTTGTGTATTGGTGCAGCTCTCCGGGGGTGCTATAGGGACAATTAGGGCCCAGAAAGAAGACCGCTGGGCTGCCTTTTATCAAGGCGATATTCTCGCTTTAGGCAGGGACCCTTCACTCTCCTACTAGGTTAGGGCCAGGCATAGCGTGGTGTGTGGCTAGTTTCTACCATATTTACGTTCCCTGTAGTCGTGCAGAGTGTTGTACTCTGGTGTCGCACAGGCCTACTTCTCGGTTACGCACATGATTGTTAGTATTTTGCCCACAGTTTGACTAAGGGCTCATGCAGACAAACCTATTTTTCGGCTCTGGGGTGCATGCAAAGATAGGACATGTCCTATCTTTCATGGGTGCTTTCCATAGGCTCCTATGGGAGCCTTGAAAGCACACAGCCCATACCTTGGATTGCATGAACGGGCTACTTCATGTAGCTTGAAGCAGCACGTTCATGTGAACTTTACACAGCTGTTAGCAGCAAGCTTTTCTCGCTGCTAACAGCACTGACACTGTGTTCATCTGCATGAGCCCTAAATGCTAGAACACTTAGTTTATTACAGGTGTTGGAACTTATAAGTGTTAGCCCTGATTGTGGATTGCTGGTGTGGTGTGTAGTAGATTTTGTGCACAGTGGGTGAAGTGAAGAAAGAAGGGAGCTAATAAGGATAATTATAGTCATGATTAATATTGCATTCCCCATTACTGTAAACTAAATGTAAGAGTGCTCAATTTATAACACATGTATTTTATTACTGTTATGTTACTATATCATCACATTATTTCACTATAATTCCTGATTATATTATGTTTCTGGTTCTTACTATTCTTGATTTATTATTCTCTAGTAGAAAAATATATGCATTTATTTTATTATAGATTGATTGCTTTAATACTTGGGATTTTACACTGGTACAGTTTCATTATTGTTCTGTGTTTTATTTCATAGACATACTAATTGTTCTGTGGTTTACAGACTTGCTTTTTTTATGAATATGATAATTTGATTTTTCATTTAATATCTATATTAAACATTTGATTTCATTTTTCTTTAATAATTAACTGTTAATATCCTAATTTATTGTATATTTTTGCCCCATCTAAAGGGCAAAAATGTATTGAATTTATCATTGTTCCTAATTTTTGCTTTTATTATATGCCTTCTCATTTTAAATAATTGTTCTTCCCCACTTCTATTATCCAACAGTTCCACTAACACTCTTCCCTGCTTTTTCTGAAGAAGGGGCTGCATCCCTGAAAAGAGTTATCAGTTAGCTAATAAAGAAGATGTGGGTTAAATCTTTTTACCTTAATGTGGTTTACATCTCCAGGGTAGCACATAAATTCCTTCATTATCTCATTTTTATTGTTAGGCCTCACAACAGACTAGCCCCCTCTACTATTACCATTCCAACCCTTCTCCACTCCCGCACAACGTTGTGCAGCACAATCAAAGGCCGAGGGATCAGCAATGAAGCCAGCACAGCAAGAGTTAGAAACTCTACCTCAGGAAGACGACCAAGCTAGCATAACAGGTGTGAGCTCTCCTGGTGTGCCTCCGCTGCTCCCATCATGCTCTAAGCCACACCTTACCTATATGCTTGTTTAAGGGCTAAAGGGGGAAAAGCTACAGTCCCTTAGGTTTACTAATGTACTGGCCAGAGTAAAGTCTAAATATGGAAGAGCAACTGCTAAACAGTCAATTACTCTGACACAATCATTACAATATCTTGTCTGGGATTACATGCATCCTTTGCCAGGATTAGCAACCAAATTTTTTTTCCAAGGAGATGTATAAAAAAAGTTATGGACAGACATTTTTACAGACACCTTGGAAAACCATACTTAGTGATAGAAGTCTCTAGGTCATATACTGATATGAACTTATTACCAGTACTTACTGTGAGTGATAAAGTAATGAGACTACAGTCAAAATGATCTGCTTATGTAATAAAAGCTTCAAATATTTTTTCATGACACTAGAAAAAGTCCCATATTTTTATGGACGATCCTGGCATTTTTGGATGGTTAGAAACTCCATCTTTGCATACATATATAGGAAATAGCCCTCGCTGACCGATTCACTATTACTTCCCAGTTTCGTACAAACTTGAAATTTGGCACAACCATTCTTTAAGTCGTAAATAGGAAAAGTAAAAGGGTCACAACTAGAGATGAGCGAGCACCAAAATGCTCGGGTGCTTGTTGCTCGAGTCGAGCTTTCCGCGATGCTCGAGAGTTCGTTTCGAGTAACGAACCCCATTGAAGTCAATGGGCGACTCGAGCATTTTTGTATATGACCGATGCTCGCTAAGGTTTTCATTTGTGCAAATCTTCAAAACCTACGAAAGTGATGGAAACATCACAGATACGGATAGGGCAGGTGAGGGGCAACATGCAGGGCTGCATCTCAGGTTCCCAGGTCTCACAATTAAGGCACAATAGCGGCAAGAGTGCCCCCCCCCCCAACAATTTTTACTTCGGGCAAACCCTCATTATCAAGGCACACCTTAGCTAAGCACCACACTACCTCCAACCAAGCACAATCGCTGCCTGCGGGACACACCGCTGCCTCTTCTCTGAGCTTAAATGCTGCCCAACCCCCTTGCACGACCCTGTGTCCGCAGCGCACACAAAAGTGTCCCTGCGCAGCCTTCAGCTGCCCTCATGCCACATGCTGGCTTCATAGCCGCATCACCCTCATGTCTATTTATAAGTGCGTCTGCCGTGAGGAGGCACCGGAGGCACACACTACAGAGCGTTGGCAGGGCCAGGTAGCGACCCTCTTTAAAGGGGGGGGGGGGGGCGATAGCCCACAATGCTGTAGAGAATCAATGAGAAATTGAAGTTTGATCCTCATTCCAATCCTGTGCCACCTCCGTCAGGAGCTGCAAACATGGGCATAAAGGGGACTCAGCTGCCAGCCCAGCACTTCTACACATCTTCACAATGTAGCAATACTCGGTGTGGGAAGTATGTGAGCGGGCCCTGGATCAGCCTCTGTCCCAGCCAACACCTTGTGTGGCCCAAGGTGCTGCGAGTGACATAGCAATGGGGACTCCATGTGTCCACACACTACTCATTCGACAACGCAAGGGGTAAACCATCTGCACTCTGCACCCTACCCAAGTCTGTCAGTGTTTTGGGGACAGACAGGTAAAATACCTCTATGGGAAGTCTGTGTGCAGCCGCAGCATGGGTGGCTAGCAGGAACCCACAGATGGTACATAAAGAAATCCCATTGCAGTGCCCCGGATAGCTGAGGTTACGTGAAAGGAAATACATGTTGGCCTCAGCCCACAATCCATGCCCTAGTCAGTCGGGGGTTATTTTTGGGCCAGATAGGTAGAACACCACGATGGGAAGACTTATTGCACCCATAGTATACACAGACCCCTGTAATATTACTGTAGCAAAGGTATAAGCTGACCCCAGTAACATTTATGTTGCAGAAGTCTAGGGAGACCCCATTAACATTTCTGTAGTAATAGTATATACAGACCCCAGTAACATTTCATTAGCAGAAGTATAGGCACACCCATGTAACATTTATGGAACTGCAGTATTGGCAGACCCCTGTAACATTTGTGTAGCAGCAGTATATGCAGACCCCCTGTAACATTTACATGGCATAAGTATAGGCAGAGGCCAGTACCATTCTTGTAGCAGAAGTATAGGCAGACTCCTGTAACATTTAGGTGGCAGCAGTATGGGCAGACCCCTGTAACATTTATGTGGCAGAAATATAGGCAGACCCCAGTAACAGTTATGTAGCAGCAGTATAGGCAGACCCCAGTAACATTTCTGTAGCAGCAATATAAGCAGACCCCTGTAACATTTATGTAGCAGAAGCATAGGCAGACCCTTGTTACATGTCTGTAGTAGATGTATAGGCAGACCCCAGTAACATTTCTGTTGCAGCAGTATAAGCAGACCCCTGAAACTTTTATGTAGCAGAAGCATGGGCAGACCCGAGTACCATTTTTGTAGCAGAAGTATACGCAGAACCCCTGTAACATTTATGTGGCAGAAGTATAGGCATACCCCAGTAACACTTATGTAGCAGCAGTATAGGCAGACCCCAGTAACATTTATGTTGCAGCAGTATAGGCAGACCCCAGTATCAGTTCTAATCAGTATGAAACAAAAGAAAATTAACCAGCGCTCCGGTGTTACGGAAGAGAACAGATGATGCAGGAATATATATTAAAAGAGAAGTTTGTATGGTTACGGATATTACTTACTTCGCAGGGGTGCTAATGATTTAAGCACCCCTGAATCCAAGATGGAAAACAGAATTCAGAGGGTATATACGAAAATTCTTTTATTGCGACGCGTTTCGGCCGTGATCTTGGCCTTTCTCAAGCATAAAAAACACATACAACATGCCTGCATTATATAGTGCAGGTAGTGGACACATAATTACATGGCCTGCACAAACGGTGTTGCAATGAGTTAAATAAAAAACATGAAATGGATAATGCATCAGGAGATCAGAGTTAATTATCACTTACTGTGTATAATATATATATGTCAGCTCATATATTAGGTAGTCGGCCTATCTGTATATTCCTCCTGGGAATGTGGGTTAGATGATATAAAAAACGAGGGGTTCCTCTGTATAGTATTGTGGGGTTAAGCTAATGCCAGGGTTTACTCTCGGCCTGTGACGTTATCCACAGGGCGTGGCTATGATGGATGCACTTGTCACATGATCATGGCGCCATAATAGCGTCATAGTCACGGTAAGAGGCACAACAAACATTAATGAGATTTGAAAACACTAATGAAATACTCATGGAATTTCAGGAACTGATTGCCTACCGCCGCTGAGATGGTGGGCGAGCGTGCTTTCAGTAACGCTCGCGATGGAGACGATAACGCTCCATCCTGCGGCGTTTCCGTTGCCATGGTGGTTCTCCAGTGACGTTTACATGGAGACATAGTGCTCCGTCCCGCAGTGTTCACGTAGTCCGGATGACACATAGGGGAGGGCCTTAAAGAGATGACGCTGAACATGTGATGATCCTCAGCGGTTCGTCCCGCAGCGTTCCAGTTGTTATGGTAACTCATAAGGCGGGGTCTTACAGAGATGACGCTGGGCACGTGATAGTCCCACAGCGTTTTCCAGTTGTTATGGTGACTCATAGGGCGGGGTCTTACAAAGATGACGCTGGGCACGTGATAGTCCCTCAGCAGTTCACCCCGCAGGGTCCCCGTTACTATGGTGACTCATCAAGCAGAGTCTTAAAGGGATGCTATTGTATACATAGTACTTCCTCATTCATCCACAGGTAGGTATCTTATAATAACTCTGGGTGAATGTAACCTTATATAGCGTACCTGTAGGTGCCATCTAGATATAATGACATATCTTTAGTGTAGCTTTGAAATGTAATTAAATTTTAAAAAATGTAACTAAATACTCTTAGACTATACAGTGTCATGTGGTCGCAGAGAAGAAATGTGGCAAGGTGGAAAGCTAATTCTATGCAATTTTTAGCATCATTGCACTAAAGGTATATATCACAAGACAAATGTACAATTTCTGTGTCTATATAGCAAAATAGATACAAGGCTGAATAGTATATCAAAAATAAAGCCAGGGACCCACAACACTACCGTACTATCAAATAGAAAATGCAGTATATGCATAAAAGGTATACAATATCTATAGAGACTACATGCATCCTTAAAACCATGATTGGTTTGTAATAATATATAGTTATAAAATTCCTGTTATTACTATTTAAAATTTCTCTAAAACTTCATTTAAACCATTCGGTATGAGAGTATTAAAATAAAATATGTAAAACATTTCCTTAGTTTTTAGTTTAATAAATTCTCCTGTATTTATTTTTTCCACTGGAGTAATTTTCAGAAGGTTTGAAATCTGAGTTATGTTCAAGATAAAAGTGTCGCGATTTTTAAAAAACCTCTTTTTATGTTATGTCTATGATGATTAATACGGTTGTGTAGTGAGTTGATGGTGCGACCTATATAACGGAGCCCGCACGGGCATTCTATCATGTATATTAAATGAGCTGTACTACAATTCAAAAATTGTTTAATCAAATAGTGGTTATCCAACTGTCTTTCAATGGTTTTTCTTTTGTGGCATATATTTGGGCAGCACTTGCAGTTTATTTTTCCACATTTGTATGAACCCAATAGTGCAGGGATTACAGATTTTTTATTATTATTTTCTTTTTTAGAGTTTAGTGTCCGGGGGCGCGATGGCGCTAAAAGGTTACCCAATGTTTTTCCTCTCCTATATATGATGTTGGGACGGGAGGACGATATGTCTGTAAGGTAAGGGTCATTTTCCAAAATTTTCCACCTCTTTGAAATAATTTTTTGGAGATTAAGTTGTTTAGAATTGAATCTAGTACTAAAGCACAGTCCAAATTCATCTCGGTCTTTTGTGTGATTTTTCACTTTCTCTATATTATCTATATGTCGTTCTTCTTCTAATGCTCTTGTATATGAAGTTTTTATAAGGCTTTCAGGATATTTTTTGTCACGAAAGCGATCATATAAGATGCTAGCTTGTTCTTTGTACTTTTCTACAGTGGAGCAATTTCGTCTTAGGCGCTTGAATTGCCCATAGGGCACATTCAATTTCCATTTTTTCAAATGGGCACTCCTGAAATCTAATAGACTGTTCGCATCCACTTTCTTAAAGTGGGTTTTGGTACATACATTATTATTCTCAATATATATGTCCAAATCGAGGAAGGTTATGTTTATTGGATCTATTGTGCTGGTGAATTTTAGGCCCCACGTATTCTTGTTCATGTTAGAAATAAAATGTTGGACTTCTTCTATAGGGCCTTCCCAGATAAAGATGATGTCATCTATATATCGCTTATAAAATCGTATATGGGGGTCATATAAAGTCTCTTCATATGCCCCCATATACAGATTTGCATAGCAAGGGGCACATTTAGTCCCCATTGCCGTACCCCTTGTCTGCAAATAATATTGGTTATTATATTTAAAATAATTGTGCTCTAATACAAATGAAAGACTCTCTATAATGAAGGCTTTTTGTTTTTCTGGGATTTTTTTGTCGCGGTCCAGATAAGTTTTTACCGCTTGAATACCTTTTTTATGGGGGATGTTGGAATAAAGAGATGTAACGTCTAAACTAACCCAAAAATATGTGCTTTGCCATGTGATGGTTTCTAATATGGACAGTAGATGTAGAGTGTCCCTCAAATAAGCTGGTAAATTGGTGACATATCGCTGTAACTGTTTATCGATGTGTTCTGATAAAAAACTAGTGAGTGAACTTATACCGGATATAATAGGTCTTCCTGGGGGATTGTTAACAGATTTGTGAATTTTAGGGAGAAAATAAAAATATGATATTTCTGGTTGTTGAGGAAACAAAAATAATTTTTCATCTTTAGTGATTATTTCTTCTCTATAGGCCTTTTCAATTAGACTTTGTAAATCGGTTTTGAAGATAGGGGTGGGGTCTCCTACAAGAGGTTTATATTGGTCTTGGTCCCCCAATATTCGGGCAGATTCCTCTAAATAATATTTCCTATTCATTAGAACTATACCCCCCCCCTTTATCCACATTTTTTATAACCAGATCTTTATTTGAGGCTAGCTGTCTAACTACCTTCCTTTGATATGGTTTTAGATTGCTTTCTTGATTGTATGGAGTTTTTTTATCTGTTAGTTTCCTGAAGTCGTTCAAGACTTCATTGTAAAAAGAAGTGATGTACTGTCCTTTCGCTTCAGTTGGATAAAAATTGCTCGCTCTTTTTAGGTCTGTGGTAATCGGTATTGGTTCCTCATATTCATCTAAGGCTCTTAAATTAGGGCTGAGTGGTAGATTGGTGTTTAGTTCTAGTTGATCCCTGTGTTTATTAATAGAAAAGAATCTCTTTAAAGTCAGCTTTCGAATAAAGCGATTAAGGTCTACAAATAATTCAAACATGTCTGGTCTACACGTTGGACTAAATGAGAGACCTCTAGATAGTACCTCTGCGTCGCTAGCTAGCAGTCTATGGTCTGAAATGTTGAAAATGCCTAACCCTAACGCCTCATCGTTGGTGATTGGTTGGTTTTTTGGACTTTTAGGTGTTTTTGACTTTTCACGATTTTTTCTCCCTGCCCTTTTCCCCCTCCTCCTTCTAAGTTTTCTTCTAGTCTCTGGGATAATGTTGTTCTTATTGATTTGTAGTATTGCATTATCTTTGCACTGGTTAGCTGATTCCCTATCATGGTTTTGGTTATACTTTTTATTTTTGTGGGGAGAGCTGCCGTGGTGCTTCGCGTAACTCTGATGTTGGGAAGGTTCTCGGTTGTTTGGGAACCATTGTTCGTCTCCTCTAAAAAAGGTTTTCCCATAGATTTTGAGAGATTGATGGACTCCACTGATGGGGAAGATGTTGAATTCACTTCGGAAAATGTTGTTACATTAGGAAAAATTTGCCAGCTAGTGGCATTCTGGGCTGATGCTTCGTTACTGAGTGTCGTATTGATGTCACAAGATTCTCTTGTTTGTAGAAATTGGATTAGATCTGTTGGACTCCAGAAATATCTGTAGCTAGACACAATTCATTGCTGTTTGGGTTGGGGGAAGAGTCCAGCAGATTACTCCCTATTACACTATTTTGTGTGATCTTTCTAATGTCTTGGGTGGTTGGTATTGGGAGCGTTATGTCCTTAGAGCTGGATATTTTGTCCTTTGGCAATAGACTGATATTCTTATCGTGTAGGTTGGTGTTATTAGTATTATTAGAATGGCTCTTACCAATACGTGATGATGTGTAGGTATTTTTCTTTTTATAGTTGTTATTATAATAGATTCTATTATTTCTATAATGGGTATATGGATTATGCCATTCTTCTCTCCCATGGGTATGTCCAAATCCCTGCATGGAGGGTTCATTATGAAATGTCCAGTCATGTCCATGAGATTGATATATATGTCCTGAGAAATTTCTATATGGTGGGTGGCCCCTCAGATGACTGGGTGTACGCGTATGTATACTCATCAAAGGAGGGATATCCCTCCCCTGGGGGATATAGTGGCTGGGACCCTGGTGTTGCCACTGATTGTATTTGGGTGTTTCCCATTGCCTAAATTGCCTATTGACTTGTCCCCTGTAAGAATTTGGGGTTTCTCTAGAAATGTATCTATTCTGAGCTATATGAAAATCTTTCATTTCATTATTATATCCATTATAATGATTTTGTCTAGTATTATTACCTTTGTTGTAGGGTCTGGTCTTAATGGTTCCCTTCCTTGTATTGTCCTTAATGTTATTCCTAGTATTTGACTTATCCTGATTTACAGGGTCCTGATCTAAACTAGTGCTGTTGCTATCTTCATTTTTATTTTTGTTATTATTTTTCTTAATAAAGTCTGTAAGATCTCTAGATAGTTTCCTGATCTTACGACTCATGATGTCTTTCTCAATCCGTGGCATAAATTTTGTGATATACTCAATGGTATTTTTATCACATTTAGTCCCCAAAATTAATAGATGTTTTAGAAGATTATCACAAAGAGATTTGCGTTTTTCGATTAATTTACCCAACATTAAGTCCGAGAAAGTACCCAGCATTATTTCCCACCCCCTGGAGAAATCTCCATCCTCAGGGAAAGCAGATCTGATTGGTATCCGAAGACCCTTAGGTACCATTTTGGTGTCTATATAAATACATAACATCAACCAGTCTAAGGCGTGTCGCCAAAGTTTCTCCATGATTTCTTTCACAATGTATTAAATAGATCTTTTATCAGTCTGAGATGTTTCATCGGTTTTGGCCAGGTCCTGTATCATAGAGGAGTCCCACTCTTTTGGGAATTCCTTGAAAGGATACATTTTGATGGTATCTTTGAATTTCTCCAACTCTTTTGTTATCATAATTTGAAATCTTCCAGGTAAGGACAACCATTCTCTCTCAAAGTATTCCATTTCGGTTCGCTCTCCTTGAACAACTGTGCCGGTCGGCTCCACGGAGCCCCGTGTATAAATAAAAGAGATATAAGATGGATAGCGCTCCAAGAAATGGATAGGGGATGGTTGTCAAGATATACAAGGAGTGTATATAAAAATGTAGAAAAAAATCGTATAAAGAAAATGAAAATGAAAAAATGAGAATGACTCACACCGTGACGCCGGGCCCGTTTGAAAGGCGCCCGTGCGTCAATATCCGAGATGGCGTGTCAATCCACAATGGAGATAATGGTTCCTCGCACCGGTCCCAAAAGACATCTTGAAGAGAGCGGCTTGGTTGCTCCCAGCGATGAAAAAAGGACAAATCAGTATGAAACAAAAGAAAATTAACCAGCGCTCCGGTGTTACAGAAGAGAACAGATGATGCAGGAATATATATTAAAAGAGAAGTTTGTATGGTTACGGATATTACTTACTTACGGTGGTACGATCGGCTGTGTACTCCCTCACCATCTTTTTACAGTGCTCCCTCCGACTCAGCCTTGACTGGGGAATGGTGACGCAGTCTTGCTGGGGAGCCATAAAGCTGGCAAAGGCCTTGGACAGTGTTTCCCTGCCTGCGCTGAACATGCTACTTGGCCCTCGGAACTATGCCTTCTGCCGCTAGCGCTGTCAGATGGGAAGTTTACCATCGGTTTTTCCACCAGGGCCCTGTGGTATTGCATCACTCTCGAACCCCTTTCCTCCTCGGGAATGAGAGTGGAAAGGTTCTCCTTATACTGGGGGTCGAGAAGGGTGTACACCCAGTAATCCGTGTTGGCCACAATGCGTCTAACGCGAGGGTCACGAGAAAGGAAGCCTAACATGAAGTCAGCATGTGTGCCAGGGTACCAGTACGCAACACATCGCTGTCCTCACTAGGAAGATCACTTTCCGGATCCTCCTCCTCCTTCTCCTCCTCGTTGTCCACAGGCCATACACACTGAACAGATGGGAGGCAAGCAGCATGGGTACCCTCTGCAGTGGGCCCTGCTGTCTCTTCCCCCTCCTCCTCCTGCTCCTCCCCCCCTCCTCCAAAACGCGATGAGATATAGACATGAGGGTGCTCTGACTATCAAGTGACATACTCTCTTCCCCCGTCTCCTTTTCCGACTGCAAAGCGTCAGCCTTTATGCTTTGCAGCGAACTTCTCAGCAGGCATAGCAGAGGAATGGTGACGCTAATGATTGCAGCATCGCCTCTCACCATCTGGGTAGACGCCTCAAAGTTTCCGAGGACCTGGCAGATGTCTGCTATCCAGGCCCACTCCTCGGTAAAGAATTTGGGAGGCTGACTACCATTATGCCGCCCATGTTGTAGTTGGTATTCCACTATTGTTCAGAAACCGCTGAACCACCAGATTGAAGACATGGGCCAGGCATGGCACGTGTGTAAGGCTGCAGAGCTGCAGAGCCGCCACCAGGTTATGGGCGTTGTCACACACGACCATGCCCGGTTGCAGGCTCAGCGGCGAAAGCCAGAGGTCGGTCTGCTCTGTCAGACCCTGCAACAGCTCGGGGGCTGTGTGCCTCTTGTCACCTAGGCTGAGTAGTTTCAGCACGGCCTGCTGACGCTTGCCCACCGCTGTACTGCCGAGCCACACCGACTGCTGGCGAGGCGCTGCTCACATTTCTTAATTGAGAGGTAGAGGTTGCGTAGGAGGAGGAGGAGGAGGTGGCATTGACCGCCGCAGATACCAGAACCAAGGAAGGACCCGCAATTCTGGGTGTGGGTAGGACGTGTGCGGTCCCAGGCTCTGACTCGGTCCCAGCCTCTACCAAATTCACCCAATGTGCCATCAGGGAGATATAGTGGCCATGCCCGCCAGTACTTGTCCACGTGTCCGTGGTTAAGTGGACCTTCCCAGTAACCGCGTTTGTGAGGACATGATTGAGGTTGCGGGAGACGTGCTGGTGTAGGGCTGGGACGGCACACCAGGAAAAATAGTGGCGACTGGGGACCGAGTAGCGTGGGACCACCGCCGCCATTATGTTTTTTAAAGACTCCATTTCCACAAGCCTGTACGGCAGCATCTCCGGGCTGATCAATTTGGCAAAGTGCACGTTTAAAGCTTGTGCGTGCGGGTGCGTGGTGGCATATTTGCGCTTTTGCTCCAACGCTTGCGTTAGCGTCATCTAAACGTTGCGCTGAGAGACATTGCTGGATGGGGCCGAGGACAGCGGAGGTGAGGGTGCAGGTGCAGGCCGCGAGGCACTCGTCCCTGTGTCCTGAGAGGGGGGTTGGATATGAGTGGCAGGTTGGGGCACAGGAGGAGAGGCAGTGGTGCGACCTGGAGGCGGTGAACGGCCTTCGTCCCACCTTGTGGGGTGCTTGGCCATCATATGCCTGCGCATGCTGGTGGTGGTGAGGCTGGTACTGGTGGCTCTCCGGCTGATCTTGGCGCGACACAGGTTGCACACCACTGTTCGTCAGTCGTCCGCGCTCTCACTGAAAAACATCCACACCTTTGACTCAGGCCTCTGCAGGGTGGCTTGGCGCGAGGGGGTGCTTTGGGAAACAGTTGGGGGAGTCTTCGCTCTGGGCCTGCCTCTACCCCTGCCCACCCCACTGCCTCTTCCAACCTGTCCTGCTGCTGCACTTGCCTCCCCCTCTGAAGACCTGTCCTCAGTTGACTTAGCGAACCAGGTGGGGTCAGTCACCTCATCATCCAGCGATTCTTCCTCCGAATCCTCTGTGCGCTCCTCCCTCGGACTTACTGCCCTTACTACTACCTCACAGATAGACAACTGTGTCTCATCATCATCGACCTCCTCACCCACTGAAAGCTCTTGAGACAGTTGCCGGAAGTCCCCAGCCTCATCACCCGGACCCCGGGAGCTTTCCAAAGGTTGGGCATCAGTCACTACAAACTCCTCAGGTGGGAGAGGAACCATTTTTCCCACTCAAGGCAGGGGCCCAAGAACAGTTCCTGGGAGTCTGCCTGCTCATCAAAATGTGTCATTTTCATGGAGTGAGGAGGCTGGGAGGAAGGAGGAGCAGCAGCGAGAGGATTCAGAGTTGCAGCAGTGGACAGCGTAGAAGACTGAGTGGTCGATACATTGCTGGATGCATTTTCTGCCATCCACGACAGGACCTGCACACACTGCTCATTTTGTAATAAAGGTCTACCACATGGACCCAAAAATTGTGATATGAAGCTGGGGACCCCAGAAACTTGCCTCTCTCCTAATCCCGCAGCAGCCGGCTGTGATTCACCATGACCAGGAACCCGGGCTGTGCCCACACCCTCACTTGGACCTCCGCGGCCACGGCCTTTAGGCCTACCCCCACCCCTCAGCATGGTGTATTTCGAATACAGCAGACACAGAGCGTTGTAAAAAATTAGGCAATTATTGGCCTGCTTTTGGAGACTGACAGCGGTAATGTAACGCACACTGTAGGCCGAAAAAATTATACGCTAGGCTGCAGAAAGGCCTAGCTGGCTAATAGTGAGCCACTACAACTCCCAGCAGCCACGCAATAAACTGCACACGCTCACACGTAGCCCTAAGGAGGATTTTTTTTTCCAGATTTTTTGGAAAAAAACAGCAGCCTAGATAGCGTGTATATGTTTTTCCTTCTATCAGCGGCTATGGCCGTACGTAAAGTTGACGGGATGCACAGAGCGGTGTAAAAAATTAGGCAATTATTTGCCTGCACTTGGAGGCTGACAGCGGTTATGTTACGCACACTGTAGGCCCAAAAAATTATACGCTAGGCTGCAGAAAGGCCAAGCTGGCTAATAGGGAGTCCCTACAACTCGCAGTAGCCACGCAGTAAACTGCACACGCTCACAGGTAGCCCTAAGGAGGATTTTTTTTTTCAGTTTTTTTGGAAAAAAACAGCAGCCTAGATAGCGTGTATATGTCTTTCCCTCTATCAGCGGCTGTGGCCGTACGCTGTGCGTGAGGTTGACGGGATGCACAGAGCGGTGTAAAAAATTTGGCAATTATTTGCCTGCACTTGGAGGCTGACAGCGGTTATGTTACGCACACTGTAGGCCAAAAAAAATATACGCTTGCCTGCAGAAAGGCCTAGCTGGCTAATAGTGAGCCACTACAATTCCCAGCAGCCACGCAGAAAACTGCACACAGTCACAGGTAGCCCTAAGGAGGATTTTTTTTCAGCTTTTCTTTTTGAAAAAGCCAACAGCCTAGATAGCGTGTATATGTCTTTCCCTCTATCAGCGGCTATGGCCGTACGCTGTGCGTGAAGTTGACGAGACGCACAGAGCGGTGTAAAAAAATGTAGGCAATTATTGGCCTGCACTTGGAGGCTGACAGCGGTTATGTAACGCACACTGTAGGCCAAAAAAATTATACAGTAGGCTGCAGAAAGGCCTAGCTGGCTAATAGTGAGCCACTACAACTCCCAGCAGCCACAACAGTAATGCACACGGTCACAGGTAGCCCTAAGCAGGAGCTTTTTTGGGGTACTTGTTGACAGGATTCTACACTAGCACTGTCCCTGCCTCACCAGTACTACCCCTATACTCTGTATAATTGGCTGCAGACTGAGAATGCAATAGTCTGCAGAGCCCAAGATGAAAAAAAAAATGGTGCAAAACTGCTCCCAGCAGCCACAATAGTAATGCACACAGTAAGATATGGCCCTAAGAAGGACCGTTGGGGTTCTTGAAGATGCCAACACTCTAACTATAGCATCAGCAGCACCCTCCCTAATCTCTGCCAGCGTGTGTCTGAGGCGAGCAGCGGGCGGGACTGCTTTAAATACTCGGCGGTCACTTGATCTCACCAGCCACTCACTGCAGGGGGTGGGATAGGGCTGGAACGTCACAGGAGGAAGTTGTAATGCCTTCCCTGCATGTCTATTGGCCAGAAAATGGCGCAAGACATGCAGGGAAGGAAATGGAAATGACTCGAGTACCGCGTGGTGCTCGTCTCGGGTAACGAGCATCTCAAGTACCCTAATACTTGAGCGAGCATCAAGCTC
Organism: Eleutherodactylus coqui; assembly: GCF_035609145.1. Taxonomy (NCBI): domain Eukaryota; kingdom Metazoa; phylum Chordata; class Amphibia; order Anura; family Eleutherodactylidae; genus Eleutherodactylus; species Eleutherodactylus coqui. Next base: position 29,490,970 of record NC_089843.1, on the reverse strand, counting down.
GGACGAGTACGTTCGCTCATCTCTAATAAACATTAAAACTGACATAAAAATTTCACTGACATGCATGTAGCAGTGCACGCATATGTTCCCTGGATGAAGTGTGACCGGAATCAAGTGTACTTTTATGCCGTTAAACATGGCATTAATTAATATCTGCTTGTCTTCTCTCTCCTATCAACAGGTACTTGTCTCTTGCTCCAACTGAAGTGCCAAAACACTGTGCATCTCACCTCTGCTTAATCTGCACCAATGCTACCTTCTTGCATGTTTCTACTGTTAGGTCTATGGTATGTGTCTCTTGCTCCACCTGAAGTGCTGAAGCACTATGCTGCTCACCTCTGCTTAATCTGCACCATTGCTACCTTCTTGCCTTTTTTCACTGTTATGTCTATTGTAAGTGTATCTTGCCTAGATTTAATACTGCTCATATTTTGTGCATCTTTGGTGTATCCTCCCCCATATAGTATGATTTCCCACTTCCATGTCCAGCTTTAGGGTGCATTCACACGAACGTATATCGGCTCGGTTTTCAGGACGAGCCGATATACGTCCTCCTTATGTGCAGGGGGGGAGGATGGAACTGAGCTCCTGCCCCCTCTCTGCCTCCTCTCCACCCCTCTGCACTATTTGCTATGAAAGGAGGCGGGGCGGGGCTAAATTATGAGAATTAGCCCCGCCCCCATCCCGCCTCTCCCCATTGCAAATAGTGCAGAGGGGTGGAGAGGAGGCAGAGATGGGGCGGGAACTCAGTTCCTGCTCCTGGCTCTTCCATCCTCACCCCCCCCCTTCCCCAGCAGATGAGGACGACGTATATTGGTTCGGCGTGAAAACCGAGCCGATATACGTTCGTGTGAATGCACCCTTAGTGTGGAGGTGTTTATGTAAGTGAGCCATAAAACCTCTGGGCGGGTTACTATCTAGTTGCTTAATGAATCTAATTAAACCAGTCCCCCCCAGCTGTTGGCTGTTGCTTCCTTTTAAAAGTAGTATTCATTCACTGACATGCATGTGGCAGTGCATACATGTGTTCCCTGGATGAAGAATGACTGGGATCAAGTGTGCGTTTATGCAGTGAAATATGGCAGTTCAACAGGGCAAGATACAGGTATGCTGCATAAATTGTTTAAAAACTCTGCACTTTCTGACCATCACTACTACTGTAATCTCTATTCTTATCTTTACTGTTTTCTATCAAACCTATGTCCAATGCCCACCTTTGGTGCATTCTACTTACATAAGACACTTTCTCAATTCTTCAGCCATGCACTGCTCACAGGCACTCCCCACATTCCTAATACACCTCAATCCCCCTGAAGCCACAGTGAAATATAACAGCGGCCTTCATGAATCCCATACCCACCTGCTTACCCTTGCTATCCTGCCGTTTCTAGCAGCAGGGCACATTTCTCCCAATCCTGGCCCACCCTCTAGTGCCCCTAACTATTACCCCCCACCTGCCCCACTGAGAGACCCTTATAGCCCAACCACTAATCTGTGCATATTCTCCCTGGTTTCCTTTCAATGTGCACTCTGGAATTGCCAGTCAGCATGCAACAAACTCCCCGCCATCCATGACTTTTTCACTGCTAATTACCTAAACCTGCTAGCTCTAACAGAAACGTAGATACAGCAGTCTGAAACTGCCCCGTGCTGCATTGTCTAATAATGGTCTGCAGTTCTTCCATACCCCAAGACCGGAAGACAGGCAAGGTGGAGGAGTAGGTGCTCTTCTTTCCCCACAATGCACCTTCCAGGTACCCTCACTCACTTTGCCATCATTCGAGGTACATGTCCTATGACTTTTCTGACCGCTGTTCATGCAAGTAGCAGTTATCTACAACCCCCCAGGTCCTCCTTGTCTGTTTTTGGGTTACTTTGTTGCCTGGCTCCTCACTTCCTCTCCTGAGAAATCCCAACCCTCACCCTAGGTGACTTTAACATCCCCACAATTCACCCAATTTCCCATCTGCCTCTCAGCTTCTATCACTAACCTTCTCCCTTGGTCTCTCACAACTCACAACTTCTCCCACTCACACGGTTGGCAATACTCTTGACCTGGTCTTTCTCCGTCTCTGATCTGCTTCCACCTTAACTAACTCCCCTCTTCCACTCTCGGACAATAACCTCTTCTTTCTCTGTCAAGCTTCCTAGTATCTCCCCAGACCCTTGTACCTACCGTATGTACAGGAACCTTCAGGCCGTTCACACCCAAAACCTTACTGGGACACTACAGTCTTCTCTGTCCCCTATCTCTCTCTGCTCCTGCTCCAATCTGGCTGCCGCACATTACAACATCTCTCTCAAACATGCCCTGGATGAAGTGGCACTCCCAGTGACCCAAGCCATCTGAGGCAGACCTTGGCAATCATTGCTCACGCCTCAAACATGCTTCATCCGGCGGTGTTCTAGGTGTGCTGAAGGGCTGTGGAGAAAGTTTCAAAAATCCGCAGACTTTCTCCATTTCAAATTCATGCTAAAAACCTACAACCTCGCCCTCCACCATGCCAAGCAAGTTTACTTCTCGTCTCCTCACCATCTCACAACCCTAAACACTCCTTGACACTTTCCACTCCCTCCTCAGCCAAAAATTTCAGCTCCCAACGATTGATCTCAGTGCTAAAGAGCTGGCTGCTTACTTCAAAAAGAAAATAGACAACATCTTGCAGGAAATAACCTCTTAATCCCAGACTAGCCCTGACCCTAGACTCACCAGTACTGCATCTAGCTCCTGCTCACTCTCTGTACTCAGACCAACAACACAGGAAGAAGTCTCCAGATTGCTTTTATCTGCTCACCCCACCACCTGCGCTAGCCACCCTTTTCCCTCACACCTCCTCTGGTCCCTCTCCCTGGTGGTCATCTCCCACCTCACCACTGTAGTCAATATTTCTCTGACCTATGGCACCTTCCCCTCCTCATTCAAACACGCTATCATATCCCCACTGCTAAAGAAACCGACTCTTGACTTGACCGATGCTGCCAACTACTGACCCATCTCCAACCTTCCCTTCATCTCCAAACTAATAGAATGCCTGGTTTACTCCCAACTTATAAGCTATCTCTCAGAAAACTCTCTTTTTGACCCCCTACTGTCCCGCTTCTGCCCTCTATAGAAACCGCACTGACTAAAGTGTCAACTGACCTCCTGACAGCCAAATCGAGGGACGACTATTCCCTACTGATCCTCCTCGATCTCTCTGCAGCATTTGACACTGTTGACCATAAACTCTTCCTCAGTGTGCTTTGCTCCTTTGGACTTAATGATACTGCTTTCTTCTGTATCTACTCTTACGTATCCAACTGCTCCTTCAGTGCCTCCTTTGCTGGCTCTACCTCCCCTTCTCTTCCCCTTGCTGTTGGGGTCCTCCAGGTCTCGGTCCTCAGCCCCCTACTCTTCTCCATCTACAAATCTCTATTGGACAGACTATCAGACGATTTGGCTTTCAGTGCCATCCCTATGCTGACAAAACTCAGTTATACACCTTTTCCCATTGCATCAAGGCAACATTCCTCTAGAACGCTACCCACTGTCTGTCCACTGTCTCTAACACTATGTCCTCTCCACCTAAAACTGAACGTCTCAAAAACTGACCTTTTCCGGTTTCAGCCCCCTACTAACTGACCTCATTCTGACATCTCTATCTCAGTATATAGTACCACCATAACTCCTAGACAGCACACCCTCTGCCTTGGGGTTATATTCAACTCCAATCTCTCCTTTATCCCATATCAAATCTCTTGCCTGAACATGTCAGCTGCACCTCAAGAACATCAAAGAATCCACCCTTTTATGACCGTGGACACGCTAAAAATGCTCACTGTTGCCCTCATCCACTCTTGCTTAGATTATTGGAATTTGCTGCTAATCGGCTGCCCCCTCACCAGACTCTCCCCTCTCCAATGCATCCTGAATGCAGCAACAAGGCTCATTTTCCTGTCCAGCCGCTATTCGGATGCCTTGCCCTGTGCCAGTCACTGCACTGGCTGACGGTCAAATACAGAATACAATTTAAACTCACCACCCTCATCCACAAGTCCTCCACAGCACCGCACCACCCTACATTGCTTCCCTCATCTCAATTCACCACTCAGCCCGCACCCTCTGCTTTGCTAACAAAATCAGACTGAGTACCCCTTTAGTTTGAACCTCTTATTCCCACCTCCAAGATTTCTACAGAGAAGCAGCAGTTCTCTAGAACACACTACCAAAGCTATCCGGGCAATCACTGACACACAAAACTTTAGGCATGCTCTAAAAACACACTTCTTCAGGGAGGCATACTATATCCCCTAAACCAAACCTTTTTTTCTCCACCTGATAGCATGGTCTCTATCCTATTGACTGCAATTCCTACCAGGCATAATCAACTGGCACATGCAGTCATTCCAATTCAGCCACTATACAGCACAATTTGACTATTGTCTATGTGTAGATAATCCCTAACTCTCCACCTCACCATACCATGCACATCTCCAGCCCCATTACCTTCTGTATCACCCCATTATTTGTAGTATGTAATCTTGTTGGAGCAGGACCCTCACCCCTATTCTTTCCATCAACTGATTACTTCATGTAACCGTGATCTTGTTTTTATTCCCCCTGTCTTGTAAGCGCTGCAGAATATGTTGGCGCTATATAAATAAAGATTATTATTATTATTATTTAAAAAATAACAAATGAAGCTGCTTGTCCTTTTTCCACAAAAAACATGCAAGGCAGCCGTCAAAAGGAGATTAATTTCCTAGCAGTGCAACTTGGGTTTCCAGGCAGGGAAAGTAAAAAAGAAATCCCCAATAGTGTGATGTCGGGGCATTTCCTTATTCTCCCCTGCAGGGAAACCTCTCTCTCCCGCTAAGGGGGAATTCCCCTGTAGTGAGAAGAAAGAAGGGGAGTGGCTATAGGACTGCCCCGATAGCAGGTATAAAGAGAGCGAGATGCAGAAAAGCATCGGGGGAATGTCTTCCTCTGTGACGCTTTCCTTTATCTCAGTGGGGCTGCGGGGATACTCCCAGCAGCAGTAAGACAGGAGTTTACCTGCAGGGGAGATTAAGGAAATCCTCAGCAGCTGGGGAATCCCTTATTCTCCCCTGCAGGCGATCCCCGGTCTCACCCCTGCTTGGGATATCCTTCCAGCCCCGCTGAGATGAAGGGAAGCCCTGTAGAGAAGTGGGTTTCCCTGAGGCTTTCCTTCGCCTCTCTCTTTCCTCCTGGAGCAGCTTCTAATAGTGTGAATAGGCAATTGTACTGCTAATTAATCTTGTGGCTTGATAATAAGAAGTCAATTTACGCAATTTTTCATGCCAAAGTTATCCGTGATTTTTTGAGCGGCTAACTTTGGCATGAATTTCACGCTCATGTGAATGAGCTCTAAGGAAGGTGTTGAGTGGTTGTTCTAAATTGTGGCATTTTTACCGTAATTTCAAGCTGCGTTTTTTTAACACAAGGTACAACGTTTGACAGTGCTTTTTAATGCACGACATCATTCTGATAAGTGAGGAGGTGCATTAAAAAACATGAAAACACAATAATAGAGCAGACAGCTCTAGAAAATCGTGGTGTTAGGAACACTTTGTTTGAATGCAGGTCTAAGTAAAATCAACGGAAGTGTTGCACTGCGGTTAGTACAGCGCTTGGGTCGCCATGCTAATAGTGGTAAAAAGCAGTGTGCGAGAGTGGCCTAAGGGTCTACAAACAAGTTTTCCTGTAGTACAGGAATTAGGCATAGGTACGGGGAGAGGGAGGCCAGGGGCAGCCACAAGCTGAACATTTGCACCCGGGCCCCTGAGCCTTTAGGTACACCCCTGCACAGGAGCATTGTACATGGCTTTGTTTAACTTTAATAGCATACAAATTCTAGAAGCAATGTGAAAAATTAATGCTCGCTCCAACATAAAGTGTCACAGAGTGCCAGACAGGCATTGCAGACTTTTACTAACTGGTTGTAGGTTTTCACCATTTTAGCTGGCGGGATCAGGAATAAGGCGCAGAAAAATTGTTCACTGCTTTTTTTGCTACCTGGATTTGATTGGGGAGACATATAGGGTGTATAGTGGGCAAACCTGGCTGCACTATGACGAGCAATTAAGGCAGAGAAAAGCGGTGTGACCCAGTACAATATGGGATCATAAGGACATAAGCCTTTGGTTAAGGGTGATGGCCCTAGTGAGGTATGGGCAACCCTTTTAGGGGGGGGAGCTGGGGTGGCAAGCTCCAGTGGTAGTCTACAATCATGGGGGGCAATATGGGCAATAGGGGGGGAATAAGCTGGGGGTGTACTGGTAGTTTAACCCTTTAATGAGGTGGCCTTTTTTTTTCATTTTTGTTTATTCCTCCCTCATTTTAAGAAATCGTAACTCCTGAAATGTATCCATCGATGTACCTGTATGAGGGCTTGTTTTTGTGTGACGAGTTGCATTTTTGCAATGGTACTAGGTAATGTACTATATATTGTACTGAAAAGCTTTAAAAAAATTCTAAGAGGAGTAAAACAAAAAAATACAACATTCTGACATCGTTCGGTGCGTCTTGTTTCTAGGGTGCACAAACTGCAACAAAAAAGACAAGATAATTTAATTCTATGTGTCAGTATGATTACTACAATACCAAACTTGTATAGTTTTTTTTTGCTGTACTACTTGAATTTTTTTCAAACACACTTAAAATGTGTTTAATTATTTTCTGCCACCATCTTCTGTGCACAATAACTTTTTTATTTTTTTTTCAACGGGGTTGTACAAGGGCTCATATTTTGCAAGACATCCTGTAGCTTACGTTGGTACAATTTCGGAATGTATAACACTTTTTGATTACTTTCTATTGCATTATTTCTGGGAGAAAGGGTGACTGAAAAAGTGCATTTCTTGCGTTCTTTATTTTTTTTTCAGATGACGTTCATCCTGCAGGGTAAATAATGCACTATTTTGATAGATCAGACTTTTACTGATGCATCAATATCAAATATGTATTTTTTGTTTTTATGATTTTGATTTTTTTTTATTATAGATGTGGCAAACAGGGGGTGAATTAGTAAAACTTTATTAATCTCATTTTAACTTTTTTTTAGCTCCCTTAGGGGACCACAACTAGTGATGCTTTGATTGCTCCTGCAGTATGACGCAATGCCAAATCATTACATTATACTGTAATCTGACAGGCAGTCTATCAAGCCGCCCCACATGGATTACTTGATAGGCAGACTTCTAAGGTAACCCTGGGACCTTTTAGAAAGCCCCAAGCTGCCATGAGACCTGCACATCTGCCTGCAATCTCATTGCTGGGGGGCCATACAGCAGTGGTCCCCAACTTTTTTTGCACCAGGGACAAGCTTCAAGCAAGACCATTTTTCCATGGCCAAGCAAGGCAGGCACAGGGTGGGGCAGGGGTGGGTCTTTGGTCATATGGGGGTGTGGTTATGGAGGGGGTTGGAGTTTTGGTGCATACATATCATTCAATTATGACATTTATAATATGAATGTGACTCAACTTACCATAGGTTCAGATTGAGTGGGAGCACCGGGCTTGTTTCCCTGGATCATTAGGAGCACTGGGCTTGTTTTCCTGCAACAAGATGGTCCCATCTAGGGGTGATGGGAGACAGTGATGCCCAAAATATGCTCCTTATGTCCTGTCTACTCCGTAATCTCATTTTTGCTGTTGTCATTGCAGAAAACCCAGTTTCACAAAGATAAGATGTTGGAAATGGAAGCAGAGTTTTCAGTGCTTTTGTGGCAATCTCAGGATATTATGCATTGACTTTAACTCAGAACATTGGGAGATTTGAAGTCTCAAACATACTTTTAAGGCTACCCTCATTTGCAATCTCAAGCAGCTGGTCTTCTTCAAGCACAGACAAGGTTGATTCATCTGGCTTGTACACAAAATGGTTTGGAGGAGTGATGGAGTTCACCTGAATGCAGTGGGTATTTAGTTATGGTCATTGGCAATCCAGGAAGGGAACGAGATGGTGCTGTTTATGTGGGGTGCAGCTCAGGTCTGATGTGGCATTCTGCGTGCGCAATTGCATTACACTAAAAAAAAACAGCAGCATGCTCTATTGTCCTTTACATTTGCACAGGAAAAACACAGATCTGGAAATCATTAAAAAATGTGGCCATTTCAATGACTGAAAGAATCGTTCTACAGAACATTCAACAGAAACACATTGCAAATACGCGCACAAATATGCCTGCACTTGTGTGTCACAGGCCTTACTGTTGGCATTGTGCAATTCAAACTTATCCCTCTTAAAGGGGTGGTCTGCTTACCAGCTGACTTTTTAAAATGAGATCCAAATTAGTTAAAACAAAAAAAACCTGGTGGGTGTGGCCTGGACGCTAGCAGAGCTGGACGTATAATCCTGAGCTCCGCTGTCCGACAGCCTTTCAAAGCTTCTTAAACCATACCCAGCGAGAACTACATTTATAAAAGCACCTCGAGAGCTCTTCTAAGCATCATGCCGAAGAGGAGAACAGTAAAAGCGCCACTCCAGAAGGTCTCCAACTTTTTTTCTTCCCGCAAACCGGGGCAGACTGAGCCGGCAGTGAGAGATGGCTCCCCGAGATCCACAAGCTCCGATACGAGCGCCGGAGCAGGAGGAAACTATGCGGGCACATCAGGCAGCAGAGAGGATTCTGCAGTCGGCTCGGGGAAGCTGCTACCCGATCAGCTGAGGACACCACTACGGCACTGGGTGAGTGAAGCTGCAAATAGCTCCGCCATTAATGCTCCAGCCACAAACAAAATGGCGCCGCAGCACCCACACTCCCCTCATACTGTATCTACACCCTCTGCTAGCCCAGAAAAACAAAGACCCCGCATGTCCCCTTCTAATAACACCTGCCACCAGCTTTTTCAGAGAGAAGTGGACCCTATTAATGACCTCCCTTCCTCAAGCCTTCCCGCATCAGAAGACTTCATCAAAAACATGATCTTAGCCCTGCGTGGCTCATTACAAAAGGACATTAAAGCCCTCTCCAATACAATTAACGTGTCCATACAGGAGATAGAGCAACATACAGACCATGTTGAAAACAAAATAGGAGAAATCGCTTCATCTCATAACAACTTAATTGATGCGCATTACTCCCTGGAGGAGGAAGTGGAATTCCTCAAGAGTAAATTGACTGATCTAGAGGATAGGAGCAGAAGAAATAACGTGAAATTCAGAGGCATACCTGAAAGCGTAACACAATCTGACCTAAAAAATTTCCTCATCAAGCTAATAAGACATCTTCTTCCAAACGCTACTGAACAAGATTGCACCATAGATAGAGCTCACAGATTAGCCAAACCAAGCTTCCTCCTCAGCCTCCAGAACCTCAGGCTCCCTAGCCCCACCGTACACCAACATCCCTCTGTACACAGACTTATCTCAGACCACAATTCAAGCCAGGAAAGCTTTCTCACAGATAACTCTGGCCCTGAGAACCGCCAAAATACCCTACAAGTGGGATTTCCCTACCAAATTAATAACCTATAAACATAACGCAACACAAATTATATCTTCTCCAGATGAAGGAAAAAAGCTCTTAATCAAATGGAATGTCCCTCTGTCAGATATCTCTCAAACAGCGAAACCCCAGAGATCTCAGAGGGCTCCTAACCATCGCACTCTCCCTACTACGCCTCCTTGAGGAAACTGCAATACTCTCAACCTGACCTTACCCATCTCATATGCTGGAAATCTCATTTTATCAATACAAGAAAAAAAGGCTGTCACTTGCTTGCCGGACTTTCCTCCCCAAATGTACCAGGTTTTAATACCTGCTATGCTGTTTTGCTTTAACTGTTTCTGTTCTCAGGTCTTCAAACATTCAAGTGAAGAACAACTTCCTCAAACCCTACTTTCTAGAAACGCCACTTCTACCTTCAAGAACAGCGTTCACAAATTTTCGCTCTTACTCAGTAGAAGACCTGTCTTTGCTGTTGTAAGTTCTAAAGTTTCTGTATTGAATGTTAACCATGCTGTCAACTTAACCCCGCACACAATGCATATATTTACCATCCTTAATGTTGCTGAATGTTTGCTCACTTAACATTAAGGGACTGAACACCCCTTTTAAAAGGGTAATGGTTTGGAAGGACGCCAGGTCAGCAAACATTGATATATTATGCCTGCAAGAGATGCATTTCACACATCTCTCTTCTACCAAATTCTCAAATAAGCTTTACCCTAACATTTTCTTCGCAAATGCTCAAAAGAAACACGCAGGCGTATTAATTGCATTTAGAGAGACTCTAAACTTTTCTCTCAAAGAACAAATTGCCGACACTAAAGGAAGATAACTTATCTTAGTGGGCACACTCAGTGAAACCCCAATAACATTAGTAAACATTTATGAGCCTAATAAGCACAAATTTCCTTTCTAAATAAACTGATCAAGAAAATCAAAACGATTCACACAGGCAAACTTATCCACTGTGGGGATTTTAATATTATTCCAAACAAGGATCTAGACTCCACAGCAAAAATAAGAACTTCTCCCACACTTCAATCGTGGTTACATAAAGAGGGACTCTATGATTCCTTCAGGTGCCTAAACACCTCCTCGAGGGAATTTACTTATTATTCTCCTAGACATAAAACGTTTTCATGAATTGATCTTCTACTGGTGGATAGATGGACTCTCACCTCCGTCACTAATTCTTCAATAGGCACCACTACGTGGTCCGATCATTCTCCTAGCTACTTAAAATTCAATATCAATGCTCCTTTCAACCCAGCCAGAATCTGGCGGAATGATGTTAACCTATTCAACTCACCCGCCAATCAAAAATTCATCGAAAAAGCATTAGATGAATATTTCTCCAAAAATGCTACTCCCGACATCAATATTATAAATTATGGAACGTCCATAAGACAGTAATCCGAGGAGTCCTGATAAAACTTTAAATTCAAGACCGGAAAAATAAACAAGCAAAAATTGACTCCTTACTAGAAAGTATTTAAAAAATTAGAGAAGGCCCAACAAGAATTTCCTCAAAATAATCAGCATGTGGAGTTGATGGCCATGAGGAGTGAACTGAGAAAAACCCTTCTAGACAAACATACCAACAACCTCACCTTCCTCAGAGCAAACTTCTACTCCCATATCGACAAGCCATCAAAACTAATGGCTAAAATAGCCAAAAAGAGACAAATTAAAGCAAAAATCCCATTTATAAATTCCCTCAATGACCCCACCACAAAAATTACTCACCCCCAACAAATATCAGAACAATTCAGAACCTTTTATGCTAACCTCTATAACTTGGCGGAAGATCCAAACACTTTTCAGCCCACCGCGGATCTCATAGAGAAGTTTCTAGAGAGTGTGTCTCTTCCTTCCTTGGAATTGGAAAACGAGTCCCTAAACAAACCAATATCTATCCCAGAAATAACCAAAGCCATCAATGGACTAAAAAAAACACAAATCCCCTGGCCCCGATGGCCTATCAAACGAATTTTACTAAAAATTCTCCCTTTTCCTATCACCATATCTAGCAGCCATCTTTAACGACTCAATGAACCAAGGAAAGATGGCAGAAGAAATGCTACAAGCTACAATTATTACTATCCATAAGCCAGGGAAATCCACCTCTTCTCCAGCGAACTTCAGACCCATCTCCCTCTTAAATTCCGATGTAAAGATCTATTCCAAAAGTTTAGCAACAAGACTCCTGGAGCTCCTCCCTGGGGTCATACATGACGATCAGGTGGGCTTTACAAAAGGCAGAAATGCAGTAGATGGCGCGAGAAGAACTCAAAACCTGCTGGAATTGACAAACTCGAGTCGGACGCCTTCTCTCCTCCTTTCCCTGGATGCGGAGAAGGCGTTCGATAGAGTCCACTGGGGGTTCGCCTTCGCCACTCTTCGTTAATTCGGAATTGGATATAACTTTCTCCGTGTGGTACAGGCCTTCTACGCGCAGCCTTCCACTAGAGTCCTAGTTGACGGAGCCTTGTCCAAGCCATTTCTGATTACAAATGGAACCCGTCAGGGTTGCCCCCCTTCCCCTCTAATATTCACCATGATAATCAAACCTTTGGCAGAGATGATAAGAATGTCTCCAACAATTAAAGGTATACTAATCGGCATGAGGCAACACAAAATTGGCCTACTTGCGGACGACGTACTCATTACGCTAACTGATCCTTTAAATTCCCTTAGAGAGATCTATGAGTGCATCTCCCGATTCAGTCAAGTCTCCTACTATAAACTAAACTTAAGCAAATCCCAGATCATGGGCTTTAACATAGACCAAAAATTAAAGGAGGACATACAAAATGAGTTCCCCTTTCAGTGGAAATCGACAATCCTCTATTTAGGTATTAAACTCTGCAGCACTACGTCAGAGATTGTCCCACAGAACATGAACCCACTTTTTTCTACACTTAAAGGGGAGCTAGAGGAGTTGGGAAAAAGAGAGATCTCCTGGTTCGGTAGAATGGCCTTATACAAAATGCTCATGGGAATGGAGCAGACGTGGAATCAACTTCATATCTGATCTCTTGGACGAGAGAGAATTCCGGTCTTTTCAAACCATCAAATCCCAGTTCAATCTACCTGACAAAGAAGCTTTCTCCTACTTGAAGATCTCCTCTCTACTTAGCAGCTCTCGTCTAAGGATGTACTCTTTCCCAAACGACCTAGAAACTTTATTCCACAAATGCACTAACTCTCAAACTCCCATGACAAGAATATTCTACGATGTCATCACAGGAAACATGAATAATATAAAACGAGTCCACTTATTAAACTGGGAACGAGACCTTCAAAAAAAAAATTGAGATCACACACTGCCCGAAAGCCTTTGAAAGAACAAATAAAACAACCATATCAGCTGGATTACTCCAGACACATTACAAAGTGCTATCAAAATGGTACTACACCCCCACAAAATTAGCTAAACGTTTTCCAAACACAAGCAGAGAATGCTGGAGAAACTGCGGCTTTGAAGGCTCACTCTACCATATATTTTGGGACTGTCCCATGATTCAAAATTATTGGCGAGAGGTTTTCGACACCATCCGACTTATCACTGGAGTGCGAACTGCTTAAACTCCGCAACTCGCTCTCCTTCTTCTTGAATGCGACTCCCTCCCGGCGGATAAAAGAACTTGGATATGCCACTTTCTTCTCGCGGCCAAGAACAATATTGCAAGGAAGTGGAAAGTAACTTCCCCGCCCCTCCTGAAAGACTTACTGGACACAATATCCGATCACCATTGCTTTGAAAAAATATATGCTAAGATCAATAATTCTTTTCCAAAATTTAATCGCATATGGGAATCTTGGCAGCAATTCAAGTTAAAATGTTTGTTTTAATTTTACTTTGTATACATAATTGAATTAACAACTTATTTTCACTAATAACAGTAACAACGAATTTCACCTGCGAACATAACGCATGTTACAATCTGATTTCTCTGTGTCATTACTGTTTTTTTTGTGCTATACTTTGCTCATACATCAGTTACTGTGCATATTACAAGCTATCCCTGCATGTATGTATACTTAAAAAATGTTTAATAAAAAATATTTGGAAAAAACAAAAAAACTGTACTTACCCATTCTCAGCCTCGCCAATCCAGAACTGCAGCCCCATGATCCTTCCAAGCTGTGTTTCCAGTAGAAATCAGGTGATCGCTGCCTGCAAATCAGAGCCTGCGGTGTCACTCCCCATTGTCCTGGCATCAGCACTCACATCCTGGTGGCCATAATGCCAGGAGTTTGGAATGGTGATTGCGGCATACAGCGGTCACCTGACCACTGCTGTCACCACAGATTGGGAGGGACACGGGGCTGCAGTACCTTTTTACATTGTTTTAACTCTTGTGTCTCATTTTAAACAGACAGTTAGTAACTGGACAACCCCTTTAAGTGGCTTATGCTTTATATGTCTGAAATTAAATTAGTGCCTTATGACAGCCTCAAATGAGCACAAGAGCAAAACGTACCTGATAGTGAAATGTTTTTGCACCGTGAACATCACACTCTTGCGTGCTTATCCTTGTATTTTACTGTAATTTTTGCACACACTGGGACCGCTCTCATGGGCGCAGGACACAGCCATGCCCAAGTTAAAAGGCTATTAAGCCTAATTAATCGCCAATGTATATTGTGCAATTACATTGGTATCGGGTACACATTTGCACCCCCCTCATAGACTCCTATGGGGCCTTTAGTTCCCTCTCTCCCTCCGTTTGCAATGATAGGGGGTGGGATGGAGGTGGAGCCAGCTATGGGAGGGGGCGGGGCAAGCGTCACCCATTGTAAACAACCAGACAGGAGGAGAGAGGCAGAGAACCGGGAAAGGAGAGACAGCTCAGATGGTAGCGTATATCGGCCAGCCGTGAAAACAATGACATCTTTAAGTACTCTTATAAAAAGAGAAATCAGTTTTTCAATAAAATAAGTTTTACGGTAGGAAAAATATAAAAATAATACCCTACAAAAAATTGGTATTGCTGCGTTCTAAATGAATAACACTATAAAGTTATTATGTTACATATCCCACATAGTGTATGCTCTAAAAAAAGGAAGTATTGCTGTCTTTGATCATTCAACCTTCCAAATATTAGATTGGGAAGAAACCAAGAAGCTAAATGCATCACAGAATGACACAAATACAAATGTCAACTTCTCCCACAGAAACTAAGCCCTTATACACCTCTGTAAATGAGAAAATAAAACAATTGTGGCTCTCTGTATATTGGAATGCAGGAATTTTTTTGCTATATAAAATTGTTTAATTGTGCAAATGTAATAAAATAAAAAAGCTATACAGATTTGTCATCAATGTAATGCTCGGGTGCTTGTTGCTCGAGTCGAAATTTTCGCGATGCTCGAGAGCTCGTTTCGAGTAACGAACCCCATTGAAGTCAATGGGCGACTCGAGCATTTTTGTATATGAGCGATGCTCCGCATAGGTCTTCACTTGTGAAACTCTGGAAAACATCAGAAAGTCATGGAACCACCACAGAAATGGATAGGGCAGGGCAGGGGCAGCATGCAGGGCTGCATCTCAGGCTCCCAGGTCCCATTATTAAGCCACAATAGGGGCTAGAGTCTGCCCCCCCCCCCTAACAATTTCTACTTCGAACAAACTCTCATAAGCAAGGGACACCTTAGCTAAGGAACACACTACCTGCAACCAAGCACAATCACTGCCTGCGGGTCACACCACTGCCTCTTCTCCTGGGTTACATGCTGCCCAACCCCCCACACGACCCTGCGTCCACAGCGCACACAAAAGTTTTCCTGCGCAGCCTTCAGCTGCTCTCATGCCACACGCTCACTTCATAGCTACACCACCCTCATGTCTATTTATAAGTGTGTCTGCGATGAGGAGGAACCGGAGGTACACACTGCAGAGGGTTGGCAGGGCCAGACAAGACCCTCTTTGAAAGGATGTGCGATAGCCCACAATGCTGTTGAGAATCGATGGTAAATTGACGTACGATCATTATTCCAATCCCATGGCACCTCCATCGCAAAAGTGTCTGGGGCCGCAAACGTGGGCATAAAGGGGACTCAGGTGCCAGCCCAGCACTTCTACACATCTCCACAATGCAGCAATACTCTGTGTGGGAAGCACGTGAGTGGGCCCATGGTCAGGCTTGGTCCCAGCCTCCATCTTGTGTGACCCAAGGTGCCGCGAGTCGCATAGCAATCGGGAATCTATGTGTCCACACACTACTCATGCTGTTTGGGTGCCGGATACCTCATCGACAACGGAAGGGGAAAGCCATCTGCAAACTGCACCCTACCCAAGTCAGTCAGTGACTTTGTGCCAGGCAGGTAAAACACCACGATGGGAAGTCTGTGTGTACCCACAGCATAGCTGGGTCCTAGGCAACCCAAGACATGAACCGTGAAAAAATCAGAGTGGCCAAACATGGCAGACTTTCACTGTGTCGAGGACATAGGCCTCTGCGCAAACCCTCAGCAATTGCGGGCATAGAGCAGACTCCGATGCTAGTGCAGCTGTGAACGTCTCATTTGTGCAGTATCGCTCCTCTTGATTGGGCCAAACCAGTGCCCCAGATAACTGTGGTAACGCGAGAGAAAATACATATTGGCCTTGGCCCACAATTAATGCCCTAGTCAGTCAGTGTTTTTGGCCCAGATAGGTAAAACACTGCGATGGGAAGTCTGTGTGCACCCATAGTATTAAAATATCCCTGTAACATTCCAGTAGCAAAGGTATAAGCAGACCCCAGTAACATTTCTGTAGCAGCACTAAAGGCAGACTCAAGTACCATTTCTGTGGTAGAAGTATAGGCAGACCCCCTGTAACATTTCTGTAGCAGAAGAATAGGCAGACCCCAGAAACATTTCTGTTGTAATAGCATGGGCAGACCTCAGTAACATTTCTGTAGAAAAAGTATAGGCAGACCCCTGTAACATTTCTGTAGCAGCAGTATAAGCAGACCCCTATAGCATTTCTGTAGCAGAAGTATAGGCAGATCCCCAGTAACAATTCTGTGGTAGAAGTATAGGCAGAGCCCAGTAACATTTCTGTAGCAGCAGTATAGGCAGACCCCTGTAACATTTCTATATCTGCAGTATAGGCAGACCCCAGTACCATTTCTGTAGCAGCTGTATAGGCAGACCCCAATACCATTTCTGTAGTAGAAGTATAGGTAGACCCCAGTAACATTTCTGTAGCAGCAGTATAGGCAGACCCTGTAACATTTATGTAGCAGCAATATAGGCAGACCCCTGTAACATTTATGTATCAGCAGTATAGGCATACCCCTGTAACATTTATGTGGCAGAAGTATAGGCAGACCCCTGAAACATTTCTGTAGTAACAGTATAGACAGACCCCAGTAACATTTCTGTAGCAGAAGTATAGGCAGTCCCCTGTAACATTTATGTGGCAGAAGTATAGGCAGAACCCTGTAACATTTATGTGGCAAAAGTATAGGCAGATCCCTGTAATATTTTTGTAGCAGAAGTATAGGCAGACCCCAGTAACATTTCTGTAGTAATAGTGGAGACAGACCCCTGTAACATTTCTGTAGCAGAAGTATAGCAGACCCCTGTAACATTTATGTGGCGGAAGTATAGGCAGACCCCTGTAACATTTATGTGGCAGAAGTATAGGCAGACCCCTGTAACATTTATGTGGCAGAAGTATAGGCAGACCCCAGTAACACTTATGTAGCTGAAGTATAGGCAGACCCCTGAAACATTTCTGTAGCAGGAGTATAGGCAGACCCCTGTAACATTTATGTGGCAGAAATATATGCAGACCCCTGTAACATTTTTGTAGCAGAAGTACAGGCAGACTCCAGTACCATTTCTGTTGCAGCAGTATAGGCAGACCCCAGTTCCATTTCAGTAGTAGAAGTATAGGCAGACCCCAGTAACATTTCTGTAGCAGCAGTATAGGCAGGCCGCAGCAACATTTCTGTAGCAGAAGTATAGGCAGACCCCTGTAACATTTATGTGGCAGAAGTATAAGCAGACCCCTGTAACATTTCTGTAGCAGAAGTATAGACAGACCCCAGTACCATTTCTGTCGCAGCAGTATAGGCAGACCCCAGTACCATTTCAGTAGTAGAAGTATAGGCAGACCCCTATAACATTTCTGTAGCAGAAGTATAGGCAGACCCCAGTAACATTTCTGTTGTAATAGTATGGGCAGACCCCTGTAACGTTTCTGTAGCAGCAGTATAAGCAGACCCCTGTAGCATTTCTGTAGCAGAAGTATAGGCAGATCCCCAGTAACAATTCTGTGGTAGAAGTATAGGCAGAGCCCAGTAACATTTCTGTAGCAGAAGTATAGGCAGACCCCTGTAACATTTCTGTTGCAGCAGTATAGGCAGACCCCAGTAACTTTTCTGCAGCAGAAGTATAGGCAGACTCCAGTAACATATCTGTAGCAGAAGTATAGGCAGACCCCAGTACCATTTCTGTTGCAGCAGTATAGGCAGACTCCAATGCCATTTCTGTAGTAGAAGTATAGGCAGATCCCAGTAACATTTCTGTAGCAGCAGTATAGGCAGACCCCTGTAACATTTCTGTAGCAGCAGTATAGGCAGACCCCTGTAACATTTCTGTAGCAGAAGTATAGGCAGACCCCTGTAACATTTATGTATCAGCAGTATAGGCAGACCCCTGTAATATTTCTATAGCAGAAGTATAAGCAGACCCCTGTAACATTTTTGTAGCAGAAATATAGACACACCCATAAAACATTTCTGTAGCCGGAGTATAGGCAGACCCCTGTAACATTTATGTGGCAGAAGTGTAGGCAGACCCCTGTAACATTTCTGTAGCAGAAGTATAGGCAGACCCCTGTAACATTTCTGTAGTAACAGTATAGATAGACCCCAGTAACATTTCTGTAGCAGAAATATAGACAGACCCCTATTACATTTATGTGGCAGAAGTATAGACAGACCCCATTAGCATTTCTGTAGTAGAAGTATAGGCAGACCCCAGTAACATTTCTGTAGTAACAGTATAGGCAGACCCCAGTAACATTTCTGTAGCAGAAGTATAGGCAGACACCTGTAACATTTATGTGGCAGAAGTATATGCAGACCCCAGTAACACTTATGTAGCAGAAGTATAGGCAGACCCCTGAAACATTTCTGTAGCAGGAGTATAGGCAGACCCTTGTAACATTTATGTAGCAGAAGTTTAGACAAACCCCAGTAACATTTATGTAGCAGAAGTATAGTCAGACCCCAGTAGAATTTCTGCAGCAAGACTATAGGCGAACCCCTGAAAATTGGGGTAGCATGACTGTAGGCGAAGGCCGGAAAAAATTAGTTAGTTAAGAGTATAGGCGAGGGCCAGAAAAATTAGTGTACCAAGAGTACAAATGCACCACTGAAAAATTGCTCAACCGAGAGGGCAGGTGAAGCCCATAAATATTTTTTTAAAGATACAGCTCGCTGTTGCTTAATTTGAAACACAGCCTGGAGGCAGCCCTGTTCAAAAAATTGGTTCATATTAAAGTATCAAAGCTTTTGAAATGTTGAAAAATTGGAAAAAAAATTGTTAGATGAGCCGCAGAAAAATTGGCAGTTCAGCGTGATGACATGATGCTTCAGGAGGAGGAGGGCTAATATCAGAGACAGATTGACAAAGCTAAGTGCCCCTTTTTTCCGGTGATAGAGAAGAATGCCTTTATCTGCAGTTGCAGCAAAAAGAATCTTTATGTTCCGCTGCTCTCCGCCGGTGGAAAAGAGAAGTCTGGGGAAATCCTGCCTTTGTTCATCTTTATGAGTGTAAGCATGTCGGCACTGGCAGTTTACAGGCGGGTACGCTTATCCGTGATGATTCCTCAGCTGCACTAAACATCCTCTCTGACAAGAGGCTAGCAGCAGGGCAAGCCAGCACCTCCAGGGCATACAGCGCAGGTTCATGCAACGTGTCCAGCTTTGACACCCAATAGTTGTATGGAGCAGAGGCATCACGGGGGACAGTGGTACGATCGGCTACGTACTCCCTCACCATCTTTTTACAGTGCTCCCTCCGATTCAGCCTTGAGTGGGGAGTGGTGACGCAGTCTTGCTGGGGAGCCAGAAAGCTGGCAAAGGCCTTGGAGAGTGTTCCCCTGCCTGCGCTGAACATGCTGCCTGATCTCCGCGCCTCCCCTGCTACTTGGCCCTCAGAACTGCGCTTTCTGCCGCTAGCGCTGTCAGATGGGAAGTTTAGCATCACTTTGTCCACCAGGGCCCTGTGGTATTGCATCACTCTCGTACCCCTTTCCTCTTTGGGAATGAGAGTGGAAAGGTTCTCCTTGTACCGTAGGTCGAGAAGGGTGTACACCCAGTAATCCGTGTTGGACAGAATGCAGCTAACGCGAGGGTCACGAGAAAGGAAGCCTAACATGAAGTCAGCCATATGTACCAGGGTGCGAGTACGTAAGACATGGCTGTCCTCACTAGGAAGATGACTTTCAGGATCCTCCTCCTCCTCCTCCACAGGCCATACACGCTGAACAGATGAGAGGCAAGCAGCATGGGAACCCTCTGCAGTGTGCCCAGCTGTCTCTTCCCCCTCCTCCTCCTGCTCCTCCCCCTTCTCCTCCTCCTCCAAAACAAGCTGAGATATAGACATGAGGGTGGTCTGGCTATCAAGCGACATACTGTCATCCCCCATCTCCTGTTCCAACTGCAAAGTGTCGGCCTTTATGCCTTGCAGCAAACTTCTCAGCAGGCATAGCAGCGGGATGGTAACGCTAATGATTGCAGCTCACCATTTGGGTAGACTCCTTAAAGTTTCTGAGCATCTGGCTGATGTCTACCATCCAGGCACACTCTTCGGTAAAGAATTGGGGAGGCTGACTACCACTACGCCGCCCATGTTGGAGTTGGTATTCCACAATTGCTCTATGCTGCTCATAGAGCCTGGCCAACATGTACAGCGTAGAATTCCACCTTGTGGGCACGTCACACAGCAGTCGGTGCTCTGGCAGATTAAACCGATGTTGCAGGGTCCTTAGGGTGGCAGCGTTCGTGGTGGACTTGCGGAAATGTGCGCAGACGTGGCGCACCTTGCCGAGCAGGTCAGACAAGTGCGGGTAGTTTTTCAGAAACCACTGAGCCACCAGACTGAAGATGTGGGCCAGGCATGGCACGTGTGTGAGGCTGCCGAGCTGCAGAGCCGCCACCAGCTTATGGCAGTTGTCACAGACGACCACGTCCGGTTGGAGGCTCAGCGGCGAAAGCCAGAGGTCGGTCTGCTCTGTCAGACCCTGCAACAGTTTGGGGGCCGTGTATCTCTTGTCATCTAAGCTGATTTGAAAGTGATGAGTAGCGCTCACTTGAAGGGTGGTGAAGGTGATGTTGGTGAAGGGTTAATGTTGCAGAGGAAAGTCAATGTTCGTGATTGCCCAGGAGATCTCATATATAATGAGAGAGCTGCTAGAGGGAGCTCCGATCATGCAAATGATGGAGAAGTCAATACAAATACAAAAGAGAAAAAATCCTCAGCGCTCAAGCAGGCAAAGAATTCCGATAAGGTGAAAGAATAAGTATATAACTTACTTCATGGAGGCGCCTATGTACAGGCGCCTCCTAATCCGGGATGGCGTATCCCAGAATAAGTGGACACCGGCAGCGCTGGAGATTCCACAATTTAATACTCACATAGATACAACGCGTTTCGGCCCAGGGGCCTTTTTCAAGTATACATTTGGATTAAAAATCATTCATATATATATAAAATTTTAAAATACCTGACAGAGTAAAGTGCAATGGGGCTTCCGGACCCACCGGGGGCGTCACGTGACGCTTGCGTCTAACGCAGTGACGTGTAGTCACGTGGCAAGGTAGCGAGGACGCGCGTAGTAACGTCACGTGATGCTTGTGTCTGGCACGGTGACGCGTGGTCACGTGGTTGCGTCTCATGGGAAGGTTGCTAGAACGTGCATAGTGACGTATAGTCACGTAGTTGCGTCACATAGGGGGATTGTCGGGGCGTTGTGTGTCATATGACGCGGCCATAAGCGTGATGACATGTGGTCACGTGATTACGTCATGAGGTAACATGATTCGATGTAGTAACTTGTTAACAAGGAGCTTAATGGCGTGATATCACATGATTAAATCATAGTATAGTAGTCATGTGATGTGTTAGGAGGACTAACGTACACCTATGATATAGTGTGGTGACGTGTTCTCACAAAGTTACGTTTGGTACTGGCGATATAATAATAAATAAAGAAAAAATGAGGTTGTGCTGTGTATTGAAACTATGAATAGGTTTGGTATGGCTAAGGGGTTGTTGGGTCAAATTAATATATCAGTAAAATAAAAATATACATATATATGTATATAATATTAATATAACGGTAATAAAGTTGTAGTCAACATATGGTAGGATGTAATCATGTTGATCTATAAAATCATATTCATGAATAGGGTATATTTGGAGAATAATTATGCAGTGTAGTGACATGTCTTAATGTCATCATGGCATGAAAGTGGATGTTCATTGTTGGGTAAAAATGTGTGGCAATACAATAATTGTGTAGCCACTTTATAAATAGTTCCTATATGTCATTATTAAGATTAAAATAAAATGGGGATGAGAACATGTATAATAAAAGGTGGTTCTCATTGTTAATTGGTTAAAATCATATATAGACCTGCTATTTGTTAAAAACGCAATGGTAATACAAGAAATAATGTTTTAAATTTTTACTAGGGTCTCATTAAGGCCGTGTGGGGTTAGAGTGTTGAAGTGAAAGATATGAAACATTTCTTTAGTTTTCAGTTTTGAGAATTCACCATATGGGACTTGTTCTACGGGAGAGATTTTGAGATGGGTTGGGTTGGATGAGTGATGTGTAAAGAATAGAGATGAGCGAACGTGTTCGTCCGAGCTTGATATTCGTGCGAATATTAGGGTGTTCGGGATGTTCGTTATTCGTAACGAACACCATGCGGTATTCGGGTTACTTTCACTTCCTTCCCTGAGACGTTAGCGCGCTTTTCTGGCCAATTGAAAGACAGGGAAGGCATTACAACTTCCCCCTGCAACGTTTAAGCCCTATACCACCCCCCTGCTGTGAGTGGCTGGGAAGATCAGATGTCACCCGAATATAAAAGTCGGCCCCTCCCGCGGCTCGCCTCAGATGCCTTGTGAGTTAGATGAGGGACAGTGCTGCTGGTACCGGAGCTGCTGTAGGGAGAGAAATAGCAGTTAGTGTAGGCTTCAAGAACCCCAAAGGTCCTTATTAGGGCCAGTAATACCTGTGTGTTGGCTGCTGTTAGCAGTGCCTTTTTTTTTTTTCTCAAAATCGCCTCTGCAGAGCGTTGCACCCGGCATTAGGGACAGAAGTGTTGGATAGGCAGGGAGAGTGTTAGGAGTGAGTGTAGCCTTCAAGAACCTCAACGGTCCTTTCTAGGGCCATATTTAACCGTGTGCAGTACTGTCCAGGCTGCTGTTAGCTGTGCTGCATATTTATTTTTTTCTCAAAATCGCCTCTGCAGAGCATTGCACCCTCCATTGATACTACAGGGAAAGAATTGTGTAGGCAGGGCCACAACACAGTTATTATTCATTGAATATACGCAGTGGGTCCTTTTGGTGTAAAAAAAGGGAAACAAAATCTATTTGTCCTGCCTCTGTCCGTCCTAAGGGCTGTGGACACGTGTGAGCTGCGTGTACAACGTTAAAAAATCAGACGCACCCAGCTACGGTTTACTGCTGGCTTCGCCATTTGCTTTCCTTAATTGGGAAAAAAATACCTGCTCTGCCAGAGTTAATAACTCTGCTACCCTCAAGTTCTGTGACACATTAGCAGGGACACAGCACAGTTATTAAACTTAGATTATTCATTGCATATACGCAGTGGGTCCTTTTGGTGTAAAAAAAGGGAAACTAAATCTATTTGTCCTGCCTCTGTCCGTCCTAAGGGCTGTGGACACGTGTGAGCTGCGTGTACAACGTTAAAAAATCAGACGCACCCAGCTACGGTTTACTGCTGGCTACGCCATTTGCTTTCCTTAATTGGGGAAAAAAATACCTGCTCTGCCAGAGTTAATAACTCTGCTACCCTCAAGTTCTGTGACACATTAGCAGGGACACAGCACAGTTATTAAACTTAGATTATTCATTGAATATACGCAGTGGGTCCTTTTGGTGTAAAAAAAGGGAAACGAAATCTATTTGTCCTGCCTCTGTCTGTCCTAAGGGCTGTGGACACGTGTGAGCTGCGTGTACAACGTTAAAAAATCAGACGCACCCAGCTACGGTTTACTGCTGGCTTCGCCATTTGCTTTCCTTAATTGGGAAAAAAATACCTGCTCTGCCAGAGTTAATAAGTTCTGTGACACATTAGCAGGGCCACAGCACAGTTATTAAACTTAGATTATTCATTCAATAGAGGCAGTGGGGCCTTTCGTTTTCAAAAAAGGGAAAAAAATATATTTGGCCTGCAGTCTTGCACCGACCGCTGGCTTGCGCCGCTGAGCCTCCAACCGGGCATGGTCGTGTGTGACAACGGCCGTAACCTGGTGGCGGCTCTGCAGCTCGGCAGCCTCACGCACGTGCCATGCCTGGCCCACGTCTTTAATTTGGTGGTTCAGCGCTTTCTGAAAAGCTACCCACGCTTGTCAGACCTGCTCGTAAAGGCGCGCCGGCTCTGCACACATTTCCGCAAGTCCCACACGGACGCTGCCACCCTGCGCACCCTGCAACATCGCTTTAAGCTGCCAGTGCACCGACTGCCGTGCGACGTGCCCACACGGTGGAACTCTACGCTCCACATGTTGGCCAGGCTCTATGAACAGCGTAGAGCTATAGTCGAATTCCAACTCCAACATGGGCGGCGCAGTGGGAGTCAGCCTCCTCAATTCCTTTCAGAAGAGTGGGCCTGGTTGGCAGACATCTGCCATGTCCTTGGTAATTTTGAGGAGTCTACCCAGGTGGTGAGCGGCGATGCTGCAATCATTAGCGTCACCATTCCTCTGCTATGCATCTTGAGAAATTCCCTGCAAAGCATAAAGGCAGCTGCTTTGTGCTCGGAAACGGGGGCGGTGGAAGACAGTATGTCGCTGAATAGTCAGAGCAACCTCCTGTCTATTTCTCAGCGCGTAGAGGAGGAGAAGGAGGAGCATGAGGAGGATGAGGAGGAGGGGGAAGAGACAGCTTGGCCCGCTGCTGACGGTACACCGGCTGATTGCCTGTCATCCTTTCAGCGTGTATGGCCTGAGGAGGAGGAGGAGGATCCTGCAAGTGATCTTCCTAGTGAAGACAGCCATGTGTTGCGTACAGGTACCCTGGCACACATGGCTGACTTCATGTTAGGATGCCTTTCTCGTGACCCTCGCGTTGCACGCATTCTGGCCACAACGGATTACTGGGTGTACACACTGCTCGACCCACGCTATAAGGAGAACCTGCCCACTCTCATTCCCGAAGAGGAAAGGGGTTCGAGAGTGTTGCTATACCACAGGACCCTTGCGGACAAGCTGATGGTAAAATTCCCAGCCGACAGCGCTAGTGGCAGAAGGCGCAGTACCGAGGGCAAGGTAGCAGGGGAGGTGCGGAGATCGAGCAGCATGTACATCCCAGGCAGTGCAACAGTCTTTAAGGGCCTGGACAGCTTTATGGCTCCCCACCAAGACTGTGTCACCGCTCCCCAGTCAAGGCTGAGTCGGCGGGAGCACTGTAAAAGGATGGTGAGGGAGTACGTAGCCGATCGCACGACCGTCCTCCGTGACGCCTCTGCCACCTACAACTACTGGGTGTCGAAGCTGGACACGTGGCCTGAACTAGCGCTGTATGCCCTGGAGGTGCTTGCTTGTCCTGCGGCTAGCGTCTTGTCGGAGAGGGTGTTTAGTGCGGCTGGGGGAATCATCACAGATAAGCGTACCCGCTTGTCAACCGACAGTGCCGACAGGCTAACACTCATCAAGATGAACAAAGCCTGGATTTCCCCAGACTTCTCTTCTCCACCAGCGGACAGCAGCGATACGTAAGCAATACGTAGGCTGCACCCGCGGATGGAAGCTACGTTCTCTCTCACCATCCAAAACGGGGACATTTATGCTTCATCAATCTGTGTCTAATATTCCTCCTCCTCCTCCTGCTCCTCCTCCTGAAACCTCACGTAATCACGCTGAACGGGCAATTTTTCTTAGGGCCACAAGGCTCACTCAAATAATTTTTCTGAACAATTTTTAAAAGTTTCAATGCGCTTAAAAGCCTTGGAACTTTAACTTGAACCAATTTTTCGTTACACTGAGCTGCCTCCAGGCCTAGTTACCACTTAAGCTACATTAACCAAAGCGATTAATGGGTTTCACCTGCCCTCTTGGCTGGCCATGGCCAATTTTTCTGATGTACATTAGTACTGTTGATACAGCAATTTTTGTGGGCCCTCGCCTACAGTGTAATCAAATGAATTTTTAGCCCACCTGCATTCCAGCTGACGTTACCTCAGCTGTGTTGGGCAATGCAATGGGATATTTCTATGTACCGCCGGTGGCTTCCTGGCACCCACCCATGCTGTAGGTGCACACGGAGTTTTTACTACATCTGTACACTTGAAAAGGACCCCAGTCAGACTGGGGCATGCAGTGTGGGCCGAAGCCCACCTGCATTAAGCACAACATTACTACCTCAGCTGTGTTGGGCAATGCAATGGGATATTTCTGTGTACCGCCGGTGGGTTCCAGGGAGCCACCCATGCTGTGGGTCCACAGGGACTTCACAATAGGGAGTTGTACCTGCCTGTGTCTATGAATTAAAAACCGCGGTCTGACTGGGGCATGCAGACACCTTGACAGAATGAATAGTGTGTGGCACATAGGTTCCCCATTGCTATGCCCACGTGTGCAGCTCCTGATGGCGGTGGCACAGGATTCTATTTCTCATTGCTTCTGTACAGCATTGTGGGCTATCGCCCCGCCACTTTTAAAGAGGGTCGCTGCCTAGCCGTGCCAACCTCTGCAGTGTGTGCCTGCGGTCCCTCGTCATGGCAGACGCAATTCTAAATAGACATGAGCGTGGTGTGGCATGAGGGCAGCTGAAGGCTGCGCAGGGACACTTTGGTGTGCGCTGTGGGGGGGAGGGGGGGCGGTTGGGCAGCATGTAACCCAGGAGAAGTGTCAGTGGAGTGTCATGCAGGCAGTGATTGTGCTTTGTTGGAGGTAGTGTGGTGCTTAGCAAAGGTATGCCATGCTAATGAGGGCTTTTCAGAAGTAAAAGTTGTTGGGAGGGGGGGGGCCCACTCTTGCCGGTATTGTGGCTTAATAGTGGGACCTGTGAACTTGAGATGCAGCCCAACATGTAGCCCCTCGCCTGCCCTATCCGTTGCTGTGTCGTTCCCATCACTTTCTTGAATTGCCCAGATTTTCACACATGAAAACCTTTGCGAGCATCGGCGAAATACAAAAATGCTCTGGTCGCCCATTGACTTCAATGGGGTTCGTTATTCGAAACGAACCCTCGAACATCGCGGGAAGTTCGTTTCGAATAACGAGCACCTGAGCATTTTGGTGTTCGCTCATCTCTAGTAAAGAAGTGTTTGGAAACACTATGTTCGAGAAAGCCGTTTTTTATGTTAGATCTGTGCTGGTTTAGACGGTTATGCAGAGTTTTAACTGTGCGTCCGATGTATCGCAGTTTGCAGGGGCACTCTATTAGATATATAACATAATTGGTTCCACAGTTTAGAAATTGATTAATGTAAAATCGAGGGGTATCTGTGCCTATTTCGATTTCTTTTCGTTTATGGCAGATTTTATGGCAGCATTTGCATGTTGATTTACCACATTTGAAAATTCCCGGGGTTTGTTCGAGAAAGGTGGGTTTATGGATTTTAGATTTTGGTTTGAATTGTCGTGGTTGGGAAGGAACTAGTATGTTTCCTAGGGTATGGCTTCTTTTGAAAATAATGTTTGGAAGTGGAGATATTTCCGATGTCAGATATGGATCTGACTTCAGGATATGCCAATGTTTCCTTACAATGTCTTTAAGTTCTTTATGGTTTCAGTTGTAACGGGTGATGAAGTTACAGTCATGTTTTTGAGATGTGGGGTCTTTGGTGGGGCATAAACTAGTTTGGGTTAAGGGTTGGATGGCCCTACCTTCTTGTTTGGCCCTAGTGCGGAAATTAAGGATTAATGTTTTGGGATATTTTTTGTCACTAAACCTCTCGGCTAAGATTTTAGATTGTTTGTCATATCCCATGATGGTGGAGCAGTTGCGTCTGATGCGCTTGAATTGGCCGAAGGGCACGTTCAGTTTCCACTGTTTGGCGTGGTCACTGCGGGAGTCGAGGAAACTATTCACGTCTACTGTTTTGAAATGGGTTTTAGTCTGTATTTCTCCTGCCTGTATGTAGATGTCAAGGTCCAGAAAAGTGACTCAGGTTCGACTGATTGTTTCTGTAAATTCTAATTTCCACGTGTTTAAGTTTATGTGTTGAAT